>NC_139145.1:155892675-156391383 GCF_964270905.1 Leucopleurus acutus
AATTTCTTTTGAGACTTCCTTCTTAACCCATGGGATTTTAAAAAGTTGTTGATTAAAGTAAAGGAGCTGTTACAGTGGAGGATTACTGGACTGAATGGCAATATTATGACATAGTATGAGTATATTTCATGTTTGGTAATTGCAATCATTGTTGCTTTTGTTGTGGTCATCTATTTACAATGTTTGGTGTCAGTTTATTTATCTCTTGTAAAAATAAAATACAGTGTGTGTGTGTGAAAAAAAAAAAGATCAAAGAGAAATGTCAACCAAATGTAATGTGTGATCCTTGGTTGGATTCTGGATTAAAAATACTAAAGAACGCAGTGGTCACCTACTAGGGAAATGTGATTTTGAGATTAGTGCTACTCAAAAGTATAGTCCATGGGCCCATTAAAAAAAAAGTTTTTGTTTAATTTTCAACTATTATGGATTTTCAGATCTCTCTTCCTCTTATTAGTTACTAATTTAAATCTGTTGTACTCAGAGATGTGTTATATAATTTCAGTCTTCTTAAATATACTATGACTTGTATTATACCCAGAGTATGGTCTTCTTACTGTACTTCATATGTGTACTTGAACAAATGTTTATTCTGATATTGTTGGGAGGAATGCTGATGGTTCCTACCATAATTGTGTATTTTTTTAGTTTTTATTTCCTTTCAGTTCTATCAGTTTTTGCTTAATGTATTTTGAAGCTCTGCATACATGTTTATGATGTCTTTTCTATGTGATTTGGCTGTTTTTCATAATGTAAAGCCTGTATCTCTAGCAATATTCCTTGTTCTGAAGTCTACTTTATCTGATATTAATTTAGCCAATCCACACTTTTATAGTCAGTATTTTCACAATAAATATTTTTCATTCTTTTACTTTCTTTCAACCTATCTCTTTCTATTCCAAATGAATTTCTTTTACATAGTATATTTTCAGGTTTTACATTATTACCCATTGTGATAGCCTACAAACTAGGATACTAAGCTTCCTAGTATTTGGAAACAATTTACTTTTCCTAGTAATTAACTCTAATTAAATATACAATGCAATTTATTGTAAGCTTACTATAGTTTATCATATTTTTATTATCCATTTTTTCCCCTTGGATAATTCGACCTAATCAAATGAAAAATCAAACTGTTGCTTGCATTTGAAATGCTCAAAATGCATTTGAGCAATGGAAAATCCCCATTTTATTAGCTAATTTACAATCTTAGCCAATCCCAATGTTCCTTTCAGAGACATAATTCTTGAAAAAATATTTGCTACTGAATCTTTGTTCTCAAGGGGACTTGAATAGCACATTTATACATAAAATTCAACATGTCAATGCTGTCTTTCAAGTTGAAAGCAATCTGTGGAATTTACATGTCTAAATACATTATTAGTAACATTTTAAATAATATTCTTTACCCAGAAACTTACTGTATGTGTCCCAGTACTTCTGTGGTCTGTAGTTCACCCACTTCCTGTGGTATCAGAAATCTCCCATTCCCAGTGGGTCTGTCTTATTTGTGCTCAGCACACTGGAAGCTAGCCAGGATGTCTTCTAGATAAGAGGATTAAAGTGTAAGTTTTAATCATAGTAACATCTATTCATTATTAAATTATGGAGGACCTTTCAGAACAGTGCAAGGGGAATCTGGTGACCTGAGTTATAGTTCTGGTTATGACACTAACTGTTTGAGACTGAGCACATCACATAACATTACTCTTGAAACTGTTCCCATATCTGTCAGCTTGAGTTATAGGAAAAAAAACTTACCTCTGAAGCTCAGTTTAAAAGTACTTGATCGTATGTTTTGCTGCTAAGGTCAGTGTGGATTTCTCCATGAGGCAGAGTAGGCACAGTGGGCTTAGGACCCTCATGATTTTTAAGGGAGGGGCCCATGAAAAT
Organism: Leucopleurus acutus; assembly: GCF_964270905.1. Lineage (NCBI taxonomy): Eukaryota > Metazoa > Chordata > Mammalia > Artiodactyla > Delphinidae > Leucopleurus > Leucopleurus acutus. The sequence goes on from NC_139145.1 coordinate 155,894,569, forward strand.
GTTTTTTTTTTTTAAGTAAGAGAAAACATTGAATTTTTAGGTCAAAGACAATGCTTTAATATATAATATTAATATATGTGTCTTTATATGAATGCAGTTGTAAAACATTTTCTAATATTGTTTGATCAACAAAAAAGCCCACGAAGGCAAACTGTCTAGAGCCCATAAAAGTCATAATATAGCCCTGGCTATGGTTGAGAAAATTGTGGCTGAAGGGTTAGAAGATTTGGACTTCACATTGTAACAGGCCTAGCGCTAAATTTAGATTTGAACTTAGTCATCTTAGAATTGTATCATACAATCAAAGTGATATCATTTCATTCCATCAGTGCATATGCTTCTTTTTCCTCTGAGCTTTGCACATTTTTTTCCCCTGTTCATGACCCGTAATGTACTCATGACTCATTTTTCCAATTCATGGAACACAATTCCATCCCATTGCATTGCCACAACTCAGTTTAATACCTGCGCTTATGTGCAACCTTGTGCATATGTATGCACATACAACATGCACGCACATACACACACAATGACACCCTGTTTCCTCTTCCCTGTGTCAGTTAGGACATGATTTCCTCCAAAAAGATGTCTCAGCCCACCCATGTTTGGATTAGGTGCTCTTTTCACCCATCCACACTGTTCATTCTTGGATGGTGAGAACCATCTTGCTTTTCACCAAAATTTAACAACTTTCATATTTCCAAATGTAAGGCACAGAGACAATACTCATAAACATTGCCAAGAGAATAATTCTAAACCTTAGTAGTCCCATTTATAGAATGAAAATTCTAAACACACTCTACTGAGATGAGTAAAAACACATGCACACCAATTTGTATGACTAGTTCACTGGGAAGCTTAATATAATATACCTTATTACTCCAAATATTTATAAAGCCAATAGTATGTTTTAGTCTAGAGTCTATACTTAGGCACTGATACTTTTTTAAAAGTTTAATAAGTAAATATTAGAAAATAAAGAAACCTTGTATTCTCTTTTTAGTTCAGTTGAAAACTGTGATGAAAGTACCACTTAGCATTGAGCCAAGCATTATGAAAAATGGAAATAAATGACAATCTAGTCTCTTTCTGCCCTCAGAAGTTGAAATTTAACTAATGCAATGCTATGCCAGCTGTATATTTCAGCTACAGATACATAATTTTGGAGCTAATCCTTTTTTATGTAATGGGCTTCCACGTAACGTAGGCTATCTACAAGTGGGCTTTCTAGTATTGTACAAATATTGAAGCATAGAGTTAAAAAGTAGTGCTGAGGGCTTCCCTGATGGTGCAGTGGTTAAGAATTTACCTGCCAATGCAGGGGACACGGGTTCAAGCCCTGGTCTGGGAAGATCCCACATGCCGCGGAGCAACTAAGCCCGTGCACCACAACTACTGAGCCTGTGCTGTAGAGCCGCAAGCCACAACTACTGAGCCCACGTGCCACAACTACTGAAGCCTGCACGCCTAGAGCCCGTGCTCCACAACAAGAGAAGCCACCGTGGTGAGAAGCCTGTGCACCGCAACGAAGAGTAGCCCCCACTCGCCGCAACTAGAGAAAGCCACGCACTGCACGGGAAAACCAAAGCAGCCAAAAATAAATAAATTAATTACTTAATTAAAAAAAAAGTAGTGCTGATAAAATTTAGTGCTTTTATTTAAGCCTGACTATCTCATCAATGCCACAAAGATCTGTCTTATGATCACTGTGCTTATTCTCATGTAATAACTATACCTTTAAGTATATTTTTAATGGCCAATAATATAGCTCCATGTTTGCACCTTTGACTAATTTTCACAAATGAGTATCAGGTATAGTTTTTGCATTTTCAGGTATAATAGCAAGAACTCATTTTGCAATGCCTAATTTAGTGCATATTTCACACATTCACATAGTAGAACAAGCTAAAGCGTGCAGTGATTGTTTATACACTATTAGTACATGCACAGAAGGTCTTCATAGAAAAAACTTTGAATGAGAATAATGTTTAACGGGTTCTTTTTTCCAGCTACGGATATTTTTTCTTGATGTTCTACTAATAATGTGTAAGTGAGGAATGACCCCATCTTGGGTAGGAATTCCTAATCAAACTCCCAAACTCTCCGTATCTCTTCACTCATTGCTTTTTAGAAACAGTTCAAGTCTTGGATCAAAGAAAATTGGGTACCAGATGGCTTTTATCCTAACATCTGTAAATTACCCTAAGAGCATTCTTGCTATCAGTTTCCATGTAATGAAATAAATCCTACTACAGCAGGATGAGACTTCCAGGAAGCAGCAGGTGTAATGTCACAGCTGTATTAGCGTGGATCAAGTTACATCTGGGACTGTCACACTGGCTGCTAGAGTTAAAAAGGCTGCTGAGAGAGTAGCAAGAACTCTTAGGTGCTCTTCTTTAGCTTATTAGCAAGAATCGTAGAGAAAAGTGGCCACACCAAGTTATGTGTGTCACTCAGCAATGCTTCTCTTTACACCTGCCGTATGCTTTATCCACCCACTGCCCAGAATTTATATGGGTTATATCTGGTTTTTCAAATTATCTTGTTAAGACGTTAGCATGTAGTATAGCTAGAGAAGTGTATTTCCGTTTTATGTGCAGGTCACATTCCTGGAGAATAAAATTAATTTCAAAAGGTCTCTCTTGAAGGGGGATTTGAATCTGAGAATAGCAAGGATCAAAGCTTCTTGGAATTCTGTCTGTATTGGCAACAATCCTAACAATGTTTGATAACTTATCTGAGACTAGCAAACCTTTATGTTTCATATCTCATTCAACAATGATATATTGATTGCCTATTTGACTAATGTCTTGTGTGAGTGTTGTGATGTTATGTATAAATAGGATATAAGCACTAAATGGTCCTTGACATGTTGTTGTGCTTTTTTAGGGGAAGGGACCAAGTTTCCTTCTCACTGAAATATTTTAGAAAAAATAATAATATTCAATACAGTTTAAAAATATTTACTGAACAATTTGTGCAATCCCTATATTAGCAACTTTGGATGCAAGACATAGGCCCTGCTTTAAGCTTACAGTCTAAACAGAGATACATATGCAAATGCATACTTAAAAGACAGTGATAAATATTCAATGTAGAATTATATATTTTCTATGACATTAGAGCACAGTAGGTAATGTGTAATGAACTCTTGGAAAAATATGATCAAGCATATGGACTCATATTATTTGAGTCCTTAGTGTAAGGCTTTGATTTAATTATCTCACAAAGTGCTTTATACTAGATGCATAAAATGATATCAGATGCATAAAAAGGAAGCATTTAGTATGCATTGGCTCATTTTAATTGTATAAACACACCTGAAAAATGTTCCTTTTTTCTCAGTGTTGAAATTGCATTAGATTATATTGGTGCTATGAAACTCTAAAAGGTTTAAAATTGTTCATCCATAGAGGCTTGGGTATGGTCTCAGTAATCTTTAGCACTTTCTATTATAATTATAAATGGTAAAATTAAAGGGAATAAAAGCTGGAACATTAAGATTCTAATCAACATAATCAACCAACTTGAAGAATGACTAATTCCTTTTATTGAGAATGGATTACAGCTTAACTGATCACCTGTTATGTGTGGAGACCTAATTAATAATTGAGATGTGTCAAAATGACTATTATATTGTATTTTGTGATCTGCTCTTCTTGGATTCCTATATAATAAAATTAACATGCTATAGAGAAAATAATGGTAGTGATAAATATTTCAGAAGAATAATGAAGACTCTGTGATTACAGACAAGGAATAAGGTTCAGTGGGACAGATGCTTTAAAATGTACATATAAAGGAAAACATAGTTTGTAATATGATCATGAGAATAATTGCTGTGGTGTGTGCTGACTCGAATCAAACAGATTCTTCTAGTTAAAAAAAATCCAGAAAATAACTGATTATTTAGAAAAAAATGTTCTGATCTTCCTATAGTAGTCACCTTATATATTATTTTCCCATCAGTGTAATAAGCAACATACTAGGGCTGTGAGGTACTAAATAGGAAAAAGTCATAAACATGTTCTGAAGATGAACCTCCAAGTGGTTCAGCTATGTTGACATTACAGGCGAGTTTGTTAGAAATGCAGAATCTGCGCCTCACCCAAGACTTGCTGAATGAGAACAGACATTTAACAAAAGCCCCAGGAGATGTGAATATACATTAAAGTTTGGGAAGCACTGGAATTATGGGAATGCAGAATGCTAAGGGATGATTTAATAATCTTAAACTTCATGTGGTATTCGTATTAAATTATTTTTAAGAGAAAAATAAAGAAATGTGGTTTTGTAAGAAGTTCTTGAAAATGAAATTTATTAACTGAAAATGACATTATAGAATTTCATTAATTTGTGGCATTTTCATTCCAGGAGATAGTTTAACTGTGGTCTCAACCCACTTGATTCCTTCTAATTATAACTGTTTACAGGTACAGCTTCTTTACATACTATTTTTATACTCTAAAATTTAGCTTCTGTTTTTCACTGTAAATAGTCCAACCTATTCAGAAAGCCTCCTTTATAAACATATTAATTACTTAATTCAAGAAAGGTTTACTGATACACACATACACACATATATATATACATAGCAACATGCTATTCGCCAGTGAGGGAAAGTCAATAAAATATAATTACTTAGACATGATTGAGAATTATATATTAGTGGAGGAGTAGGTTATACACATAAGAAGTTACATGTCAGACTTGAAATTAAACAACTGGAAATAACATGAAATAAATTTTAAAAATCATCTGGTTCGAGATATTGCAATGAGTTATCAAGTATAGATGTTATCTTCCCAGTAATAGACAGGTTTAAAATTTTTAATTGATTTGGGTCTTGATGAAGTGGGTTTTTAAAAATTAATTTATATATTAATAATGCCCTCTATGATATATTTTAAATAAGAAAAATTAAGGTTAAGAAACCTGTTAGTAGATATTGTTCACTCGGTTGCATGAAATGATGATTTAAAACAGTGTGGTGGCACATTAAACGGTGAGTGCAGTGTTGGGGGAAAAGAGCTGAGAGCCATGGAGAAAGAAAACAAAAGCAAGGGAATATATTGTCTGACCATGTAAGAGGTGTACTTGGTTAAATGGAAGTGTCAAAGATGTTCTATATTTTGAGTCAGGTTACTGGAAGTATGATTATTTGTGGTTTTTATACTGAAGGAGCAATGTCTTGAAAAGGTTAATAAGTAGGCTTCTAGCAACATAGAACATACCTAAGAAGAATTATCATTGAGCAAATTAACTATTGGTTTATTTTGCATAATTTCCTAGTTTTATTTCTTTTTGTGAGTGTTTATCAATTGTTCATTTGTTTTTGGAACTGTTTTATATTTCCAAGGAAATTGAGAAGATACAAAGACTTCCGAGATACCCACTGCCCCCACACATGTGTATCCCCACTCATTATCAACATCCATAACCAGAATGGTACATTTTTTACTAAGGATGAACCTACTCTAAACTATCACTCAACGTCCTTAGAGTTCACACTTGGTGTTGTACATCTTATGGATCTGAACGAATGTTTAGGGACAAATGTCTGAGTTTTTTGAGGATCCTACTGATACATCCTCTTGCTCAGATTCTTTCCTCAGCCATACCCAGTCTACCAGTAAGCCCATCAAAGGTATTCTTCATTTACAGTGTTTTTCATCTTTCACATTTCATTTTAGTTCTTCCTGAGGATTTCCATCTCTCTGCTCACATAGCCCATCTGTTCTTACATGCTGTCTACTTTCTTCTTTAGAGCCCTTAACATATTAATCAAAGTTGCTTTCAATTCCTGGTTTGATAATCCCAACACTCCTGCTATGTCTCATTCTGATGCTTGCTCTATCTCTTCAGTTTATGCTTTTTGCCTTTTGGCATGCCTTGTAATTTTTCTCTTGATAGCAGGATGTGATATACTGGGAAATGGAGCTGCTGTAAATAATCCTTAATAATGTGATAGTAGGGATGGGGGAGGGGAAGCATTCTATAGCCTATGATGAGTTCTCAGTCTTTCAGTGAGCCTATTCCTCTGGACTGAAGTCACAAATGTTTCTCAAGATTTTCTCACTTCTTAGGAGGGACTGGATGGTTACTGTGGGCTGGATTGGATTTTCTCTTCCCCCAGGTAAATTAGGCTCTGATAATACTCCAGCAGGTTAGGCTCTGGTTAAGTAGTTTCCCCTGAGGGCAGGCCTTGTTAAGAACAGAGTGAAACCACAAGGGGATTTTTCTCAGATATTTACTGTGGGAACTTGGTCGAGCTCCTGGAGGTAAATCTCACAATGTCAAGGACCTTCCCCCTGGAGTTTTTAATTCTCAGAGTTGTGCACACTGAATGTCCAGAAATGTATCAATTACAGTTCAGTTTTATTAACTCCATTACTGGTTCTGGATGGTTTCTGCTCATGAGTCTCTGGTCTGGTAAGCTGTGCTTCCTTCTATTCACCTGTCTCTCCAATCTTGGGAGCAGTAGTTTGCCTTGAGTCCTCTCCTCTGTTACGAATCCAAGAAGAGCTGTTAATCTTTTTTAGTCCATTCAGCTTTTTGTTGTTGTCAGGATGGAGTGTTAGCTTCCAAGCTCCTTACATGTGAACTGAAAATGTCATTCTTTTTTAACTGCTCAGTAGCATTCCATTGTATGGATATAGCATTATTTGTTTATCCATTCACCTGTGACATTGGCTTGTCTCCAGGCTTTCCCTATATCCATGCATTGCTATAAACATTCATATTTTAGATGAGTATACTTTCATTTCTCTTGCATAAATGTCTAGGAGTAGAAGCCTAAATTACATTATAGATATATTTTTAACACTGAAAAAAATCTGCCTATCCTATTGCTGCTGTAACAACTTACCACAAACTGAGTGGCTTGAAACAATACAAATTTATCTATTACATTTCTAGAGGTCAAAAGTCTAACATCAAAATTTCCACTGAGCTGTGTTCCCTCTGGCGGCTCCAGGGGAACAACCATTGCTTAGTTTTTTCAGCTTCCAGGCTGCCTGCATTCCTTGGCTACTGCCCTCTTCCTCAGGAAACTCTAACCACTTGTTTCTGTGAGCATCTCTTTTACTGACTCTGATCTCCTGCCTCCCTCTTATGAGGCCCCTTGTGATTACATTGGTTTTACTTAAATGATCCAAGATAATCTCCTAAATCCCCAAGTTAGTCACATCTGCAAAGTCCCTTTTACCATGTAAGGTAGCATATTCACAAGTGTCAGGATTCAGGATATAAGCATCTTTGAGGAGCCATTATTCAACTTACTACACTGTCTTCAAAGAGTTTATATCATTTGACAGTCCCATCAACAGTGTAAAAGATCAACGTCCAAGCTCATCAAGTTGTATACATTAAATATGTACAGCTCTGTGTATTTCAATCATACCTCAATAAAGTGGTTGAAAACAAAAATAAAATAAAGTGATAGCATGAAAAAATGAAAATACTCAGGATATATTTGACAAAAGGTGAACAAGGCTCATATACAGAAATCTACAAAACATGACTGAGAAGAACTCAATAATGGAGAGACATACAGTGTTCATAGGTCAGGAGAGTCAATGTTGCTATGATGTCCATTTTCCCCAAATTTATCTAAAGATTCAATGCAATCCCCATCAAAATCCCCACAGACTTTTATATATAAGTTGCAAGGTAACTATAAAATTTAAATGGAAAATGCAAAAAGTTCTGAAATAACCAAAAAAATTTTTAAAAGAAGACCAAATTTGGGGGACTAACATTATCTGATTTCCAGACTTATAAATTATAGGAATCAAGACAGTGTGCTATTGGTGTAAAGATGAACAAATAGATGAATGTAACAGACTAGCGAGTCCAAAAATGTATAGACACACATATATAGTCAACTGATTTTTTACAAAGGTGTAAAGGCAATTCAGTGGAGAAAGGATGAGTTTTCAACAAATGGTGCTAGAGCAATTGAATATTCATAAGTAAAACATAGAACTTCAATTCATATCTTGCACCATATACAAATCTTGATTCAAATTGGACCATAGACCTACATTGTAAGAACCAAAACTATAAAACTTCTAAAAGAAAACATAGAGGAAATGTTTTTGTCCTTGAATTAGGCAGAGATTTTTAGACACGAGACAAAAAGCCCAATCTTTTAAAGAAATAAATTCAAAAATCTAATTAATCAAGATTAAATTTCTTATTTTAATTTAATCTTATTGTTTGAAATGGTTTTATCAAATAATATTTATGTAAAATATATTTTAAACATTTTAATTATCTTAAATCAGTATTAAAATGTATTTAACGATAGACTTCATAAAATTCATTATGAAATAATAGAAACTAGAACAATAATGAAGAAAAATGATTCTATATTTTTGTGATGCTCCAATTATTTACTAACAACTTTTACAGATGCAATCTCCACCTACTCCTTCCTAAAAATATTGGTACTTAAGCTTCTAAAGTTATAGGTAAGGTTGTAATTGTATTGAAAATGATCACCAATATAGCAAACAATTGCTTGCAAATATTTCTAAATTGAAAAAAGAATTGAAATGAGAATGTTGCTTCAATAAGTTTTAAAGCTTTTAGCAGAAACCCTCAATTATGCAAACTCTCTTTTAACTTTTAGGAACAGTATATTTTTCTGGAGAATACTGTCTAGCATGTCCTGATACATTTTAAAAGTCAGATATCATTTTAGTAAATGTTCCTATTACTTAGAATCCAATCAATTTGAGTTTCTGTAAAGTCAGTGCTTTGTGATGTAAAACCATTTTATGTATCAGATAATTTCTATACTCCAAGTACAGCATTTTACATGACAGATTTTAATACAGGTTACATCTGTCACGTTGAATGCTTCATGTGCTGTGGAGAGCTCCACTGTCATTTAGTACACTCTGGGGAAATACTGCTTCACCATTAATCTTATTTCTAAAGCATGTTTGCATTAACCTTAAAATCATCCTAATAATAAAACAAACACACAAAAAAGTAAACAGATTGCTTAGAAATCTTTGTAAATGAAAGCATAAATATAAATGCTGGAGTACTTAGAATACATTGTCATATTTGAGAAATGAAACTCAATCCTTTTGGTCCTCCAACCACTTTTTTATAGTATTTTATCATATCCTGAAATAAAATTCATAGCTAACAGAAAACAAAACAAAAAAAATACAGAGAAATTTTTAAAATAAAAATATTCTAACAGTAATATAAATAAATAATAAAATGAAAGTAATTATGATTTAAAAATACTATTTTCATGCATAAATGTTTGAGTTTAACTACATAGAGGAGGTAATGATACTCAGATGTTTGAATCAATTTACAATTCATTCATTCAAACTGTTTAATGAGCATCTACTATGTGCAAGGTTCTGTTAGAGACATGTGAAAACAGTAGCAAAGAAAAGAGCAAACTTCCCTTCTTTCATGGGATGATGGTAGGGAGACAGAATATATGCACAATAAATAAATAAAACTCATGTAGTGTATTGGGATGTGCAAATTAGAGGAGGTTTCAAGAAAGAACTGAAGGAAGCAGGGGATCTACCTACGTGGATAACTACATGGAAAAGCCCTCCAGGTGGAGGGAAGAAGTAAAGAGGTCCTGGTTGAAGAGAGGAGCGTATGAAGTGTGTTGCAGGCTGAAGCAAGAAGGACACTGGCTGGAAAGGAGTCAATTTTGAGGAGTGGCCTGGGGGATCTAAATATAGCATGAAGTCAGAGAAGTGACCAGCTGTCATGAAATGGAATACAGAATTGTAGGTATTTGTGAGATGCTAGGTTTAATCAAAGTGAGGTAAGAAGCCATCAGAGTAATCCCATTTTAGTGGGATTACCTCAGATACATTGTTGAGAAGAAATAATTGCAGGTGGAGAGCAGTGAGGAGCCTGGGGCATCATGGAGTTCTAGGTCAGCATAGGGGCAGGGAGGTGGTCAGAAGTGGACACATTGTGCAAATGTATCAAAGGTATAGCTGACAACATGATTAAATTTTTCTATATAATAGTGTAAATTATGTCATATGTTGATTTACTGTAGTAGAGATTTTTTTTTCTACTCTATGAAGCTCTAGGTGTTCCACAAACCGACCTAAGAGGGGAGAGAGGAGAGGTCTTCAGCTGAAGACACTAAGTTTTTTTGGTTTTGTTTTTGGCTTTACTTTTACCTTTGAGCTGGATTAAATTTGAAGGAACTATGCTGCTGTTTAAAAATCATTTAAATATCATTACACTGCATGACAGATGCATAGTTCCTGTAGTTTATTAAAATCACTATTTTATTTTCAAAATTTTAATTATGTTAAGTTACTCTGGAAATGTTGACGTGCAAAATTAACTACATATCCACTCTATATAGGGGTTATAATTCCTGAAAACTGGTAAAGTGCCAAAAGAAAAAAAGAAATAATAGCTAAATATGTCCTTTCTTTAGAATTTGTTTGAAAGAAATTATTTACAATTATCTTTTCTTAAATTGTAGACATGTTACTAGGTAAATAATGTTTCCAAACTAATAATTATTTTATGTAAAAGAGGGGAAGCAAATATTTTGGTTACTATTATTAATTGATATTTGTTATGTTAAATTTAAAGCTACAGGTAACATTCATAATGTTGTCAACTGACTTTTTTTTATTTGTTTATTTGTTTGAAGCTTTTGGAAACATGTCCAAAACATTGATGAAATGCTGGAAACGAGTTGAAACACAGTAAAATTCAACCCAATAATATAGGACTGCTTTTTCTTCATCCACGTTGGGAATTGTCAAGAAGTGAACTATGACAATATATCAATTTTTGCTACTGTTTCTACTCTGGGTATGCCTGCCACATTTCTGTTCTCCAGAGATAATGTTCAGAAGGACTTCTATGCCCCAGAAAAGAATTTTAGGTGCACGCCTACCTAGAAGTGATGGCAAAATTCTGCACCGTCAGAAGCGTGGTTGGATGTGGAATCAATTTTTCTTACTGGAGGAATATACAGGATCTGATTATCAATACGTAGGCAAGGTAAGTCTGTGTTGAAATGGCAAATATTTACATTCCAGTTTTTCATATGTCTTGTAAAGAAAATTTGAAGGTTATCAAGATTGCCATTCTTACAAATTTGATTCTCTAAATATCCCTAAAGCAGTTTTTGTTTATGGAATACAAATTAGAATTTGAAAAACTATGTAATGAATACAGCATTATAAGTGTATGAATTCATTTACTAGAATTAATTCTGCCTACTACCTCATGTATTAAAGAGGTACTAAAAATTGCAATTTCAGAATTTGTAGTTAGAAATCAATGATCAAGAGAAAACTATCTGGCAATCTAGTATTTAAAATAACAATGCATGTATATAATACATATATATATATATATATATACCTATATATATTTCACATTGCCGTTGAATTCAGTGAGGAAGAAAAGATATATTTAAAAGTTGTTTAATATTCTACAGAATGAGAAAACAAATGTCATTAAAATATGACCTAAGGTAAAAATAATGCTTACTTATAAGAAAACTTATTCCAGATATGAGCGTCACTTATTTTTCTAAAGTCCTACCATGGGTACATTTAAATAAGGGAAGAATAAATGGGAAGACAAGCAGGAAAAAGTAGTTTACTTGTCGGGATATGATGACATGAGGAGATTTCATGCTATTCAGTTATAAAAGATAGTGAGGAAAATGAGCTTTGGTTAGGACTGGAATAAAAGTTACAATGGATGACATAAAAGTTACATAAAAGTTACAATGGATGCTTTTATACACTAGATTGTATTAATTTCCAGTTTTCTTTCTTGGCACTATCTGAATCTAGTCGAAATTAGGTAATATCTTAAAGAAAAAAATCATTTTAATAGTGTTATTTTTATGGACAGTTTATGAAACTATATCAAAGAAAAAAAGTTAAACACACAAAAGGAAAACAAATATAATCACATGTTCATATATCACATGTCAACAGTACAAAATTATGATAGATCCATGATTGTGTTGGCAACTTTTGCATCAGCCTCAACTTTAATAGCTTCTTTCACATAATTAAAACTGGGCTTTTAAAGTTTTTGTCTTCTAAGAAGAACTATTTTTGAGAAAATACATGTTCATTGATTTTTAAAATACTTTGATAGGTTTTTTCATGTTCCAGTTATTTCAGTTTTTTAAAAAAATGTCTGGCAGTATGAGAAGGATAGCATTAAAGGTTAAATGTCATATTGACTGTAAGGTGAAGAAAAAAGCCAGCAACCTAAGCAATTTTACCAGAAAGCATGCAGTAGTGGACTTATCACAGGGTCATCTGATAGAATTCCTGAGCTCAGAGGGTTAAGGTAAATTTTATGGGTGCTGCAATAGGCAACTTTCAGCTTATGAAACCAACCACGTGAAAATATAATAACTGAAATCTGAGCCATAGAAACTATAAATAGTTTTATTTGGCTCTTCCTGGACATAGCAGTTATTTGTTTATTTGCACAGATTTTCCTTCACCTAGTCCTTAATGAGGATTTAATAAATGTTGGTAAATTGAATTATCATTGCATTATGTACTCTGTTGTGATAATCAAGGTACTTCTATGTACTTTCATTTGTTCTTTCCCCAAAGAATATCAATAACTTGAAATCAAGAACTTTACTTCGTATCTTTCTTTGTTTCTAGCTCTTTGTTTCTAGCTCTTAGAGTAGATTTTAATATTTAGTTGGTTGAATTAACCTGAGTTGTATTGAACTGAATTCCCAGAGTCATCTGGTACCACTTAGCTCTTTGGTAGGGAAAACTAATGTAGAGTTTAAATGACTGTGGGCTATTAAAGCTGATAAATACTTAAGATACATGCATCTTGATATGCAACTCAAATTTTATTCTTCCTTACTCTGCTCTATAAAAGCAAGCCAGAAAACTCTTTAATGAGGAGAGGCATAAGGAATTTATGGAATGTGTTCACCAGTTTCTTCTATAAGTATGTCCTGAACTACCAGATCAACAGACATATATTAGATGCTGTAGCTCTGAGTTTACTTCTAATACCCAAAGCATCTGTTTTTTTGCTTGTATTTCAAGTCAATTTTGTATTTCTATCATTTATTCATGTCATGACCTGTGAAATAGTTATTTTTAAATTTCCCTTGTCTGTAGTACATATGTGTGTTACTTTTTATTAAGTATTTATATTGTATTAATTACTTATACAATTAAAGATCTTATATTAGGGCTTCCCTGGTGGCGCAGTGGTTGAGAGTCCGCCTGCCGATGCAGGGAACACGGGTTCGTGCCCCGGTCCGGGAGGATACCACATGTCCCGGAGCGGCTGGGCCCGTGAGCCATGGCCGCTGAGCCTGCGCGTCCGGAGCCTGCGCTCTGCAACGGGAGAGGCCGCGGTGATGAGAGGCCCGCGTACCGCAAAAACAAACAAACAAAAACACAGTTAAAAAGATCTTATATTAGAAGTAAACATACAGATTTTTTTAACATATAGATTTGTATATGCGAAAAGGCAATTATGAGATATAGAATATTTTTATAAACATGCATTTTAACGAATATAATTGTGGACTAAGGTATATTTTCTTCATGAAACATAAAAAATTTTAAATTCCCTGGATATTCTTTCCAACATTACTTATAATAAATTTATTACATATTCATCCTTTCAGAAATTCTACTTTCAGTTTTTACTTCATTTAAAGTAGGCATGTGATATTGATGCTGAGAGATTCAATGTCTCTAGGTTAGTTCACAGGTAGGAATAATACATGTCCCAATTACTAGACTTATGGGAAGACACTGATAAACTCTCCATTGTTGTGGAAAACGTGGTGGGAGCTCAGAGTAGGAACAATGGAGAGAATACACTGGTTGAGTGGGGACAAGACTGAAAAGCACATGCATGAAGAGGGGGAAAATTTTTTAAATACCAAACAATTAACCAATAAATCCTACAAAGAATGGATGGCATATAATTTCTTAGATTAAAAACCCAATACTGCTTGAGGGGTTGAAACAAAGGGAAAATCCCCTTACTTCTCATTGGATTAAAGTGGAGGAAAGCTTAGGAAAAGCATATAACTGCCAATCAGAATACCTATATGTAAACTTCCTTCTGCCACTGTTTTTGCTTTCAGTAGTGAAATCAATTAACTTCTCTTGGCCTTCATTTTCTCATCTATAGTATGATCATGTCAGTCATTTTATATATATATATTTAATGTACTTATATATATAATTTTTGTATGATTACATTTTAAATGTGAAGTGTTTGAGCATTTAAAAACCCATTTATATATAAAAATAAAGAATAAGAAGAAGTAAAGATAGACAGAAAGAGAAAAAGAGAAAGAAAGCTAGTGGCTGAATTGTCACTGCCATGGCTATTATGAAGAAACTAGCTAACCAGCAGTGAACTCAAAGCATTTCTTTGTTCATCTCTCAATGAGCAAAAAAATATTTTCCTCTAAATCATTCAATCAAATGTATTCTAAACCAAAATATATTTGGTGAAAGTTCTTTTTTTTCTTTTCAATGAGATAATCAGAATATTGACCTTTAAGAAATTTCCTATATAGGACAATGCGTGCTAACCTTTTTTACCTTCCAAAGCAAGAGGTTTAAAACTTAAACTTCAAGTATCTACTTTTGCCCTATGTTGCTTTTATATCTCAACCTTCTATAAACATCTTTAAATTTACCAATTTAAGATTTGAGAAACATTGTGATTATAAGCTATTTTTATTAATGTCCTAATGTAGCTTCTTATCACAGGTTCCCATTGCCTGATTCAGTTGCCTAGATAATTTCAAAATTTTAGGTTTCCAAATATTCAAATAAATAATGACAATAAACTAGATATTCTTGAATTTACTTTTAGCCATTAACAAACATACAGTTCTAAGTGAATTACTAATTTTATTTACTGTACAAACTTTGCACTTTAATAATTATTCTCAAGTGGAGAAAAACATGTTAAAAATAGATTTTTAATCAAAACCAGAGATTAAGAAAAAAACACCAAAAAATTAATAATGTAATTGAACAATGATAAACCTGATTCTGAGCCAGCATAGTAAAATAATTCACTCCAGGAAGTAAAAGCATAATAATAATTTTAGTAACTAATTAAGGCAACTGTCTATATCTTCTTGGGATAATGAAAACATGTACCATCTGGAGACATGAAAGAGATTCTTGGGGCCTCCAGGCCATTCAGACCTTATAGTACCTCACTGATATCATCCTTCTCTAAATGCAGAATACATTTGACACATAGATTGTTTTTTTTTTTTTTTCCCCAATGATAGGTTCTTTTTTTAAAAATTGAAGTGTAGTTGATGTATAATGTTGTGTTACTTTCAGGTGTACAGCAAAGTGATTCAGTTATACATATATATAATACATATATATATTCTTTTTCAGATTCTTTTCCCTTATAGGTTATTACAAAATATTTAGTATAATTCCCTGTGCTATACAGTAGGTCCTTGTTGGTTATCTATTTTATATATAGTAGTGTGTATATGTTAATTCCTAACTCCTAATTTATTCCTCCCCTCCTCCTTTCTCCTTTGGTAACCATAAGTTTTTTTTCAATGTCTGTGAGTCTATTTCTGTTTTGTACATAAGTTAATTTGTATCATGTTTTAGATTCCAGGTATAATCGATATCATATGATATTGTTGTCTGTAAGTCTTTTTGTGTTCTCAGTTGTTTAGCATTCTTGAAAAACAGAAACCACGTTTAATTATTTCTTAATTTCATATCCCTTTTCCTGAAGAGTTAATGGCTTCAAAGAGCTAGAGCAATAATGGTGCTCTCTATTTTAGCAGATTAAGAATACTATAGGGCTTCCCTGGTGGCGCAGTGATTGGGAGTCCGCCTGCCGATGCAGGGGACACGGGTTCGTGCCCCGGTACGGAAAGATCCCACATGCCGCGGAGCGGCTGGGCCCGTGAGGCATGGCCGCTGAGCCTGCGCGTCCGGAACCTGTGCTCCGCGATGGGAGAGGCCACAACAGTGAGAGGCCCGCGTACCGCAAAAAAAAAGAATACTATAGGTATTTATAGTTCTTCTGTCCTTAGATGATTACTTAAGCTCACCTCTACCAAGGGATACACGGTTCCCCATAGTCTACCATGGCTTTGTCCTCCCATAGTTTATAACCCAATATGAACCTTCATCCTTCTTCCTGAGTAGCCAATAGAAACTTTCTCCCTGTCCCTAACAGGTTTTTCTCTTTGGAACCAACTGCTTTTATTTGAACAAGTATCTTTCTGGTCACTTGACTTTTCAATATTTCAATTCACTATTAAATATTTCATTTTCTGACTCTAACCTGTTCCATGATTGAAAATGATAGAATGAGCCATATATTTTTCTGGTCTATCTCAACTCTATACCTTTAGTACTGTCTTATTTGCCCTCATGGCCCCTTAATGAGCATGATGAGTTCAAAATACCCTAAATTAATGATTCTAATTGGGGGTTATTTTGCCATCCAGGGGAAATTCATCTATATATGGAGACATTATTTGTTTTCACAACTAGGTAGAGGGGGTTGCTACCGGCCTCAAGTTGGCAGGGACCAGGGATGCTGCTTAATATCCTACAATGTATAGGGCAGACCTCCAGTCCTAAATGTCAATAGTGCTGAGACTGAGAAGCCCTGTCCTCAACTTCCTTAGTTTGCCAGAGCCTTTTACATTTCCTCAACAGCTCAGTCTTTATTTTACTTCTTTCTGGGTTCTTGTTTCAGAATATGCTCTCAATTATCATCATGTTTCTTCCCTTCGGAGCTGCTGTAAGAATTTGCTTTCCCTAACTTGGATTTCTCTCAAGACCTACTTTCCTATTCATATTCTGTCTAATCCTTAAAGCATAAGTTTGGCTCCAGTCTCTTGGACATTCTTCTCTGTAGACTTGTGAGCTGCACACACCCACTCTGAATAAATGATTTATTCATTCTGTCAACAAATATCTAGAAGACCTGTTACTACTCAGGTACTACTCTGATATTAAGTACTGTGGTGAAAATATAATTTCTCTACTCACAAAATGTCTGCCTTTAAGAGAAGGAGAGAATAATAAGTAAGGATAACAGGAAGTTATGGGACTCTTTTTGTCTCAGACACAACACAGATCCCAAAAGCCTCGAACAAAACAGTAAGTGCCAAATATTGCCATGTTTCATTTCTGCAGTACTTGTAAATAGTGGAAATAAAATAGTTTGGGGATTCGTATTACACGAATCTGTATGTTATTAAATGTTGAAACTGGAGAGTTAAGTTCTTATTTATTATTTATTTATTTCTTCGGAAGAGTTTTTTAATGTGCAATGCTTTATAATGAAGTGATTCTTGGAAATTTCTAGAAGAGATATCTTCCAGAAACTGAAAAAACGTTATTCATGAGAGACTAACTTGACTTTAAACATTCACAAAATCTGGCAATACCAACTGTATGCGTTTTGCCCTTAATAATATAGTTACAATCAAGTCAAACCTGGTTGCAACAGGGGAAGGAGTAGTTGGAACTAAGACAGAAGAAGCTGTCCTGACCTCCCCACTGCAGTTTTCCTACAGGGGAAGGAAATCTCAAGTGAACTCATGGAAGAACTTTATGTTTTATTAGAGTTTAGAGAGCTGGGAACACTCTCTGGGACCTTTTAAAAACTGTAATGTTGTTGAGACTAAAAGTTTCCAGGTGACTTTTTTTTAATACAAACATGATGAAGAGAATCTACATAAAACACACACACACACACACACACACACACACACACACAAACAGATAGACCTGCTTTAGTGGTGAGATGGGAGTAGGAGAGGGCTTGGTATATAGTTATTTTCTATTTGAACCCTATTAATGACAACCATAAAAGGACTGAGCACAAAACAAATTAATACAGTGAGTGAATTTAGTTAGAAAATGTCCTAAAAGAAAATAAATCAGGATGATTTGATAGACATCAACAGAAAGTCCTTTAGATTAAATGATTAATAAAGACCTTCCTGATGAGGAGACATTTGGACTTTGGGGGTGAATATAGACATTATTTCCCTGATAGGTAAAGACCACAACAAAAAAAAGATGATCCTGAATTAGAATTTATAAAGACTTTTTATAGTAATCCTCAAGCAAGAGGTAATTAAAGCATTTTTAAATAGAGGCATGTCCTGCATAACCCTGATAATGTTTTCCAGGGAGACCACCTCTTGGTTTTTAACTCTCAGAATGCATACAATGTCTGTATCTCTCAATGTTTCAGCCAGAGGTTATATTGGAAAAATATGCTCACCTCCTCAAAGTTCACTATAACATTTTAGCAAAGTAGTATTCAGGAAGATCTTAAGTTGCATTCCAGATACACTTGATAGAACATCAGAACCACCCATAGATGTTTTGAAACTAACAGAGGCTGTAATAAAGAACGTGCATCTAAGATTTTGTAAGCCCTTCGGGAAGCCTTGCTAATTCATCTTAACCTGTAAGTGTTCAAGTAACACTGGTTTAAGCGTTTTCTATACTAACATTATAGCGTGTTATTCATATATAGAGATTTTACTATGTTTTAGTTACTTTTTTAGGAAATTAGTTTTGAATTTGGGTTTAATGTGTAAGCATTCTATTTTTTCCAGTTTAAACTAATGGGAAATAGACTTCTTGTTAGCATTTTCAAGCAAAGTGTCAAATATTGAACTCTTTTTAAAAAGATAAATGGAATTAAGTATGGGATACTCATATATAAATAACTACAATCATTATTTTACTTAAAAGTTCTTACTGGTAGTAGTGATAACATATGTTTACTAAACTCTTCCATGAAGTTATTTACATAACGTGTTGTCACTGTATAACCTTCATGAAACAACAGTACACCTGCACCACCTAAACACATTTACCACACTCACTGCCCTTACTGTACTCTAGTGATTTGTGGGAAGTCCACCCGTCCACTCTTTTTTCACTCTTGAATTAGTAACCCAGAGATGCTGTTTCCATCTTTTCTTTCCCATCATAGTCTTATTTTTGTATATCCCTCTCTTGTACTCACCATTTTATAATCCCCTCCACACAGAAGGCTTCTTCATCTCTTTTTCTTCCTTCTTCAGTTTGTCACACAGCATCTTTTAAAATCTACCTCTCTATGTTATGTCCCTTGAATTTAGTTTTATTGGATTATGTTTTAGATAAGAGATAATTATGAATTTATTTTCTAAAAAGTATTATTTCTGTGGTTTTAGGCCAATTAATTCACATAGAGTAGTAATAGTTGGAAGTAGATGAAAGGACTTTGATGATAATAATTGATAATAATAAAAAAACAACTCAAAGAATTTTTCTATGATGAATAAGCTTTTAAAAACTTTACCTATTATTTAAAAATATTAAATTTCAAAAATACTAAATCTACAATTTAACCCATCATTTTTCAAATCTAGAACTTTTAAGAAATACAGTCATCTCTGAATGAAGATTATGTGAAAATTGAACCAGACTTTTAGGTAAAGCTCGAGAGAAATCTCTGTAGATGAAAAATGTATTGAAATGTCATAAAAATTTGCTCTGCACAAAGTATCTTAATATAATTTATCAGTAACAGGTGAGTGTGTAATGGCCATGAAGCATGGGAAATTATTATTATGGTATTATGTATTTCTACCAAAGACCTCTTATTTTCTTTCTTGGAGACAATATACAATTATATATTCAATTAAATTTTGTCCCCTTTGTACTAAAGAATAATGTTCTTTTCAGTAAAGAAAATGAAAGTGGATGTATGTTATTATGTTTGCTCATCAATGTCTCATACTTAGAATATGTTCAAATATTCAAATTCTCAGTTGCTTCTTATGAAAGCATGAATAGAAAAGAAGGGAGCACTTCAATAAATTTTCTGAAGTGAATTATTAAATATTCACATAATGTAGTTAAATTTCTACTTTTGTTTTATCAAAGAATATTATTTAATCTTATTTTTTTATTATTATCATTATTGTTGGTGGTGGTATTATTATTGTGTTGCTAATTGGGTAACTGCATTCCATGGCTCCTGGTAATTGTAAATAAAAGTTAAAATAAAGAAAACATAAAAGTTGCCAGGAAAATGGACTAAGTTTAGAGAAGGGAATGGTGATTTTGTTGGGATATAATATACAAACCTTTGGTTCTCTCCTTAGAACTCTAATCAACAAGACGAAAAGCACTTTATGCAAATTTCAGACTCTCTTTAGTAAAATTCTTTCACTAACCTCACTTTTAAAGCTGTACTTTAAGCATTTATAGATTACATAAAACTATTAAATTTAGAATTTTAAATGAAGGTCTTAAATCTCAGCCCAGGATTAAAATTGTTTTACCAAGTAGGAAATTGAGCTGTAAGAATGTGTACTATTATAGCCTTTTATCTAAAGGAACATTTCCTATTTTGGGTGATGTTTAGCTTAAATTCCATTAGTGAACTCCTCAGTTCAGTGTTGTGTCTTCCAAATACCCCCCAAAACTCCAAGACCACTGAATTTTTCAATTTTCCTTGATACCAATTCTGTCAGTATATACAAACCATCAAAAGCTTAGCACCGGGCTTCCCTGGTGGCACAGTGGTTGAGAGTCCGCCTGCCGATGCAGGGGACAGGGGTTCCTGCCCCAGTCCAGGAAGATACCACATGCCGCGGAGCGGCTGGGCCCGTGAGCCATGGCTGCTGAGCCTGCGCGTCCGGAGCCTGTGCTCCGCAACGGGAGAGGCCACAACAGTGAGTGGCCCGAGTAACGCAAGAAAAAAAAAAAAAGATTAGCACCAAATCTAGTTTGCATGTGTTGGGTTATCCTGAGTCCAGCAGAGCAGAGGGATAGAGTTGTGAATCATGAACTAACTGAATACATGCATTCCTAAGAGCTGAGCTTCCAAAAGGAGACAACAAAGAGATAAAGCAAAGGTCAAGGACATAATTGTAAGTCAAATAACATAAAGGCAGAGATAGAGCACATCCAAGAAGTAGAAAGGGGTGGGCAAGAGAGGCAAGACTAGGACTATTATAGAGGCCAAAGGAGAACAAAATTCCAAAGAATCGATGACTAATCCTGTTGAGTGATGCAAAGTCATCAAGAAGAAAGCTGTAGCAATTTAGAGATCAGTGTGGACCAAGGAGACAGCCGTTGCAATAATCTGACGTAAATGGGAGTCAGATGGCTTTGGTTTAGCCCAGAAGGAAGCAACACATCAGTTTCTCATAGGCACGTTATCAATAAGATAAAATAAGTAGGAGTGAGAGAGAGTTTGAAATGATGAAGAGCTGGAGATGGGACGTTATTATATAGACAGAAAGAGAGGATGTGAATGTGTGCAACAGGTGAGCTCACTCTTGGTTAAAATTAAAAATTTGTCTATTAAGCTGACAGCCAGCATCATACATAATTACTAAACAAAGAGAGTATTCCCACTTAAATCACCAACAGGAATGAAATAAGTTTAAAAAAAACCACTTTGCTTACTACTAATATTTAACATACTTCTGGAAGCAAAATAACAGTGTAAAAACTATCACATATGGTTATTTTTTTTGATGTGAGAATTAAATGAAAAATAATATAAAATATTTTGAAACATCCTGACATATCCTGATAATGATACCTCTACAATGTATTTTATTTATTATTACTTAATAGTCCAACAACCGTTTTTTATTGTTTCTTATTTACAAGTAAGGAAAATATGTCCTTCTTGTCTAAATTAGGTGTCTAAGGGCACCAATCAAGTAACTTGTAGAGATGGGATTCTAGCCCAGAAATTATGACTCCAGAGTATATACTAACCATCATTATCCCTCATTGCACCATTAATAGTAATATTCTTATTTTATCAATATTATGTGTTGCTTCACCAGAAGCAATTATATTCTTATTTAAGCAGTATAATGATGGATAGTTAGCTGACTTTCTTTTCTGAATGATATCAGTACAAAACTAAAATTGTGTAGGTAACAGAAATATTTCTGCTACTTCATAGAGAAGTCAAATTTATTTTTGTAGTTGTTATGTGTTTATTATTTAATTTATATGTGGAATTGATAATGCGTGCACTTTGAATAAATTTTAAAAGGCAAAATAAGGTGTATAGTTAAAACTAAGACTCCCACCAGAACCCTCAGTCATCCAGAGTTCTCCTAAGAAACAGCTGCATTTACCAGTTCTGTTTTGTTTTTGTTTTGTTTTGTATTTTTGTACGTATTCCAAGAGACATTATAGAACTATTTAATAAGTATTTATGATTTTGTTTTTACATAAATGGTGGTGTACTTTATACCATGTTATAAAACATGGTTGGTTTGTTTTTAGTTAAAAATGTAACTTGAGGACATATTCCATTTCAGGACATAAAGATATCCTTCATTAAAAAAAAATAATAGCTGCATAGTATTCTTTCCAGTGGATGTATCATAATTTGTTTTACCATTTTTCTTTTGAAGAACCTTTAGTCATTTAAAAAAATATTAATATAATAATATGACATGTTATTTCACAGAGTGCTGGTATACCTTTAGGAATATGACTAGAAGTGAAATGCTGAAGCAAAGTTTGGAAATTTTAAACTTTCATAGGTATTGCTAAATTGCTCTCCACTGATGCAGTTTGAATTTATCATGCCAACAGCAAGGTATGAAAGTTAAATATTTCTCCACCATTGTATCCAATCTCTGTATTATCATCATTTTTAATAGCCTTTCAATCTTGTAAATGAAAACATATTTCTCTTATTTTAAGTGAGAATGAACATTTCTTCATATGTTTAAAACATTTCGCATTTCTTTTTTTTTTTTTTTTGCGGTACGTGGGCTTCTCACTCTTGTGGCCTCTCCCGTTGCGGAACACAGGCTCCGGACGCGCAGGCTCAGCGGCCATGGCTCACGGGCCCAGCCGTTCCGCGGTATGTGAGATCTTCTTGCACCAGGGCACGAACCCGTGTCGCCTGCATCGGCAGGCGGACTCTCAACCACTGTGCCACCAGGGAAGCCCTTGCATTTCTTTAAATGAGTGTTTATATCCTTCACCAATTTTTCTGTTAATAATCTTGTTTTTTTCTTTTGATCCATAAGTTCTCCTTATTAATTGAGCTTTAATTCTTTTTTTTTCATTTTCAAATGTAATACATGCTGAAAGTTGAATAAAACACACATATAAACTTTAATGAATAAGTATAAATCAAATCAGGTGACCTCAACCCAGGTGAAGAAATGGAAAACTCATGGCCCCTAAGAAACTCTCTGTGTGGGTCTGTTAGTAACATCATTTCTCCTTTCTAAAGGTGGCAATAAGATTCATTTGGGGTTAATAATGCCTTTCTTTATAGTTTGAGCATCTATGTAGCCACTCATAAACAACATGCTGGAGTTTTAAATATTTCTGAAATTGAGTGTAATCACAGTTCATATATTCTTTTGTGTCTTTCTCCTTTCGCTCAAATAGTTTTATGAAATTAAACCATATTTTTGTGCAGAGGATCTCTTTATGTGAATGTGTTTGGATTTAGTTATACATTCTATCAATAATGGAGATACAATGTTGCCCCTTCCCCTTACTTTGGCTTTACTAACAATGCTTCTGTGAACATTTCTGTACATGCACCCTGATACTTATGGACATCGAATAGCTTCAGAGTATATAATTAGGAATAAAATTGCTGATCTCTAGTGTGTGCCTAGCTTCAATTTTTCCAAATACCGCCATTTTAGTTTCCTACGTTTTAACCAATACCTACTCCCACTGGCAGTATATGAGAATTTCTTCTGTTCTACAAAGAGACCCAGGGCTTCCCTGGTGGCGCAGTGGTTGAGAGTCTGCCTGCCGATGCAGGGGACACGGGTTCGTGCCCCGGTCCGGGAAGATCCCACATGCCGCGGAGCGGCTGGGCCCGTGAGCCATGGCCGTTGAGTCTGCGCGTCCGGAGCCTGTGCTCCGCAATGGAAGAGGCCACAACAGTAAGAGGCCCGCGTACCACACACACACAAAAAAAACAACAAAGAGACCCAAGCTTGATATTTTTAGAATTTTTTTTTCAAAACTGGTGATTTAATTTGTATTTTCCTAAATAACAATGAACTTTCATTACTGTGAACAAGTTTTTCAAGTGTTTTATCAACTGTTTCTTCAGGTCATCTATTTTTTGCTTATTGATTGCTTCATTCCCAAATCCATAACAGGTGTGGAGCACCAATTATTTTTCAGGCACTCTCTAGGTGACCAGGTCACACCCCTTAGTAAAAGACAACACACCCTGTGTCACGAAGCTCACAGTTTTAGTGGGAAATGCAAAAAATTAAACATAATAAATATATTACTCTTATGGTATCTTATGGTATGTTAGATGATGAAGGTTACTATCAGAAAAGAAGAGAGAAAGCAAGGTAAGGAATATTGAGGAATAGAGCAGAGCAGGTGGTGGTAGTCAGTACTTTCTTACTGAGAAGGTGATATTTAAGCAAAGGATTTGGAGGAAGTGAAAGGGATAACTAAGCAGCTGTTAGAGGAATATTTTTTGCATCAGGAAGAAATAGTTACTGCAAATGCTCTAAATCAGGAAATTCCTCATGAATATTCAAGAAAGGGCAGGGAGGTACATGTGCCTAGAGCAAAGGGGACAAGGGACAGGTGGTAGAAGGGAAGGGCAGAAAGATAACAGGATCCCCAGATCCTACAAAGTGTGGTAGACAAAATAATTGCCCCAAAGATATCCACATCCTAATTCTCAGAATTCATTATATGTTATTTTAAATAGCAAGAAGAGACTATTGCAGCTGTAATTAAATTGAGGATCTTGAGATGGGGGAGATTATACCCTGGATTTCCTATGCAATCCCCATTTGATCACACGGGTCCCTATAGGAGTGAGGCAAGAGGGTTAAAGTCAGAAAAAAAGAGATGTCACAATGCAACCAGAGGTTAGAGTAACAAGCTTTGAAGATGGAAGAAAGAAACAGGAACCAACGAATGCAGACATCCTCTGGAAGCTGGAAACAGCAAAGAAACAGTCTCATCTGAAGCCTCCAGAAGTAGCAGAGCCCTGCCAACACTTTGTATTTAGACTTCTGACCTCCAGAACTACAAGAGAATAAACTTGTGGTGTTCTGTCACTAAGCTAGTCATAATTTTTACAGTAGCAATAAGAAACTAATACACAAGACATTGGATTTTGACTTTTACTCTAAGATGGAAGATATTGTAGACTTTTTAGCAGAAGACTGACGTTATATGAAATAAGTTTTAAAAATATCAGTCTGACTTCTGGCTTTAAAGTTGGTACAATAGAAATCTATGTAGTATTCATGCATGGATGTTAGGAAGCATTGTTACAGATGACTCAAAACATTTTGGTCTGAGCAACTGAAAAATTGATTGTTTTTATTTAGAGAGCATTAGGAGTAAGAGCTCGAGTTTGTCTTCAGATGTATTAAGATAAAGGGAGTTTTGAGATTGTATTGGGTTGGCCAAAAAGTTCGTTCAGGCTTTTCCATTAAGGTGTTACAGACACCCGAAGGAACTTTTTGGCCAGCCCAAATACAAGTTCAGGAAAACTAATATGGGACCTCTTAGAAGCCATCAGCATATAGCTAGTATTTAAAGTCATGGGACTGTTAGATATTAAGAATGTGAATGTAGTGAGAAGTGGAAATAGGGCTGTATTTAGAAGCAAACTCGCATTCAGACATGTGTGAGGTGGCAGATGATATGGGAGGAAAGAAGAAAAACCAACATATACAACTGAGAATGGGTATTCCTTGAACTGCAAGGGAACCTAAGAGCTGGAGCTGTCTTAGAAGACAGGTGAAGAAAATGTTTGGAGAACAGAGTGTGTTAACTGAGTCAAAAGCTGCTAAGTCAAGGAGGCAGAGAGTTCTGATTTGACCACTGACTTTAGTTTCATGGAGATTCTAGGTGAATTTGGTGTTTATGGTTTCAGTGCTGTGGGCCCAGAATTGTGGTGTTTATGGTTTCAGTGCTGTGAAATTTGGTGTTTATGGTTTCAGTGCTGTGGGCCCAGAATTGTGGTGTTTATGGTTTCAGTGCTGTGGGCCCAGAATTCTTATTGCAGTGCATTTCAGAGGGAATGGAGAGAGAGAAATTGGAGCAAGTACACACAGGCAGCATTAGAGTCTTGCTGCAAAGGAAGCAGATGTTTGTAGCACTCTCTGATGGGGGGAGTGTGAGCGGGATCAAGAAAAACAAACATTTTTTTTTTACTTGTCTTTCTGCCTTGATTAAAAACTCCAACAGAATATTGAATAGATGACATGAGAGGGATCTCTTTATTTTTTTCTTAGTTTTTTTAAATGATCGACATTTTATCATTAATTGTGAAGTTTCTTAAGTTTGTTTTTAAAGGTATTTTTATCAGACTAAGAGATTTCCTTTTAATCCTAATGTTTTATGTTTTTTAATCATAAGTGAATATGAAATATTGTCAAATATATGTATGCGTATAATGAACTGTTTATTTTCCCTTCAATATGTTAATCCAAGCAATTACCTTAAATGATTTTTCCTATTTGAACTAAACTTGCAGATTTTGAAAGAGTTCACCTTGGTAATGATATAAAACTTTACATTATCGTATTCCACTTGCTCTTTCTTTGCTTACAATTTCTACTTTTATAAAATCATTCATTTTCATACAAGATATCACTCAGTAAAATTACTTTTTAAACTCTTTTAACTGTTTTATTGTATTTAGACATCAAAGTTATGATAGTCACATAAAATGAGATAGGAAATATTACCACTTTTTCTATTACTTTATATAATTTGTGTGTATAATTGAATTAGTGCTTTCACGAATGTTGTCTAGAATTCATTAAAAATACCTTCTGATACAATAGTTTTATTATAGGGAAACGTGGGCTATTGACTTATTTTCTTTAATGGTTATAGGGCTACTCAGGTTCTCTTTCCTTCTTGACTTAGTTTTTGTAAATTGTATTTTTGGCATCTGTTAAATATTTTTTGAAATAAGCTGGTGGGCTAAATTCAGAAGGCTTCTTAGCTCATGGTCTAAAGAGAATTTGTATATGTTGTTAAGACTGGATTTAAGAAAAAAAGGAAAAAGAGGAAGAATGTGGTGCAGAGGCTGTTTGTGGCCCTCAATGTTAAAATATTTACTTTCTGCCCTTTACACGCACAAGAAAAGTACGGTGAGCCTGTGTTGGTGGCTTCTTTAGGAGTAACAGTACAGAAAGTCCTCTTTTCGTGGGTTCATATGGGACCATAAAAATGTCTTTGCATGCTGAAACCGTGCCACATCATCTTAATAATCATTGGGGAAAATTAAAACTGTTCTGTTACCTTAGAATTTTTTTTTTGTCAAAGCTCCAAAACCCTTCTAATTCTTGCTATTAGTTTACAGGAAATAAAAAAGGTAAAACTAATATTATTGAGTGTGCTGTAATTTAAAAGATTAGAAATATTGATAATTAAATCATTTATTTTATAAAAATAGATTACAGTAGTTTGATTCGCGCTTACATTCTTTTCATCATATACATGATTTTTTTAATGGCTTCGTCAAGTTCTCATACTCCTTTATAAGTTTGTTGCTGTGAACTATCTTTTTAAGAGTTCCCTTAATCTATAACGTTACCTGGATTGCTGGTTTGTAAAAGTATCCCAGAATATTTTAGTGCTGTTTTCCTCCAACATGACTTATACTGTCATTGTCTTTTATGTTCCTTGTTTGTTCAGATTCGTTCACACATTTTACATTTTCTTCACTATTCCTTCTTACATATCAACTTTCAATTAGAGATCATTTGCCTTTGTTATGAAATAAGTATATTCATTAGTATATATGCTGGTGATGATATCTTCAGCTTTGTTTATCTGAGGATATTTTTGGCTTTGTGTTAACAAGTTAATTTTTGTGGGTATAGAATGTGAGAGTGACAGCCACGTCAAGGAACATTTTTCTGTCCCCTGGATTATGAATGGATTGTTGTTACTGAGAAATCAGCTGACAATCTGCTTCTCCTTTGAAGATATTTAGCTCCTTTTTGTCTGACTGCTTTCAAGTTTTATCTTGAATCTAGGGTTCTCTGGTTTACTTGCAGATTTTTAATCTGGCTCAAAATCTTGGCGAGGGCCAGCTTCTTACTGGCGAGGGCCAGTTATTCTTTCTTTACCTTTAATTACTTATGCATTTTCTTTCCTTTATTCCTCTAGTTTTGCTTACGGTAAGGTAATTTTCTCTCCAGTTCCACAGCATGAGCAACTTGTTTTAACTGTTTAATGTTTGAATGTTGAGTCTACATCTTTGGCCTTGATATGTGTACCTCTTACCCAAGAAGTGCAACAAAGCTGAAAAGCAAGTTTTCTCCTATAAACATATTCTCATAGAAAACGCAGCTTTACGATCTGCTGTTCTACTTACTGACCTAGGTGTTTAATTCCTGTTACATTTTGTTCTGACATCTTGTCTTTATTACTTTAAAGGAGCTGTTGTTTATATTCTCTCCAGCATTTTCAATTGTTTTGAACGTAAGTTTTTCCAAATAACTTCTCTACTGTGTCTGAAAATGGAGTCTCTTCCTATGAGTTTTATTATGAGTTGCAAATATATTTTCCCTAGTATATGTTGTATTTTACAATTTGAGTATGTATCTGTAAACAGATTATTCGATTATTTGTATGAAGTTAAATTATTTATTTCTTTTTGTCTTCTAAGTTGTTTCCCTCATTGTTCTGATCTCTTCTTGGGAACAACTCCTTTCATTCTCTTATTTTCTCTCTAAATCATTTTATTCCACAACCAAATAATTTAGTGTTTATTTCCTTCAAACAAATATATTCTCCTATATAACCACAACACACCATCAAAATCAGGAAATTAACATTGATGAATTATAAACATCTACCTCAGACCCCATTCAAATTTTGCCACTTATCCCAATATCATCCTTTACAGAAAAGCAAGGCAGTTCACAATCATACATTGCATTTAGTTGTCATGCCTCTGGTTTCTTTCTGTCTTCTGATAAAGTTCTCAATATTTCTTTGATTTCATGATCCTGACACTTTTGAAGATTACAGGCCGCTTGTCTTCTGAAATGTTCCTCAATTTGTGTGTGTCTGATGATTCCTCATGATTAGATTTGGGTTATGAATCTTCAGCAGGAAATCACACAAGTGATTGTGTTCTTATTGCA
The DNA here is from genome assembly GCF_964270905.1 of Leucopleurus acutus. Classification (NCBI taxonomy): domain Eukaryota; kingdom Metazoa; phylum Chordata; class Mammalia; order Artiodactyla; family Delphinidae; genus Leucopleurus; species Leucopleurus acutus. The sequence continues at coordinate 155,923,763 of NC_139145.1, forward strand.
TCCTATCGGGGGTGGAAGACTTCAATTTGTGCCATTACTGGTAATCACTATGATTATTGGATTAAAATGGCATCTTCTGTAAAATTATTCTCGTAACTTTTTCTCTTTTTGTTTAAAATTGCTTTTTAAGACTTTGTTCAGAGCAGTTTTAAGTTAACAGAAAGATGGAGAGGAAGGTACAGATATTTTTCATATATCCCTTGCCTTTACACATGCATACCCTCCCCATTATCAAGATCCCCCACCAGAGTGGTGCATTTGTTATAAGTGATGAACCTACAATGATACATCATAATCACTCAAAGTCCATAGTTTACTTTACAGTTCACTGTACATGTTGTGCATGCTATGTGTTTGGGCAAAGTATAATGACATGTATCATTATGATGGAATCATAGGGACTATTTCATTGACATAAACTTCTTCTGTACCCTACCTATTCATCCCTCCCCATCCCCTAACACTGACAACCAATAATCTTTTACTGTCTCCATAGTATTGTCTTTTCCAGAATGTCATATAGTTGGAATCACACAGTATGTAGCTTTTCAAGTTGGTTTACTTCATTTAGTAATATGCATTTAAGGTTATTCTGTGTGTTTTCATGGCTTCATAGCTCTTTTTTTTTTTAGTGCTGAATGATATTTCATTGTCTGGATGTACCACAGTTTTATCCATTCACCTACTGAAGGATATCTTGGCTGCTTCTGAGTTTTGACAATTATAGGAGAAAGCCTTTGTAAACATCCATGTCCAGGTATTTTGTAAACATGTTTTCAACTCATTTCATTAAATACCCAGGAGCGCTATTGCTGGATCGTAATGGTGAGAGTCTTTTGTAAGAAACCAACAAATTTCCTTCCGGGGCTTCCCTGGTGGCGCAGTGGTTGAGAGTCCACCTGCCAATGCAGGGGACACGGGCTCGTGCCCCGGTCCAGGAAGATCCCACATGCCGCAGAGCGGCTGGGCCCGTGAGCCATGGCCGCTGAGCCTGCGCGTCCGGAGCCTGTGCTCCGCAATGGGAGAGGCCACAACAGTGAGAAGCCCGCGTACCGCTATACTATTTTGCATTCCCATGAGCAATATATGAGAGTTCCTGTTTTTCCACATCCTCACCAAAAATTGGGAATTGTCAGTGCCCTAGATTTTGGCTATTCTAATAGGTGTGTAGTGATATCTCATTGTCATTTAAATTTACATTTTCCCGATGACATATGATGTGGGACTCTTTTCATATGTTTCATATGTTGCCATCTGTATATCTTCTTTGATGAGGTATCTCTTAAGGTTTTTGACCTATTTTATAATTAAGTTTTTTGCTTTTTTATTTTTGATTTTTAAGTGTTCTTTGTGTATTTTGGATAATAGTCCTTTATTATAGAAGTATCATTTTTCCAAATATTTTCTTCTGGTCTGTGGCCTGGCTTTTCATTCAATTGCCATTGTCTTTCACAGAGCAGAAGTTTTTAATTTTGATGGAGTCCAGCTTGTCAATTATTTATTTCATACATGTGCCTTTGGTATTGTATCTAAAATGGTATCACCATATCCAAGGTCATCTAGGTTTTCTCCTATGCTAATTTCTAGGAGATTTATGGTTTTGCATTTTGCAATGAAGTCTGTGATCCATTTTGAGTTTGTTTCTGTGAAGGATGTCATTTTGTGTCTGGATTGATTTTTGCATGTGGATATCCAGTTATTCCAGCACCATTTAATGTAATGACTGTCTTAGCTCCACTGTATTGCCTTTGCTCCTTGTCAATGACCAGTTAAATATATAAACATAAGTCTATTTGTGGGCTCTTTATTCTGCTTCATTGATCTGTCTAATCTTTCTCCAACGCCACCCTGTCCTGATTACTGTAACTTTATAATGTCATGAAGTTGGGTAGTATCAGTCCTCCAATCTCATTCTTCTCCTTCAATTTTGTTTTGGCTATTCTAGGTCTTTTGCGCCTCTATATAACTATTAGAATCAATCTGTCATTATCCACAAAATAACTTGCTGAGATTTTAATTGGGATTGCATTGAATCTATAGATCAAGTTGGGGAGAACTGACATCTTGACAATATTGACCGTTTCTATTCATGGGCATAGAATTTCTCTTCGTTTATTTAGTTCTTATTTGATTTCATTCTTCAGAATTTTGTAGTTTTCCTTATATAGATCTTGTACATCCTTTCTAGATTTATACATAGGTATTTCATTTTGGGGGGTCCTATATAATGATATTGTGTTCTTACTTTCAGATTTTACTTGTTCATTGCTTGTATATAGGAAAATGCTTGACTTCTGTATATTAACCATGTATCCTGCAACCTTGCCATAATCACTTATAAGTTCCAAGAGGTTTTTTGTTGATTCTTTCAGATTTTCTACATAGATGGTCATGTCATCTGTGAACAAGCCTGTTTTATTTCTTCTTTCTCAATATGTATACCTTTTATTTCCTTCTCTTGTCCTATTGCACTAGCTAAAACTTCCAGTATCATGTTGAAAAGCAGTGGTGAGATGGTTATCCTCTCATTGTACCTGATCCTAGTAGGAAGGCTTCAAATTTCTCACCTTTAAGTATGATGTAAGCTGTAGGTTTTTTGGGTTTTTTTTTTTTTTGCAGTACGCAGGTCTCTCACTGTTGTGGCCTCTCCCGTTGCGGAGCACAGGCTCCGGACATGCAGGCTCAGCGGCCATGGCTCACGAGCCCAGCCGCTCTGCGGCATGTGGGATCTTCCTGGACCGGGGCACGAACCCGTGTCCCCTGCATCAGCAGGTGGACTCTCAACCACTGCACCACCAGGGAAGCCCAGCTGTAGGTTTTTTGTAGATATTCGTTATCAAGTTGAAGTTCCCCTCTGTTCTTTGTGTACTTAAAATTTTTAACATGAATGGGTGCTGGAGTTTGTCAAGTGTTTGTGCATCTATTGATATGATTATGTGATTTTTCTTTTTCAGCCTATTCTCTCTAAATCTTTTTGGCTCTATCTTTCTAACTCATTTTGCTTGCTCTTCTGGGTCTAGTCTTCTCTTTTATCTACTATGTTTATAGCAAGTTCTACTTTCTCTTTTGTTGTTTCCAATTTTGCCTTTCTGTTCATTTCATTTTACTCTCCTCACTTTTCCCCCCCATTAATCCTGTCTGTTTATATTTTAACCCCTTCCTCTGTTATTAGATTATCTTATATCAACCCTTAGGTCAATATTTGGACACATCGTATGAAACCCATTTTCTTGTTATTTTTTTTAACAGTTCATGCTGTTATCCTGCATGTTGTGCTCATCATTCTTATGTGGTTTAAAACAACTTACTACATAGATCATTATCTGTATGGTATTTTGGAGTTCCATAAAAATTGTTTTACACTGTAAAAGAAAACAGTTCATGTCTGTTTCATCATAATTTCCTGATAACCACATTTTGTATTGATCTATTGATCCTATTCTTTTGCTCTTTTTTTCTTATTCTAGTACAATTATACAAATTCCAATCTGGTCCCTTTTTAGTAATTATTGAATACAATGTTTGCCCTAGTCCAGTTATTTACAGGTAATATGTGAAGCAGAGGTAAGAGTGCAAGACAGGAATTCTCTGTATATGTGAATATGATGTGAGCTAAATGTGAATGTGGTGTGAATAAGAGGCAAGGCTTTCATTTGTTTGATTTTATACTTCTTTGCAGCCAGCTCAAATTAGTGGCTCTTGGACTTTTCAAAATATAAATTTTTTTCTCTTTCAGTCTTATGCTAACATAGTTTCCTGCAAATATGACTTTCCTGTTTGATTCATTTTACCTGTCGTTTCTGTGCCCAAACTGATCCCCTTTACTCCTGTCATCAGCCCACATAACCATTACCTTTTTTCTAAATAAAATGGTCTTGATTTTTTTCTTGCCATGTAATATTAAATATTTTGTCAAATTCAACTCTGCTAAAGTTGTCTTAGATGCTCAGCTCCATGTATTCTTTCTTAGTGTCTTTTCTTTCTGCCTTTAAAAATTCACTGCATATAGGTAACTTTAGGGAGTTCCTTAGTTTCTTCAAGGATAAGGCAAGCATTTTTTCTTATTGATCTCCCAAATTATTTTATGTGTTTTAAAGAAGAGGAAGAGGGAAATCTCTACATATTGTTATTTTTAAACTAGAAGTTGTAACGGAAGTTTCCAAAGCTCCCTTCTGGATGCCTAGAGGATAGATAATTTTATTCTTCTCACTCCGTCTCTTGGGTTTCTCAGGTCCTTTTAAGCTCTTAATTAATTTTAATTTCTAGCCCAGGCACAGCACTAGGACAATATTGACTTCCCCAAAGTCATCCAGACAACATGTTTTTTGTTTGCTTTGTTTTGTTTTTCCTGAAAACTGGTTTAGTAAAAATATCATGGAGCTTTGAATCAGAAAAGCTTTACGTAAATTTAAGTCCACCCTTGCCTGGATTTATGATTTGTGTTAGTGTTTTCATTTTTAAACCAGACATAACAGTAGTAGTGTGCTGGAGCTAGTTCATGCCTGCTTGCAAGAGCCCATTTAAAATTTTTCAGGGTGTTCCCATGTCAGTTAATGCCATGGTGGTAGTTTTAAATTGAGTATGGTGTGGTATTTACACCACAGAAATTGTCAGACAGTACAAATCAGGCCTCCTTCCCCTGGAGAGTTAGTTGTTAAAGTTTTGCCAGTTTACCACTGTACAGTAGCATTCTTTTCATGAAGGTATTGCTAGAATTGAATATAATAATTTATGGACTACATTAAGTATGTTTTCTGGCATATTGTAAATACTCAATAAATGTTATTGATTTCTTTCTTGCTTGCTAACCAGTGTCTTAACTTCAGTTCTCATGGATCTCATGGAATTTCTTCTTAATTTTTTCATCTTATACTGACCTTGACTCAGAACTGAATAATAATGTTTTCCTGGCCTCTGACTTAAATTAATTTAGTTTTCTGTCACATCATTCTTCACTCATTCTTTTCTCTGAGGCATTTTCTTACTGCTGACCCCTGTGACCTTTAGCATTAATTAATCTCTTCTTAGTTTAATTGAAGCTGTTCCTTTTATTACTTACATTTTTTTTTTTTTGGTCCAACTTCCTAAAATCTTTCCCTGTGTCTCTACAACTTCAAGGTTCATCATGAATCTCACTATTAAAATGTGCTGAAGCATATAAATTATTAATATATTTACCCTTCATATACAACCCACAACTGAGCACTGAGATGCTGATTATGATGAGCGCCACAATAAAGTGAGAAAAGATTGGTTCTCCTCCAAAACTCTTAAATTGGATCTTTACTGATGCAGAATTCCATTTTGGGTAATTTGCAACTTCTAAGAGAAGGAAGGAGCCAGTGGACACTGTTTCTCTTCTTTCTTTTAGAATAAACTTTGGAAAAAGGCTGTGTCAGGAACAAATCTTTATTAAAATAGGTAAGAAGCCAGTAGGACTTCAAAATCAGCAGCTACTATTAAATTCTTAATCTCACACTACAGCGAGTTTGGTCAGATCATAACTTCCTTTGGAAAAATCAACACTATTTCAAAGCATTCACAAAAGTAGACTTTTTCCTTATTGGTAACATTTAAATGGTTCCAAAGCAAATTTGATTAAAAATATGGAGCACAAGCGTACCACAAGCATATATTTTGTAGATATTCTGTAGCAATAGTTTTTAAATTTTGGATCTGATTAGATAAAAATGCAGACAGCATTTTACTAGTATAAATTTCAGCAGTGTATATTTTGGGTGTTGCACGATGTAGCCTTTCACAACACATATAAGGAGTTTTTTTTGGCATAAATACCTGTGGAAGGGAGATGTGAGAATTTGGATTGAATGAAGAGAGAGTCAGTGATGCAGACCCAATGGCCTCAGCCCACCTCATGTGGTCTCTGGAGTGTAAATATCCCATCAGAATCTTCTTTCATTACATTGAAATGGCTAACCCCTTACACCTCTACCTCCATCAGATTCTGGATGTGAACTTCCCTCAGAAATGGTGACTTTGGGTGAGACAGCTCTCTGGAGTTGAGACAATCTTTGAAGGGGTTTCACACAGCTGGAGCAACATTCTGTTCTTCAAGGCAGAACTGGGGCTGACAACTCTACACAAACCACAAATAAATATTTTTAGCCTTGTTGTTTTCAATGAAAACAAAATTTATACAAAGATTTTTATCACTGTTAAAAACATAGCAAAATTTTCTATAAATTAATATCTCTAAGAAAATAACAGATTCACCATGCAACAAAAAATTGGATCATTTTCAGACAAAAATATATTTCAAAGAAAACACACACCTGCCCATACAAACACACACAGATGACAATATCTCCCCAATAAAGAATAACAATTTGAAAACTTTATATATTTGAAGTACATTTACTAAATCTACTAAAATTTTGTAAAAAAATAAATAATTTAAGTTAAGAAACAGTATGGAGTCATTTTAAACAATATAAATGTGCACAAATTGTTTTCAAAATTACCTTAATGATTCTGAGGCAAAGCTATGTTTATGACAATAAAAATTATTTTCAAAATAATAAATCTTTAGAGGCATGCATTTATTGTATTTCTTTTCACATAAGTGTAAAAGTCTTTACACATCAACTATATTAATATAATAAAGTTTGTAAAATTATTTTATTATTGTGGTAAAATATACATAACATAAAATTTACCATTTTAATCATTTTAAGTGACATTTTTAAGTTTCTAATCCAGTGACATTAGAAACATTCATATTTTTGAGCAACCATCACCAGTATCCATTCAGAGAATTCCCATCAGCCCAAACTGAAATTCTGTATCTATTAAACAATAATTTGCCTTTACCCCCTCACCTGAGCCCCTAATAAGCACTATTCTATTTTCTGCCTATGAATTTGCCTATCTACTAGGTACCTATCTACTAGGTACTCATATGATATGAGTAAACGATATTTGTCTTTCATTGTCTGGCTTATTTCACTTAACATAATGTTTTCAAGTTTCAGTCGTATTGTATTGATAGTACGTATCAGGTATCCATTCTTTTTAAAGGCTGAATAATATTCTGTTGTATGTACGTACCATATTTTGTTTATCCATTCATCTGTTGATGGACATTGGTTTGTTACCACTTTTGGCTATTGGGAATAATTCTGTTGTACAAATATATGTTTGAGTCCCAGCTGTCAGTACTCCTGTGTATATACCCAGATGTGGAATTTCTTGATCATATGGTAATTCTATATTTAATTTTTTGAGGAACCAACATAGTATTTCCACAGGGGCTGCATCATTTTACGTTCCCACCAACAATGCAAAATGGTTCCAGTTTCTCCACATCTTTGCCAACAGTTTTTTTTTTCCTGTTTTGTTGATAATAGGCATCCTAATGGGATCTCACATGGTTTTGATTTGAATTCCCCTAAGGACTAGTGATGTTAAACATTCTCTCATAGGCTTATTGGCTGTTTGTATATCTTCTTTGGAGAAATGTCTATTCAAGTTCTTTGCCCATTTTTAATTGGGATGATTAAAGTTATTTTATTTTGAATGATTTTTCATGTGAATTAAGAATATGTTCTCTATGCCCAATATTTCTTTATAGAAGTACACTCAATATATTAATAATTTTCCCTTTGATTTGTATTCTATATTCTTTATTTTTGTAACAAGCCTACTTTTTAAAAGTTTTTTGAAATTGCTCATGCTAAATACAAAATTAAAAATATACAGTTAAGTAAACAGTCTTGTAGATATTTTTAGAGAGAGTAGATCATAAGACTTGGGAAAATCATTTAATTCCCTGGGTTTCTGGTTTTATTATCACTAAAAATGGAGTATTTGGGTGAGATCAAATTTGAGATACCATTACACTCTATAATTCTATATTAACATAGCTGATAAATTAAAAGCAAAGAAAGAAATGTATACATAGTTACATGGTTATAGGAATGGGGAGATAATATTTGTTGGCATATTTAAACTTTCTCAATAAATCTCTTCAAGAAAAGCATTTTTAAATTTTAAAGTATAATTTACTTACCTATAGCAAAACACACTGATCTTAAGTATGATCTGATAAGTTTTGACAAATGCATCTACCTCTGCAATCACATGAAGATATAAAATATCCATCACCCTGGAAAGTTCCCTGTGTTCGTTCTTAGTCAACTTCCTATCCACAACAGGCAACCACTGTTGTGACTTCTTTCAACAGAGATTGGTATTTCCTCATTTAGAATTTCATGAAAATGAATTTACAGAGCATGTATTCTTTTGCATGTAACTTCTTTCGTCAGCATAATATTTTTTGAGGTTTTTGTATGCTGTTGTATTTATCAGTGGTTTATTCTTTGTTATTGCTGAGTGGTGTTCATTGTATTAGTATGCCACAACTTGTTAATCCAATCTCCTGTTGATAGGCATTTGGGTCCTTTTGTGTACATATGTGTGTGTGTGTGTGTGTGTGTGTGTGTGTGTGTGTGTTTGGCAAATGCATAGAGTGAAGTTTCCAGTCATGGATTAGGTATATGGTTAATTTAGTGAGAAAATTCTGATTTTCTGATGTGGTACCATTTTAAACTTTTACCACTAATGTATGAGAGCTCCTATTATTCAATGTTCTGGATAACATTGGTGTTGGTAGTGTCTTTATATTGAGCCATTCTATAGAGTGCATAGTAAAATTGCAATATATTCTTTATTTCCATTTTCCCTCGTGACTAAGGATGTTGAGCATCTTTACTATAGCTTAATAAAATGGTTAATGATATATAACATATATATATGTATATACAACATATATATAATCCCTTTATGCAGTGTCTTTTTGACTTTTGCACAATATTTTATTAGGTTGTTGAGATTTTATAATTGAGTCATAGGAGTTGTTTATATTTGGATATAAGTTTTTTATCTCTCTTTATTGCAAATAATTTTCTCCCAGTTTCTGACTGGCTCATTCATTTTCTTTATGTTGAGGAGAAGTTTTTAATTTTAATGAAGTCCATTTTTTCCTTTTGTTTTTCTCTTTTTATGGTTAGTGCTTTCTGGGTCTTGTCTAACAAAATGTTGATTACCTTAAGACCACATAAGGTTATTCTTCCCCCATATTTTCTTCTGGTAAATTTATAGTTTTATATTTTCCATCTAGATCTTTCATACATTTTTGTGTATAGTGTAACATGTGAAAAGTGTTTTTTTTTACTATTGTTCTTTTTTCCATATGGAGATCCATATAGTGAACCAGTTGTGCTAGCATAGTTTGTGAAAACGCTTTCCTGTTTGAAATGTCATATGCCTTAGTCAAAAATCAATTGAACATTTATATTGTATTCTAATTATGAATCATTGATTCTGTTCCATTGATCTATTTGTATATTGTGTATGTTATCTTGCTTATTGTAACTTCAGAGTAAGTTTTGAAATCAAGTAAGTGCACCAACTTTGATTTTTACAAGTATTTTTGATAATTCTATGTCATTTGCATTTTTATATAAATATTAGCTTCATCAAAATATATTTAAATATACTGGGTTATGGTTTGGATTTTATTAAATATATAAATCAAGTTGGAGAGAATAGACATATTAATATGATTGGGCTGCCATAACAAAATAACATAGGCTAATGGCTTAGACAACAGAAATTTCTTTTCTTATGGTTCTTGAGGCTAAAGTTTCCAAATCAAGGTCCAGCAGGTTTGGTTTATTTTGAGAGCTCCACTTCTGGCTTGCAGGTGGTCAGTTTCTCACTATGTCCTCATGTGGCGTTTCCTTGGTGTCTGTTGTCCCGTGGAGGCGGGTTGAGGTAGGAGAGAGAAAGAGAGAGAGAGAGAGTGCATGTCCACTCTCTCTAGTACCTCTTCTTATAAAGGCACTAATCCTGTAGGATCAAGGCCCCACCCTTATTACCTCATTTAACTTTACTTTCTTAGAGGCCCCATTTCCAAATACAGCCAAAATGAGGATTAGGGTTTCAATATATGTATTTGAGGGGGACACACAAATATTCAGTCCATAATACATCTTCCAATCTATGAACATGTTATATTTTCCTATCTGTTTAGGACTTCTTTAAATCTCTCAATAATTTTTTGCAAATTGAAGTGTAGAGATCTTACTTGTATTCTGTTATGATTTTTACCTCATTGTTTTAAGTTCTTTAATGTTGTTGTGAAAGGCATGAATTTTAGAGTTCATTTCCCAAGTGTATTTTGCTAGTATGTAGAAATACAAATTATATTTTGACTTGCATACTGTGGCCTTGATTAATTTATTTAGCAGAACTAACATTTAAAAAAATAGATTGATTAGGACTTCCTACACAATCAAGTTGTGTGAATAAAGATAATTTTACACACCTTCCTTTCCTCTTCTCCTTTCCTTCCCTTTCATTCCCATGCTGGACTGTTCAGTGATATCTTTTGGGGACAGAGCAAAGTAACATCAACTTTGGGACTGAAAAAAGTCTCAGTTGCACACATTGAGGTTTTCAAACAAAATCAGAGTAAGTAGGTATTCTAAGAGATGGCAGCCAGAAGTGGAGTGTCATAGATTGAGCATAGTAAAGAAAATTATATAGAGATTTGGACTGGTGTGGGCAGACAGAGTCAGAAAAGGATGAGGTGGGAATATTCACTGTGGAGTAACCCAGTGTGAGAGTGTGGGCTGAGGAGGGCATCTCTTCACGGGAAAGACCAGTATGATGTATCTGAGCCTGATTACATAGCTGAACTCCCCTGAGAGAGAAGTGATGGTGACAGATATGAGAGATTTGTTATAGGAGGATTGACCAAATATGTAAATATATTAAGGTTCATCATAGCAAATATTCTTTCTCTAATAGAGAGGAGTTACAAATAAGGGAAAGGAATAAAACTAGAATCACTTCTATGCTGTTGGATTGCAATTAGAAATATTGGTGGGAACTCATGGTTTTTAATACATGGATATGTATTGATTAGAAATATAGATAAATAGATAGATAGATAGTATGCATTATAGTGTGTACAGTATAGTAGTATACAAATATTCCTTAGTTGTATCCAATGAAAGAGCCTGGGGAAAGCAATATCCCAATAACAGTGAGTGTACCAAATACCCCAGATATTTGTTTCTAAATACAAATTTTGATGAAGAGGAACAGATGGATGTTTATACAGCTGAAGCAGGGTGTGTACAAGACAAACCTAACCCATCTTGTTGTGTCAGAAAGCAAGTAAGTTCTCAAAGAATGAAGGAAACATGTAAAGGACACAGAAGCAGCTTGAATAGCATCCCACCGGACAAACTGGGGGCTATTTGAACATCAAAATAAGTAATGTTAGTAAAGAATTTTACCCCTTGGAGAAGATGGAAAGTATTAGTTCATGAAGATATAAGTTATTAATTACTTGATTAGAAAATGTTATGAGGAGTGGAATATTTACATAGCTTTTTTAAAAAGCTTCCCATAAAACATGTATTAATGCAAAGGGAAAATTTATAATTTTCCAGTTGAGAAGACTGAGTCAGTTGATCAAAGCAAAAATCATCAGTAAAGAGATAAACTGTAATTTGTCCTTATTGACAGGATACAATAAGAACATAAGACCTCTTCTGAAATAATCCAAACAAAAATGCCTAACCTAAATCACAACACAAGGAAATTTCAGACAAATGTAAAGAGGAAGATACGACAAAATAACTCATGGGCGATGATTGTAATTGTTCAAATCATCAAGTTAAGGAAAAACTGACTGTTCTAGTCTCAAAGACGGAAGCTGGAACTGTTAGTTCTTATTATGTCTTAAAAGTGCATAATGCTTAAGTGCAGCACATAATTTGAGATGAATACTTTTACTACAAAAGATGTTATTGGAAAAATTGGTGAAATTTAAATGGAGCTTGAGAATTTTAATATTATATCAATGCCACCTTAGTGATTTGATAGATAATTTGAGATATGCAAAAGAATTCACTTGTTGGTAGGAAATGGCAACTAGAAAACTCAGGAATCATGGTACCTCAAGTTGACAACTTACCCTCAAATGGCTAAGAGAAAAAGAAGGTTTTTATATTGTAGTTCCAACTTTCTATAAGTTTGTAAGTGTTTAAAATTTTTTAACGAGTTTATTTCTCCCATTGCAATTAGTATACCTGTGATTGTATTTTTATTTACTAGTTGTAATGGTTAAGATTGCCAGTGTTATGTTAAATGGAAATTATGAGAATGGAAAATCTTCTCCTCTTTTGACCTTACAAGGAAATCATTATGTCTTTTTACCTTTTATATGACATTAACCACAGAAATTTTATAGAATAAGTAGAAAATAAGGTTTGAAGTTGCTTATGATGAAAAAATAAAATAAAAACACACAGTTAAGGCTAACAGTTTTGTAGATATTTTCCTGGAGAGTATATTAGGAGACGTTGTATCCCATGCTTCTGCCATAATTATCATTATGACTATGGGCAAATCATTTAACACCTTGGATTTCTGGTTGTATCATGACTAAAAGCAAAATAGTTGGGTGAGGTTAAATTTGAGACACCCTTACATTCTGTAATTCTAAATTAACATGACTAATTATATAAAAAGAAAAAATACATTCATAGGTATAAGAAGAGGAGATAATAACTCGACTTATTTAACGTTTCTCTATAAATCTTTTCAAGAAAGGAATTTTTAAATTGTTGGGGTATAATTTACATATGGTATGTTTCCTTATAAAAATTGTTAATATAGTGTATTTAAAAATACTGTGTATTTTTAAAACTTATATGAATGATATTTTGCTAAACTAATTCCATTTTTCTTTTTAACACTATGTATTTTAAAGATTTATAATATTATTTCTATACTTACAGTGTTGAATTTAACTGTTGCACAGTATTTCATTATATGCATCTACCAAATTATAAACAAAAATAAAAAGAAACAATCAGTCCTACTCAGAAAGATTTCGATTCAATTGGTCAACATTAAGAGCCAGATGCATTTTTTGTTTTTATTTTTTAAATTCCTGTGCATGGTCCTGAGCACGGGAATAGAAGCATGAGCCTGGCCTCCCCAAAAGTTTTGAATCTCTGTTTTTAATTAATTACTGTGGTCATTGTCTCATGACTTGTTTAAAATATGACGATTTGTTGCTCCAAGCTTAAGCTTCTTCAGGATGTTTTAGAGGTGAACTGATCATAATGTCAGTTGTTTTATGCTGTGGTTTTAATTTGCTTTAATTTTCCATCATGCCAAACAATCTTCATTTACTCTCAAAATGTAGGAGCTTTCTAAAAATGTTAACTTCCCATATACCACCGCAGCTTTATTCATTAAAAAACATAGGTATATTCTTTCATCTCCACCTAATTATTAGAGAGGGGATGAATAAAAGTTGAGACAAGCCTACTAAATTTCACAGCGAGAGATAAGGGAAAAGAAGAAGGCAGTAGGGTTACTTACTATGGCATGTTTTGAGCTGATCATCAAATTACCTTTAAATTCAGAGTAAACTTACTGTAACACCACTAAAAGTGTATATAGTATTGTTTTTTTCTCTTTCCACTGAAATTTGTCTTCATAACTTCCTTATAGAATTGTTTATCACTTGTCCATTTATTTATTTAACTTAAGACTTTATATTTTTACAGCAGTTTTAGTTTCACAGAAAATTGAGGGTAAAGTGTATAGATTTCCCACATACCCCCTACTCTGATACATGCATAGCTTCATCATTATCAAAACCACTCGCAAAGTTTTACAACTGTTAGAACTGATGAACCTACATTAACACATCATAATCACCAGAGTCCAAGGTTACATTATAATTACCCTTGGTGTTGTACATTCTGTGGGTTCAGACAAAAGTATGACATGTGTTCATCATTATGTTATCATACAGAGTATTTTCGCTGCCTTAAAATTCTCTATGCTTCACCTAGTCATGCCCACCACCCCCAACCCCTGACAGCCATGATCTTTTTACTTTCTCCATAATTTTGCTTTTTCCAGAATGTTATACAGTTGAAATCTAACATTATGTAGCCTTTTCCAGTTTGGCTTCTTTCTCTCCTCTTTTCATGGCTTCATAGTTCATTTCTTTTTAGTGCTAAATAATATTCCATTGTCTGGATATACCAGAGTTTATTTATCCATTCACGTACGGAAGGACATCTTGGTTGCTTCCAAGTTTTGGCAATTACAAATGAAACTTCCATAAGCATCCATGTGCAGGTTATTATGTGGGCATAATTTTCAGCTCCTTTGGGTAAATACCAAGGAGCATGTTTACTGGATTATATGGTGAAAGTATGTGTAGTAACCTTCAACTGTCTTTCAAGTGGCTACACCATTCTGCATTCCCATCAGCAATGAATAAGAGTTCTTATTGCCCCACATCCTCACCAGAAAGGGTGTTGTTAGTGTTCCAGATGTGGGGCATTCAAATAGGTGTATAGTGGTATCTCACTGTTATTTTAATTTGCATTTCCTGATAACATATGAAGTAGAGGATGTTTTCGTGTGCTTTTTGCCATCTTTGTATCTTCTTTAGTGAGGAATCTCTTAATTTAATCCATTTTTTAATCAGGTTGTTTGTTTTCTTATTGTTGATTTTGAGATCATTTTATATTTAATGAGATGTGTCTTTTGCAAATATTTTCTTCCAGTCTGTGGTCTGGCCTCTGATTCTCTTGCCGTTGTCTTTTGCAGAGCAGAAATCTTTGATTTTAATGAAGTCCAGCTTATTTATTTTTTTCTTTCATGGATCATGCCTTTGATATTGTACCTTAATGTTAACATACCCAAGTTTCTTTACATTTTCTTCTGTGCTGTCTTCTATAAGTGTTTTGTGTTTTACACTTAGGTCTGTGATCCATCTTAATCAAATACAAATTTATATCAAACACATATTTCTGAAGTGACTAATATATGGTATGAAATTTATCTTAATTCCCCTGAGATTTCTACTTTAAAATAAAATAAATATTCTGTTCTATTCATGTTTTTACTATATGTATATAAACAAATATTAGCACTATATTTACAAAAAATGAAATATATGAAATGCTTTTAAGCATTAAATAATAAAAGTAGTACAAATTACCATTTATTGAAGGCATAATGTGTACCAGTTATTGCTAAGCAATTTAGATGCTGTAATATTGAAATACAGGGATTGCTATTCCTACTTTACCAAGAGGAAGCTGAAGCTTAGAGAGAGTAGTTATTATATCTAGTTTTACTTAGCTAATAAATTTCACAGCTAAGATTCAGAACTATCTTATCAGGAAACTTGGATTAATTCACTATAGTGTACTAGCTATCAGTAAATAGATGTAAAACATAAGAGAGAAAACACAACATCATTTTATTTTGTTTTTGTAGGTAGAGTTCTTATTGAATGCACAAATCTATCAGCAATAAATTTCAGCCTGAAACTGCTTTACTCTTAAAATAGTGACAACAATTTATAGAGGAAAGAACCCTGGAGTTTCAACTTCAGGGCACATTAGCAGCCAAGATTCCTTGAAAATATAACCTAATCTCCCAGAGTCTCAGTTTCCATATTTTTAAAGGAAATAATAACATCTATTTATGCAAGTTGTAATTTTGGAAATCAAAATTAAGAGATGAATATGCAAACTCTTTAAAATCTATCAAGCCCCTTCCACGTGCATAGCATTATTGCAGTTTAGGGCACACGTCAATGAAAACGCACAACAGATTCTAACAAAAGAATATTTAATTCAGTGCAGTTTTAATTACATAAATGAAAAGAGGAATCGAAAGGAAATACTTAGAAATGGAAGTGGCAGCCTAAGTAGTTAATTACATGTTGGCCATGTGCTATGTTGGTGGATGGGCTTTCTTCCCAACATAATTTTTTACTGGCCTGTTTAACATGCCGGAAACATGGGAACCAAAAGAAATGTGAAGAATATTCACACACACACAGAATTGGAAATATTTCCGAATGAAACATAATCTTTTTTTAATTTAATCAACAGAAAGTAAAGAACATCTTGCTTTTAGTTGAGCAGCTGGGATCATGGATTGCTAAAGTAAAATCATCCAAAAGAGTTAAGTTAAAGGCAAGACAGAAATAGTCACTTGGTCACAAATTTGGAGATAAAGTGATGAAAACTGGTAAGTCCTTTAACATCAATGTAAAGAAAGTAACAAAGTATTAAAAAGTCATACTTTAAAACGTGACTTTAAACATATGTTAAAACACACCTTAAAAGCATGAAATAAATGTATGACTGTACATTTAATTTGTTCTCTGGCCAAAAGCAATATAGCAACTCTAATCTGGCCTATAAGATAAACTGATTTTTTTTTTTCATTTTTAATCAGTTAAAGTGGTTTCTAATGGAAATTTTCATTCTCCCTTTTTTGAATAATTTAAAACTAGATTGTAATAGTTCTTTCTTATGAAACATGGACCTTGTTCTCAAAGCCTCACTTTGCAACCATTTTCTTTAAAACCTTTCAATTTACTGTTTTATAATCTGTTTCATTTTCAGATGCATCCATTTTTTGTAATATATTAACCCAAATTTTAAGAACACACTTTCTCTTTCCTACCCCTAATATGTTTTCAGTCAATCAGAAACCTAAGTTTTCTCTTCCAATAAACACATTTCTCAAGATAAAAAAAGTACTCCAGTGTGATCAAACCAATAGTGAAATGTCTGAAGGAAGTGTTGTTGACTGGATATTGATCTAGGGTCAATTTATGCATGTTGTATAGCTCTACATTCAGTTGATTTTTTAAAAAGTTAGATAGTTTCTTTTATGTGCTCAGATATACCTTTGTATACACAAATTAATAAGAAATGTCATGACTAAATAATAAATTTCAAAAGATGTCTATTTATTACTAAAATTGGCTGTGATATATACCTTGGTTAAAGTAGGTTTGTAGGATGATGTGCCTGAAGAGTAAAATGATCACAGCTTTTTTTCTTTACCTGTTTATTTCTACTAAACAAGAGAAAAATAATTCCATTAATACCTAACAGCATGTTTATTTGTGTGCACTAATAAAACAAAATAAGGAATCAAATGCATGTTTTTGTGAGAATTGTCCTGCTAAAAAGACCAGTTAAAACAAATAATTCATACTAGGCAAACCCTCCCAACCACACACCCTAAGAAAAATATTTGCTTTTAAAGGATAAGATTAAAATATTGCTTAAAAAAAGTTAAATAAAAGAAGGGTGCTGAATGAGGTAGAACTAGGCTCATGAGAAAATACACTGGATCTTAAAATACATAAATGTAAAATATTTTGATAACTAATATATGTTAAATTTCATATTGACAGGTCACTGCAAGGTAAAAATAAAGTCTTCTCTGTCATTGAACACCTGGATTCTAACATTGCACACACATGTGTTTTTTTGAAACAAACTGATATAAATTGTAATAATTGGGATATCCCTTCTTACAGTATTTCTTTGATTTTTTTTCTTCTCTGCTCCTTTTTTCTCTTCCAATTTTTATGCTGACACCTTTATTTCTTGACGCTGATTTGTTGTTGTTGTTCAATCTTAGAAGCATACCCTGAGAAGGGTTATGAATTTTCATATCTCTTAAAATATATACTTACTCCATTTGGGGATTGAATAGAGTTGTCCATATAAAGTGTGGTCATCTAAAATAAAAATATATTTCTCTAAATTAGTCCTCCAGACTAATTATGATTTTTAAATTTCTCATCCCAATAGATTTTATTACTTTACTTAAATTCTTGTAATTATTTTGCTATAGTGTCCTTGCTTGCTAAACATAAATAATAATTTGGAAGAATATTTGAAATTTTGAATGTTCTGGGAAATTCAGAATCCCAACCATAGCTTATAACAGTGAAGTTTCAAACAAAATTAGTGATGTAAATTGTATGTTATTGCTGTATAAACAAATATCCTGAAATGATAAAATATACTGGCATTGTATTAAACAGCTTCAATTACAGAAAGTTTGCCCAAGAACATAAGTAATTCTCAACATTACTTAATAAAAGTCTTACAGACTTTCAACACTTAAATAATCTTTGGTTACACTCAGTATTTTTTACTCTCAGTTTAAAAATATAATTTGTATTTTTTCTTTTTCCTATGTTTATTTTGCTTAATATCACATAAAATTTTAATAAGCACAAAAGTATTTTATTTTTATACTTTCCCTCTTGTTTCAAAAAACTTGAATTCTAGGATTGGTTAAGTTTTAAGCAAAATATAAAATTTATGTAATGATTTCTCACAGGAGTTAAAAACAAATTAAATTATTGCTTGAGAAAATTGCTAAGCATCATTAGTTGCATCTTCAATCCATTCCATTCACCTTATTTTGTTTAGTGACTATAACAATTTTTAAGTAATTGTTCAATTCATCAGGGAGGGTTTAGTTGGAACATCATCTAGTTGCTGCAGAAGCAGAAGTCGTTATTTGTTTTAATAGACAGAGATATTTATTGGCATCCTTGGGCCTTTTTTATTTTCTTTATTAACTGACTGGAAATAAGCTCTGTGAAATTACCTCATTTTCTTTTCCCTTGACTAATGACTAAAGGATGCAAGCAAACAATTTAGCTGAAGAATGAAATTAAGCTATGGAATTTTAATGATGCATTGTCTTTATTTTTATGTGAAGAGGATCACAAATGAAATTAAACACAAAATTACATGGACATATATTGAAACTTTTTTTTTTTCAGCCAGCATTCAGTTCTATTTTACTAAAAACAGAATGGCTCTGAATTGAAAATGACATGATGGGAAATAAGAATGATTATTTTAACGTGTTAAAATAGGAGGAAAATATTAAGACTTTCACAGTTGGCAATAAAATAAAATTACAAGTAATGCAAAAAGAGCAGAAAATTTCAACTTAAAAAATTTTCAGGATATTAGTGGTAAATAGAAAGCATCTAAATTGAAGTATAGAAAATAAAATAGTAAATACAAAATAAAAAAGGAATAGATTTTAATAACACCATTTTTGTCTGTGTTCAGAGTTGTAGTATATAGTACTAACAACAGAAATCTATCCATTCTGTCGCAACATCACCACCACACATACACATTAATATTTTTCATAGAATTTAGGCAAAGGAAATGAGGTGATTTAGGCAAACTTGAAAATAAGAATACATTCAAATATAGTTTATATTAATGCTTTTAAAGTAAAGACATGAAAAAAATCTTGAGATTAAAAACTTATCAACTTGAGACAGCAGAAGCAAGAAGAACTACAATCTTGCAGCCTGTGGAACAAAAACCACATAAACAGAAAGACAGACAAGATGAAAAGGCAGAGGGCTATGTACCAGATGAATGAACAAGATAAAACCCCAGAAAAACAACTAAATGAAGTGGAGATAGGCAACCTTCGAGAAAAAGAATTCAGAATAATGATAGTGAAGATGATCCAGGACCTCAGAAAAAGAATGGAGGCAAAGGTCGAGAAGATGCAAGAAATGTTTGACAAAGACCTAGAAGAATTAAAGAACAAACATCTAGAAGAATTAAAGAACAAATAAACAGAGATGAACAATATAATCACTGAAATGAAAAAAGCACCAGAAGGAATCAATAGCAGGATAACTGAGGCAGAAGAACGGATAAGTGAAGAGACCTGGAAGACCGAATGGTGGAATTCACTGCTGCAGAACAGAATAAAGAAAAAAGAATAAAAATAAATGAAGACAGCCTAAGAGACCTCTGGGACAACATTAAATGCAACAATATTTGCATTATAGGGCTCCCAGAAGGAGAAGAGAGAGAGAAAGGGCCGGAGAAAATATTTGAAGAGATTATATTTGAAAACTTCCCTAACATGGGAAAGGAAATAGCCACCAAAGTCCAGGAAGTGCAGAGAGTCCCAAGCAGGAAAAACCCAAGGAGAAACATGCTGAGACACATAGTAATCAAATTGACAAAAATCAAAGAAAAATTATTGAAAGCAAGAAGGGAAAAACGACAAATAACATACAAGGGAACTCCCATAAGGTTAACAGCTGATTTCTCAGCAGAAACTCTACAATCCAGAAAGGAGTGTCATGATATTTAAAGTGATGAAAAGGAAGAACCTACAACCAAGATTACTCTACATTCAGATCTGATGGAGAAATCAAAAGCTTTACAGACAAGCAAAAGGTAAGAGAATTCAGCACCACCAAACCAGCTCTACAACAAATGCTAAAGGAACTTCTCTAAGTGGGAAACATAAGAGAAGAAAAGGACCTACAAAAACAAACCCATAACAATTAAGAAAATGGTCCTAGGGACATACATATTGATAATTACCTTAAACATGAATGGATTAAATGCTCCAACCAAAAGACACAGGCTAGCTGAATGGATACAAAAACAAGACCCATATATATGCTGTCTCTAAGAGACCCTCTTCACACCTAGGGTCACATACAGACTGAAAGTGAGGGGATGGAAAAAGATATTCTATGCAAATGGAAATTGAAAGAAAGCTGGAGTAGCAGTACTCATATCAGATAAAATAGACTTTAAAATAAAGAATGTTACAAGAGACAAGGAAGGACACTACATAATGATCAAGGGATCAATCCAAGAAGAAGGTATAACAATTATAAATATATATGCACCCAACATAGGAGCACCTCAATATGTAAGACAACTGCTAACAGCTATAAAAGAGGAAATCGACAGTAACACAATAATAGTGGGGGAATTTAACACCTCACTTACACCAATGGATAGATCATCCAAACAAAAAATTAATAAGGAAACATAAGCTTTAAATGACACAATAGACCAGATAGATTTAATTGATATTTATAGGGCATTCCATCCAGAAACAGCAGATTATACTTTCTTCTCAAGTGAACATGGAACATTCTGCAGGATAGATCACATCTTGGGTCACAAATCAAGCCTTAGTAAATTTAAGAAAATTGAAATCATATCAAGCATCTTTTCTGACCACAATACTATAAGATTAGAAATCAATTGCGGGGGAAAAAAACATAAAAAGCAAACACATGGAGGGTAAACAATACATTACTAAACACCAAGAGATCACAGAAGAAAGCAAAGAGGAAATAAAAAAATACCTAGAGACAAATTACAATGAAAACATGACTATCCAAAACCTATGGGTTGCAGCAAAAGCAGTTCTAAGAGGAAAGTTTATAGTAATACAAGCCTACCTCAAGAAACAAGAAAAATTTCAAATAAACAATCTAACCTTACACCTAAAGGAACTAGAGAAAGAAAAACAAACAAAACCCAAAGTTAGTAGAAGGAAAGAAATCATAACGATCAGAGCAGAAATAAATGAAATAGAAACAAAGAAAACAATAGCAAAGATCAATGAAACTAAAAGCTGGTTCTTTGAGAAGATAAACAAAATTGATAAACTATTAGCCAAACTCATCAAGAAAAAGAGGGAGAGGACTCAAATCAATAAAATTAGAAATGGAAAAGGAGAAGTTACAACAGATACCACAGAAGTACAAAGCATTCTAAGAGACTACTACAATCAACTCTGCCAATAAAAGGGACAACCTGGAAGAAACGGACAAATTCTTAGGAAGGTATAACCTTCAAGACTGAACTAGGAAGAAATACAAAATATGAACAGACCAATCACAAGTAATGAAATTGAAACTGTGATTAAAAATCTTCCAACAAACAAAAGTCCAAGACCAGATGGCTTCACAGGTGAATTCTATCATTTAGAGAAGAGCTAACACCTATCCTTCTCAAACTCTTCCAAAAAATTGCAGAGGAAGGAAGACTCCCAAACTCATTCTATGAGGCCACCATCACCCTGATACCAAAACCAGACAAAGATACTACAAAAAAAGAAAATTACAGACCAATATCACTGATGAATATAGATGCAAAAATCCTCAACAAAATACTAGCAAACAGAATCCAACAACACATTAAAAGGGTCGTACACCATGATCAAGTGGGATTTATCCCACAGATGCAAGGATTCTTCATATATGCAAATCAATCAATGCGATATATACCATATTAACAAATTGAAGAATAAAAACCATATGATCATCTCAACAGATGCAGAAAAAGCTTTTGACAAAATTCAACATCCATTTATGATAAAAACTCTCCAGAAAGTGGGCATAGAGGGAACCTACCTCAGCGTAATAAAGGTCATATACGACAAACCCACACACACATAAAAAACTTATCAACTTGGTTTTAAATCATTTCGAATATGAAAGCATATATAAAAATATTTTTGCAAACAACTCTAGAAAACAAGTAAATGTGTAGTAATTATCAATGCATAATAATAAGAAATTATATTCAATTATTAATAGATTGTCATACATACTGTCATTCATTGATCTCTATTATAGACCAGTGGGCTGCTTTATAATAAAGATGTATTAAATATTCTATTAAATTGTATTAATATTTTAAATCTATTCCTTATAATTTTCTATTCATTAAATTAAAAAAATCATCCAAGTAATTATTATTTAATGGGTAGTTCAATCAAAATGTTTTTTAACCGTTAGTGGTTAAGGGACCTTTGAGAGATTTTTCAGCAAGTATGGAGCATAGTGATTTTAATTAAACCTTATGAAAAAGACCTCTTGATCTAATCATACAAAACAACTACTACATTTTGTAGATTTTAAATATCCTTGAAATTTGGAGATTCTACAGCAAAAGAATAAAAAATTAACACAACTTCAAAGTTATATTTTATTTAATACAGTAAGTCCCCTACATATGAGGGAGCTCATTCTTGATTATTTCCTTTACCATATAAAGAAGAAGAAAATGATATGTATAGATAAGAAGCACAGGGAACAAACTGATGAGATTTCAGATGAACAAAAATTATGAAGATTTTATGGGCAACTAAAAGTGCAGTGGGTCACGGTGATAGGTCCACCCATTGACAGAATAGATGTGGACATTAATGAGAGTAGTATGGGAGAAAGCTGAGATGAAAGTGAGTATTATTTGGAAGTGTGTATTATTTTCAACTTTAATTCATACTCATTGGTTGTTTAGTTTACTTCCTCCTCGACAATCCACCACCTTGATATCTTCTCCTTCCTACTCCTCCACCTCCCACCTCGACTAAGTATAAGCAAAACATCCAATCAGATATCTTCCTAGAAGTGATTATGGCTCTCATATTGGGTGTTACTAATATCCAGTATTTGGGTACAGTAGTGGAAATGGGAGCTTATCATCATCATGCATCTCATTTGCACAGTTTATTTTGAAGTTCTCAATCCCCATAGACAGATCCTATCCTTGTTGGAAGACAGTTTTTCATAAATCTCTCACATTTCTTCACTTTCAGGTATTAACAGCCAATTTGCTTAGGTTAGTTTACATTCCAGAATAGTACAAATAGAAAATAGCTCACTCACCAGCAATGTTCCAGGACAGTAGATTAAAAACCTCTCCCTTTGATTCCTGATGAGGGTTAGCTTGCATCCCAGGGAAATTAAGGTAGTGCTAGAAATTCCCTTGGGGATTTCCTGTGACATAGATCCACAATACGCACAGTGGATCTGTGATGCTGCATCAGCCCTTGGGATCTGGGAAGCAAGGGAAACCATACAAACATGAAGCTTAAGGTGCCTGCTCTGCTTACAGTAATAAACTGTCTAAATCAATTTTGGCTCATTATGTCTTTAGTGGACAAATCTATGGAAGTGGGGCAAGTCAGCCTAGCAGCAACCAACTGCTTGGCTGCTTGACAATCCCATTTGGACAACGTGTAGTCCTCAGGGTCATTTAATAGTTAGGCTTGTAAGGAAGAAGAAAAGTCATTTAAGCTTCTAATGAACACTTTACACAAATTTAAAAGAATAACAAAATGTCACTAGCACTTTAGAAAATCCCACAGCACACGGAAAAGAGAAGAACTTCATTTAATAAATAGAGCATCACTCTCTGGGGAACAAGAAATAAGTCAGAAAAGTAAAGAACTTTAGAATATGAAATTATATCTTCTAAGAAAGTGAAAAAAAGTAGGACATTTTTATAAAAAGACTTACTTGAGAGCTTTCCTGGTGGCGCAGTGGTTGAGAGTCCACCTGCCGATGCAGGGGACACAGGTTTGTGTCCCAGTCTGGGAAGATCCCACATGCCACAGAGCGGCTGGGCCTGTGAGCCATGGCCACTGAGCCTGCGTTTCCAGAGCCTGTGCTTCGCAACGGGAGAGGCCACAACAGTGAGAGGCCCGCGTACTGCAAAAAAAAAAAAAAAAAAAGACTTACTTGAAACAAAAATTTTATTTCAAATTATAAATAATCAAAGCAGATTTAAAATTTGTATCTGAATCAAACACTCAAAGATTAATCCAGAATGTCTAATAAGCTTCTCATAGAAAACGTAGAAAAAGAGGAAGAAAAGGAAGGAGGGAGACAGAAAAAGAGAGAGAGATAAATCAGAAAATGTAGAGATAATCAAATATTAAACAATATAATATTTTTTTCCCCAAGCTGAGGAAAAACATCAATGATCAGACTGAAAGGACTCCATAAAACATTAAAGTGAAGGAGCTTAATTTCTAGAATTATTATCACAAGCCTTTAAAACTGCAAGGACAAGATCTTCAGTGTAAATACTATATAACCAGATTTTTTTTTTTTACTATAACCAAATGAAAATCAGGTTCTGAGTAGACTTTTCAATAACAATATTGGGTGTTAAAAGAATGTCACAATTTCTAAAATTTTCTGAGAGAAAAATTATTTGTACAAAACATTATATATCTAGTTGAAGTATCAGTCAAGACATTTGAAGAAAGCTGTTACTATAAATCACAGAAAAATAGAGAGAAAAAGCAGTTTGAAGGAATTAAAGAATATGTAGTGAAAAAAACTCATGAACAAGCACCAGTTTCCAGGTATGTAGGATTAATATATAATTCAATATTAATTAACATATGTTTCACTGATAAAATAGATTACCTTTCTGGCTAGCCATTGCTGCCTAACACCATAAAATTTAATGACTTACCACAACAACAGTGATCTTATTATTTGGTATAGTTCCTGTGGTTCAGGATGTTCGGAAGGGCTTGGCTTGGTGTGTCTGGCTTAGAGTTTCTTGTGAAGTTTCAGGCAAATGGTAGGTGGAAAGATAGAGTACTTGAGTGGGCTGGACCTTTCTCTCTCTCTCTGTTAGTCTCTGTGTTTCTCCATGTGGTCTCTCCTCTACTCTGAGGGGTTCCTCAGAGTCTAGTAACTTCAGAACAGCTGGACTGCTTACTCAGTGGCTCAGGGGTATAGTCCAAGTGTTATAGCTCACAAAGCAGATGTCTCTTCACATTTTCTGACTCAGTCTCGAAAATCATGTATTATCACCTTGGCTACATTCTGTCTATTACAAGATTCAAGAGGCAAGGAACTAGATTCTACCTCTTGTTGGGGCTTCAAGAGGAAGGCTATTGGGCACTTCCTCTTGATTAGGGAGTAGCAAGTTCTTGGAATAGGATATAGAATGGAAATATTGTTGCAATCACCTGTGGAAAATACTATCAGCTACATACAAATAATTTTTTTTAAAAATGAATTTACATAGAAGAAAAAAATTGTATTTGGAATTTAAAGGGATGATAAATATAAAAATCTCAATAGATGATGTGGAGAATAACATTCAGAACGTAAGTTAGAAAGTAAAGCAAGAAGGCAAAGAGACGGAAAATCAGCGCTAAAGGATAATGAAATTAAAGGGAAAAACAATGAGGATCAATATCTGAATAATAAGAGTTCCAGAATAAGAAAAATGGAAGAGAGGGCATATCAATGAAAACTTCATTCAAATATTCTAGAATAGAATGGTATGGGATTGAAGAATGAAAAAGACTGGTGTGTAACCTGCAATTTTGATAGAAATATACAAACACCAAAGAACGATACCATGCATTTTCAGAAATCTGGACAAACAAAAGATTCTACAAGCTCCCAGAGAAAAATAGATCCATGGATCTTATAAGAAGATCAGGCATCAGAAAGACTACAGATTTCTTAACAGCAATATTAATATGAAGAAGATGATGGAGTATTGTATTCCATATCCTCAAGAAAAATAATATCCAGCCTTGGATATTATTGCCCAACAAGAGAATACATGTACAATTCAGTATTTGAATTTCACATCAAAAATCAGAGTGAAAAACAACCAAAAAAAGAAAACATACTAAAGACTGGAGAGGCAAAGGATTCTGATGAAAAATCAGAGGCTAACAGCTGTAAGCAAAATTTGAATCTCAAACATTTCCTTTTGGAACATGTCAGAAGGTTCTGGGAGATTGTCTTCAGAAAGATGAAAGCTGTTTAATGTTAGCAGCTTGAGAGGAAATTAAGGCAGTTGTGGAAGAGTTTCTGGTTGAATTAAAAAAACACACAGAAAATAACGAATTTAGACAATTTGTGTTTGTGAAGAAAGGAGAAAGTAAGAGTGGGGTCAAAGATATTGTGTTGGAAAGGAATATTAATCATTGTGGGGCTGGAGGAATAGAACCAAAATCAACTCTGTGTTTTTAAAAGTCTACCTTAATTATATTTACAAAGAAAGTTTGAAACTAATATTTAGGGTAAGAAAACATTTCCCTTCTTCCCTCCTAGGATCTTTGGCCTAATTACTAAATTGACATATAACAGATTAACGAGAGAAAAACAAGTTTAATTTTGGATGTACCAGAGTCCTAAAAATATGAGGCTCACAGATGTGACTGAAGCAAACAGCTTTTATACTTTTTAGACAAAGAAACAATAATTTGTGAAGAATTGGCAAAAACAAAGGGGCTTGGGCTCTGGGTAGTAAATTAATGAAGAAGTAACAAGGTTTGTTTACACAGCCTTCTTGGTCCTGAATTCCTCATCTCTGGCAGTAAGGATGCCTTCTACCCTCCAGGTTCAGGGAGGGCAGCCTTCACATGGGGGATTTATTTCCAGCTTTCAGGGAGACAAAGGAGGGCCCGAGTGTCCTTCTTGCAACAACTGTTTCTTGAGTAACTTTAATTCAGAATAATCAATATACCAAAGTGACATATTTGGGAGCAGCCTGCCCTGAACCCCATCAGGCCCCTCCTCTGAAACTTCCCTGGAAGTTTCACATGTGGAGATGACTGTGGAAAACAGAATTGGTTTAGTAGCTGAAAGGTAAGAGAGCTGCAAAGGGAGAAAAGAACATAGATTAAAATGAGAATGAAAAAACAAAAAGGATCCAATGGAAGCACATTTCCTCACACCCCATTAAACCAGCTTCCCAATGCTAGGAATAGATCAGGCCAATAAAATGGCTCTGCTTCATTTATCTGATGGAAAGTGTTAATCTTATCTTTCAACAGATGTAAGTTAGATACTATTTGTCCCGTTTGAATTAATAGAAGCAGCATTTCCCCCCATAATTCCCTCCTTGCTGGGCAGTCAGTGTATCTATTATGGGCATGGTGATTTGGAGTTCAACAGAGGCTAAGCTGTTCACTACTGACTGGAGCAGTGCTAAAGTTCACGTAGTGGTATTGAACTCTGGTTCTGTTACTGTAAAAAGTTTTAAGGTCGTCTTTTCCAACACATGAGTCCCAAAGCTTGGGAATAAGGTCCTCAGCACTACAAAGAACTTGGATTTTTGATACACAAGCAGATTTTCTATGATTTCTCATCTAATCCATTTATGTGGCATGCCTTTATGGACAAAGGAGCTCAAGTTTGTAATTTGGCTGGTATTTAAGGTAGAGTTTTCTGGTGGCAGAAAAAGCTAAGTATCTGAGTCCATAACATCCTGACCATTTAGGTGGGAACCTTTTACATATCTTATCACCACATAAGATGAAAAGACCAGTGTGCTTCAAAAGCAAGGTCAGAGTGGAATCTATAATTTCCTAGATCAGGGGATTCCATGCTACTAGGACAATTAGCATCCGCATATCTCTACTTTCCATGTACTCCTGTCAGTTTATAAGAGCAGAACAAGTTGTGGAATATTTGATAGAGGAGGCCTGCAGTTTGGCTTTGGCAACTATAAAGCTTAGTTTTGTCATCTGGCCAAGTTCATCCAGATTTTTGGTCTATCCATGTTTGGGGTATTGGACAGTCTAATCAGAGGAGCAGCTGAGATACCCCCAACTCGTGCAAGGGTGATTTGGCAAACATCTGTGCCATAAAAGGTAGTGCTGGAGCCACTTTTCATCTCCTTGATAGGTTTGAATATGCCATCCATGAAATCAAACCACAGAGTTTGACTGCAATATTGCCCTGATATGTCACCAGGAAAGGTCCAGCAGCACATCTGTTTTCAATACAAAGGGAAAAGATTTCACCTATTGTCTTTATCAGGGCAAGGAAGAGTCCTTGAGTTTCTAGAGAGGTTTTCCTGGGCCCAAATAACTCACTAGAAGAAGAGGCAGACTGATGGGATACCATACCCTGTTCCTCCACGTTCCATACTGGAAGGAATGAAAACTAGTTCAGATTCTTTTGCACTATAGATGCTGACATAACCAACAGTCAGCTTGATTAGTTAACATGACCAGGGTTTGGTAAACTGGCATAAGGGAGTGTCTGGTTTGCCCCTGACCGGTTGAAAAAGTAAGTGCTAATAAGAGCAAGACATAGGTTGAAAGAGAGCCATAGTGGAAGCGTAGAGGGACAGTAGATAGAAACAAGCAACATCTAGTCAGCCTTCTAATAAATGATTAATTAATGTAGAAGAAAAAAAATGTTCATTAATAAGAAAAAGTGATTTTTCTTTGTTTTATTTATTTTTTTGGTTTGTGTATGGGGAGTCTTTAAAGGTGGGGAATAGGTAAAAGTGAAGTTTCTTGATCCCTGATCTAGGGGAAAGTTGTCTACTTCATAATGCCACCTGCTTCTGGAGACTGGGAATTGGCTCTAGAAAAGCTTTACTTTAAGATCGATCACCTGTAGGGGTTGTCTCCCAATTGTCAGGTGATATGAGGTATTTTTTGGTGTGGCTTGTAGGAATTCAGGAGGATTTTTCTTTTATTTTGTTGGCAGACTAGGTGGTTAGCAATACCTTGTAAGGTTCTTCCCAGCTGGTCGACAGTGAGTGTTTTCCTCTAAATACCTTGATGTACACTTGGTCTCCTGGTTGAGAGGGATGGAAGGCTTGTCAGTCGGTGGAGATCATGCCCCTTTCACCTGTTGGCCGTATGCTCCAAGATACTAGTTAGTTCTTCTATTAGCTGGTCACAGCATCAGATCATTCATGTAAATTCCCACAATATTCACTTAACCCAGGAATAGAAGGTTTAGTGATGCCAGTAAGCATAAAAATTTAGACATATAAAGGACTTTAGGAAAGATCTGTCATGAAACTGGACTTAAATAGCCAGAAGCATTACTCCTGGCCCTTATAAAATTCCAAAATACTCCAAATAGGTGACATGGATTAA
This sequence comes from Leucopleurus acutus, assembly GCF_964270905.1. Lineage (NCBI taxonomy): Eukaryota > Metazoa > Chordata > Mammalia > Artiodactyla > Delphinidae > Leucopleurus > Leucopleurus acutus. The sequence continues at coordinate 155,953,139 of NC_139145.1, forward strand.
CCTCTTTTGAAATCATATTTGGACACCTGATGCCACAGGGTCTAACTGGCATGAGAAATATAGGATGTATCTGAGAGGCAAAAGATTGTCTTAAAATCCCATTAGTTTCATGGCAGTAAAGATGAAAAGGTTTGTCAAAATTAGGTAAGCTGAGAGCTAGGGGTGTGGATAATGTTAATTTTAAGGCTTCGAAGGAGGTTAGTGCCTCTGAAACTCAGGAAATTGGCTCTGGGTGGTCTCTGGAAGGAGGGCATCAGACGTTTGGCAAGGGCAGCAAAATCAAGAATCCATTGGCTGTAGTAACCAGTTGCTCCTAGAAATTTATGTAACTTTTTTCGTTTGGGGGAGAGGGATGGACAAAATGGACTCAAGGAGCTTTGGGGTGAGCATTTGAATGCCCCATATCTCAATCTCATGTCCTTAGTGGATAACACTTGTTTGTACCCATCGAAGTTTAGTTCCAGAGGCTTTATAGACTTGTCCAACTAGTGCCCTTAGGTCTCTAGAGACCAAACAACGAGTCCCACAAATTCAGATGGAAAAACTGAGCTAGATATCAAAACAAATATAAAATACTGAAGGGCAGCTATATGTCCTTAATAAATGGAGATATATAAAATTTTTTTTCTTTAAGGGAGTAACATAAATATGCTTTAATTTTTGTTTTATTTTGATGGAACAGAAGGGAAACAAGAATTCTGTTTTGGATCTGTTAAATGTGAAATATCAATAAGCCATCCCACTGAAGATGTCAACTAGACAGCTGCATATTTGGAGCTGAAGTTGAGGGGAGAGGATTGGGTTACATATATACATTTGGAGGTCATTGTCACATACATTTCATTTAAAGGAAATGAAAGTTGAGTTTTAGAAGGGAGCTGAATAGGAACAAAATGTACAACCCCAAAATATACCTCATTGGCTTGTTGATTATTTTAAGCTGGTTGTTTTTAAGAAACAGCAGACACAAGTGAAGCGTTGAAAACCGAGTACAAGTCACCCCCAGTCAGCATATTTCTGAAGCCGGGAAAATTCTGAGGGGCTGAGGTGGACCCATTTTTCCTGGTTTGTCATATTGGTGGTGAGGAGTTCCCTTACATACCAGGTGAGGAATTCTTTATTCAGAAGTTTGGCAGATTTATGCTTCAAAGTTTCCACATGGCATTTTTCTTTATAAAATACCTTAAGCTTTCAGAAATATACAGTCTGTCAACATGAAACCACTGTGGATATGAGCTTGTAGTTTCAGTGAGGTATTAAAGCACCTAAGAGATCAGCAATCAGAGATTAGTATGGTAATTATTATAGCCCCCCAGCCCAGGTATCCGAAGAAGCTGAAGCTTGCCACGTTAACTTCAGGACCCATGGAAAGGTCCCAGAAATTTTTATTTAATTGACTTAGCGTGTGGTACAGGCATCAGGGTTTTTAAAAACTCCATCAGGTATTTCTACTGTGCAGCTAAGGCTCTGGAGATATACACAATTTTTGAGAATAGGAGGTGTTCATGTTTAAGATGATACTCTCTCCAATTTAATCTGTAAATTCATTGCAATTCCAATCAGATTTTTAGCAAGACTTTTGTTCTTTATTTTTTTAGTAGAAAGTAACATGCTGATATAAAACTACATGTGGTAAGGACCAAGAACCCTCAAGACAATTTTTTAAAGGACAGATAAGGAAGGATACTTATTTGAATGGGTATGAACAATCATTACAAAGCTTCAGAAATTGAATGTGTTATTAGTAATAATGCTATATTTGTAACATTAGACAGATGGAACAAAATAGAAGGCTCTAAAGTATACCCGTGGTTATATAGAAATTTTTGTTTGTCTCTCGTCCCTCTGGAAATGTCCTGAGACCCAGGCCAGCCGTGGATCCCTGGCAGCCCATCTTGGAACCTGCAGCATATCTGTGAGTGGCCAAAACCTTTCTCAGGGGCTCTCCAGTCCCACCTCTGGGCCTCACCTCACCATGATCCAGGAGGAACAACCAAGGTCTGGATCAGGCCTGTGCTGCCTGGGGTGGCCGGCCACATGTGGCTCATCCTGGGGTGCAGTCCAGTGGGAGCCTGCCTGGCTCTGGGGGTTTGGAGACTGTCGGGCAAAGAGGTTGGCCCCAAGGACGAGGCAGCTTCTGGGGACTGGATGTCTATGGCCCAGCATGATCCAGGGGTACCACATCCATCATGGGCTTCTAGACGCCAAAGGCCATGAGGGAGAGTTGACCACGACAATGCTGAAGACCAGGCCAGTGGCCAGGTTGTTGAGGTCGTACTTGACAAGGAAGATGAATACCGTGCTCACGCAGGTCTGCAGCACTAGGCAGTTGGAGAAAGTGAACTGAGGCCCTGCTCCATGATGGTCTTCAGCTGGGAGGCAGTCACCATTAGCAGCATGATGCAGCATGAGCTAGGCCTTGGCCATGCTCTTCTTGTGGACATAATGGTCAAAATAAATAAATAATAAAACACACCTGTGCTTATATAGAAAAATTTTAGATGAGTTGGAATTAAGATCAATGGTTTAATAAATATCTGTTGCAAATCCTTACTAGAAAAAGTTGATCTGTTCCTAACACCACACACACACACACACACACACACACACACACACACACACACACACACATACATACACACAACAATGTGTGTATATGGTAAAAGTGAGCTACATGTCAAAGAAAAGCTTTAAAAATATTAAAAGTGAACAGATTATATGAAAACATAAGTATGACTTTGGGTTAGGTAATAATTCTTGAATAAGGTACAAAAGGAATAAGCATAAAACTATTGATAAATTTAACTACATTGAAATTAAACATTCTCTAGGACAAAAGAAACTATTACCTATGTTAAAAGAAACATCCCAGACTAAAAGAAGAAACATGCAATGATATAACAACAGATTATTAATATCCAGATATATAAAGAATTTCTTACAAATTGAGAAGAAAATGACAGAGCGAGAGAAACAAAGGGAAAAAAGATATGAAAGCACAAAAGCAATACACAAAATCACCTATAAATATTAAGTGAGGAAGTGTGTATCATTCAAAGAAATAGCAAGTGCTAAAGCGAGAGGTAGAAATAAACTTAGCATGTTCAAGAAATAGGAAGGTCAGTGTGAGTTCAAGTGGTTAAAGGGAGAATGGAAAGAGTTGAGGCCAGCATGACAGGCCAGGACTACTTCACAATGAATGTTGTAAATGAGGGTAAGGCGTTGTTCAGACTGTGTTCTAAATGTAATGGGAAGCCACAGGCGGATTTTGAGTAGAGTAGTGGCTGTACCGATCTGCATTTTTAAATGATCACTCTGACTAGTGGGTGGAGAGTAACCATGGAAGGATGGAAATAGAGGTGGAGAGCCTAGGTGGAAACTTAAGGATGGAAATAGAGATGGGGAGACTAGGTGGAAACTTAAGTGACAGATTACAGTGACTTGCATTTGAATGACAGCAGTGGAGGCTGTGAGAAGTAGTTGGAAAAACATTTGAAGTCCAAAAGATTTGCTTATGGAATAAATAGGTAGAGTTGGGGTGGGGGGGATCAATGGCCCCTAGGATTTTAGCTTGAAAAACTGGCTTGATAATAATGCAGTTTACTAAAATAAGAGTTGATTTGTGGGAAAGGTGGAGATGAAGCATTCTGTTTAGGATAAGTGCTATTACTCACCTTGCAAAAACATAAAATATGGAAGGAAAAAGAGGCACACAGACTTCAAGATGATGATGTGTATAAAGATGTAAGGAAAGGAATGAAAGGGCAAAGAAGACTTCAACTAATGAATCACAGTTTATTTTAATTTTATTTTCTTTCTTAAAGCAAAAAGATCCAACATAAATTGACAAAATATTGACATTTATGGAACTCTGGCACTCACTTGTTTGTTTTATTTTTCTCTATTTTTCTTTATATTCCATTATATTGGCATCCATTTCCTTTGGGAATTATAGCCAGATTTACAAGCCTAGCATTTTAGTGGGTGAAGGTGGTGGGGTCTGATGGAAGGTGGGAAGACATCAAGATAAATTATGCTAACTTTGTATTGAGGAATAATAATCATACAGAAAAGTGTGTGTATCAGAACTGCACATTTCAATGTATTTTCACAAACCAGTTTAAATTTAGAATCCTTTAAAATTTTATTCCCTCTTCTTTATTTCTATTACGTTATTGTCATGTACTTTATTCTAGTATCCAAAGGTATTACTATTATTGTTTTGTATATTCACTAATTATTTATATTTATCACACAATTATAGTTCTGGTGTTTTCATTCCCTTCACAAATTTTATTTGGGATCATTTTCTTCTGTGAAAACTCCAATTTAATATTCCTTTTACTGAATACCTGTTGGGGTAAATACCCTTAGTTTTTGTCCAGAAACATACTTATTTCAACTTCCTTTGAGAAGCCTATTTTTGCACAGTGTAGAATTTCAGGTAGCTCATTATTTTCCATCACTGCTTTAAGATGTCTTTCCATCATGTTTTGGCTTCCATCATATCTTTTCAGAAACAGGCAGACTTGCTGTTTTGAAGCTAATGTATCTTTTTTGTTCCCAAATACTTTTACAGTTTTCTCTATGTTTTCAAATTTCAAAAATATGACTATAATGGGATTATTTGTTGTTTTACTTTTATTTATCCTTTTGGAGTTTCTCAGATTTTACTGAATCTGTTTCTTGGTATCTTTCATCAGTTTTTAAAAATTCTTACCCATTTTTTCCTTCAAATATAATTTTCATTCCATTCTCCTTTCTTTCTAGGAATCCAATTTCATGTGTGTTGCAACTTTTGATTCTGTTTCACAGGTATCCAGTGATCTTATTTATTTTTTCTCATAATTTTTTCTCTCTGCATTTCAGATTTGTATTTTCTATATACCTAACTCCTTGATGGCAATCTCTGCGTACCTTTCAACAGACTAACCTTGTGTTTTACTATATATCCAATCTGCTGTAAAAAACTATCTATAGATTTATGAATGTCAGGCATTGTATTTTTTTTACTTACTTACTTAATTAGTTTATTTATTTTTGGCTGTGTTGGGTCTTCGTTTCTGTGCGTGGGCTTTCTCTAGTTACGGCGAGCGGGGGCCACTCTTCATCGCGGTGTGCAGGCCTCTCACTGTCGCGGCCTCTCTTGTTGCTGAGCACAGGCTCCAGATGTGCAGGCTCAGTAGCTGTGGCACACGGGCTTAGTTGCTCCACGGCATGTGAGATCTTCCCAGACCAGGGCTCGAACCTGTGTCCCCTGCATTGACAGGCAGATTCTCAACCACTGCGCCACCAGGGAAGCCCCAGGCATTGTATTTTTGGTTTAGAATGTTCTTTTGATTTTTTTCTCAATCTCCATTTTTCATCTGCTCTTTCCACTCTTTCCTTACATGTTCAAATATATTATGCATAGTTATCTTTCAATTTTGTCTGCTAAATACAATATATTAATCATATACAGTCTGTTTCTATTCTGTTTTTACTCTCATATTGGTTATATGATCTTGCCTTTTTGCATGAATAGTAACCTTTCCTACCATACATTATGTATAATGGGTTATTTTTCACTGGAAAGAATTTTTTTTAAATTAATTAATTTATTTATTTTTGGCTGTGTTGGGTCTTTGTTTCTGTGCGAGGGCTTTCTCTAGTTGTGGCGAGCAGGGGCCACTCTTCATCGCGGTGCGCGGGCCTCTCACTGTTGGGGCCTCTCTTGTTGCAGAGCACAGGCTCCAGATGCGCAGGCTCAGTAGTTGTGGCTCACGGGTCTAGTTGCTCTGCGGCATGTGGGATCTTCCCAGACCAGGGCTCGAACCCATGTCCCCTGCATTGGCAGGCAGATTCTCAACCACTGTGCCAACAGGGAAGCCCTGGAAAGAATTTTTTGATTGTTTTTTGGATTATTTGCTTATCATCTGTGATCATTAATTTTATGTGTCAACTTAACTAGGACATGGTGACCAGTTGTTTGGTCAAACAGTAATCTAGATGTTGCTATGGAGGCTTTTTTTTTTTTTAGATGTGATTAACCTTTATAATCAGCAAACTATAATTAAAGCAGATTGCTCTCCATAACGTGGGTGGGCCTCATCCAATCAACTGAAGACCTTAAGAGCAAAACATGAAGTTTCCCAAAGAAAAATGACTTCTGCCTCGGAACTGTAACAAAGAAACCCAGCCTGAGTTTCTAGCTTACTGGCCTGCCCTGTGGATTTATGACTCAAAATTGTAACATATACTCTTACAAATTTTGAGATTGCTGTCCTTCCCGATGGATTTCAGACTTTGTATCTTCCACAATCCCATGAGCCAATTCCTTAAAATTCTCCAAACAATACATAGATATGTAGAAAAATAGATGGATATATATATATAATATATATAAAAATATAGATTTCCTATGGTTCTATTTCTTTGGTTAGAAGGCAAATGATATATCACTACAGTTCAATCAAGGTTTGAGGAAGATCAGATTGAATTGCCATTTGGTAAGCCTACGTCTACCACTGTTTATCCCTTTACCAACAATGTGAACCCTCCAAGTGAGAGTGGGTCCTGTCTCTTTTGCCCCCCAATTCCTCAGGATATTTAGTTTTGCCCTTCAGAAATTCTCAGTTTAGATCTTTAATCGTTTGCTTGATGCTCCTTCAACAATTGACAGAATTCTCCAGCAGGGAATAATCTGTATGTTTTGCTACTTTGCATGAAGAACAACACATTTCTTGCTTTCTTTTCTCTTTGGCAGTGACCATTTTTCAAGGGACCAAGTCTGTGAGTCTGTATTTTTAGCCTATAGAGGCACTAAGAATTGTTGAACACTCCTAGGTGCAAAGTCCCTGTAGATCCTCAGGTTCAGTCTGACATTCCCTGGAGGGCTTTCAAATTTCACCTCCTCATGAGTCTTTTTTTTTTTTGAACCTAAGAACCACCAGTCTCTGGGAATGTGACAATTACATTCTAGCTTTCAGAAGCTTTCAGCCTGGCCCTTAGCCATCTACAGACTCATAATTCAACAAATGTTTTATGGAAAGACTGGCAATGCATTTGGGGACCTTTACTTCCCCAGTATTTTCACTCCACTACCATGTGAACTCTAAACTCTTTTCTGACTTCTCGTGTTCCAGAACTACCTTCCTCTTGGGACAATCACACATTCTTACCTCCAAACCCAGGCTCGGAACTGGCATATTCCCCTGGGGAAAATGCAGCTGCAAGTCTTCTCTTCACCTCTGAACAATCCTCTCCTCCCAGGTTTTAATCCATTCAGTTCCTATTGTTTACACAGCAATTTGGCATTAGTAATGTGATTTTTTTCTTTTTTTGTAGTCCAGCTGGATGTTCTATATGTTGTCAGTGGGAATGTCATCCTGCTATTATTACCTAACTACCTTATCCTACCTTAATTAAATTACAGACGTCTACAATGACTTACCATATGGTTTTAGAGATAAATTTGGATTTGCATTTCTATCCCTGGCTCTTCACTGAAAAATGTAAATATGTCTCCTGGTAATCCATGTATATATCATATCCCACTGATACCATCTCATAGTTAAGTGGAATTTATAGCTAATTTATAGCCCCAATCTTTTTCAGTATGAAGAATAAGATTTTATTTATGTACATTTATACTTTCACTGTAGAGTAACGCTGATCCCCACTTTTCATTATGGACTTCTAATTCCATTTCACTCCATTCAGAAGAATTTCACTTCTTTCCAAAGAAGTAGTACAAAATGAACTCTTTATTCCTCATGTCTGTGGTATTTGACTCTGATGTCCATTTCCTTTTACAAGTAAATAATTCCTTATTATGTACTATGAAATGTTAGGAGTCCATAAGAATAGAAAACTCGGTTCTCATCCTCAAAATATATTTGTAGTTCCATAAAGACTTATGAAAATAATAGTTCAAAATTTGAAGTGGTTATAAAATTTTATATGTATATACATATATATAATACCTATATACACATTCATACAAACAGACGCACATTATAATTGGGGCACTAAGGAAAGAGAGGTCAATTCAGCCTTACAAAGGAGTTTGAAAAAATGCCTCATATAGGAGATAAGATATAAATAGGATCTTTATCGATGAGTAAGAATTTTCAGGGTGGATAAATCAAGGTAGTGGGGAAGGACACAAGTTGTAGGGGCATGATATTGTCAGATAAGTTTGGGGGCTATGTTTCCTCATTTGATGAAGATATGAACGTTTCTCCACCAAATGAGCAATCCCCTTTCGTAAGGAGAACATCTACCTTGATTTCTCAATTCCTTTTGTATGTGTGTGTGTGAGTATATGGAAAAACATATAAAATCTACCTACAATAGAAGTTTTTAATTTAGTGGTCTAGGGCTATATTTGTACTCCCTGATACCGCATATTAACATTCTTTTTGTATTTTACACACACGCACGATTTGGAGCGGGGTGGGGTGGGTAGAGTTCATAGCCCTTTTTCAGATTCCCATTTCAGCCAGTGTCTTAAAAAAATCCAACAAATGTAAAGATCCAAACCTCTTTTCATTTTCTCTGTCTTGACCATAACCCCTAGCGACAGCAGGCAGCTGCTTAGTCCTTCTCCTTTGGGCATCCAATTATGTACTTGTCAGTCTATAGTTTTCAAGATAGAAGCATCTTTATGAATAAGACTTAGAAACCCAACAGCTTCAAATACTTCCTCTGTAGCAAAATCTCCGAAACTTCTAAGTCCTAAAATGGCACACAGAATTCTCATTACCCTCCTCAATTTAGTTTAGTTCAATCTGATTCAAAAAATGCTTATTTAAATAAACTCCTTCAGTGAATACATATCCCTAGCCCTCTCCTTCCTTTCATACCTCCTATCATTATACCTTTCTTGATTAAAAGAAGGAAGGAAAGATTCTCAGCTGCCTGTGAAGCCCATTAAAAGAGATGATCACCCTTTATTTTTTCTTCTCTGATTTCTGTAGACCTTATTAATCAAAAATGAATCTCTTGATTTTAAATATTTTGCATTTACTTAACAATTTTTAGACATGTATTTACGCATACTCCCATATTATAAATCTAAGATGCTTAAGAAGACTTCAAGTTGGGGGAAAATAAGGTGTGAAATGTTCAATGTCATTTTCACACTGCAAGGGAATACTCTGCATAATTTAGTGATCTTCAAAACTATAGAAGGAAGATGCCAGGCTTCTAAAAGAATATGAACCTTCTCTAAAATATTTCCCCAATAACTCTCTTTGGAAAGGAAAACTAATACAATAATTAGAAAGAATGTGTCTACTGTGTATTATGCATACCATTTATGGTCGAGAAGCAGATAATGCCCTATAAAACTGTGTTTATGGAAAGCTTAAATAAATGCCTTCAATGTAGTCTTGGTATCGCTACTGTACCAGAAAAGAAATGTATGAGTTGAGACACTGTAAGATGTGAATTAGCAGCAGTTCTAGCAGGAGATGTCTTTATTTATTTATTTATTTTTACGTCTTTATTGGAGTATAATTGCTTTACAATGGTGTGTTAGTTTCTGTTTTATAACAAAGTGAATCAGTTATACATATACATATGTTCCCATATCTCTTCCCTCTTGTGTCTGCATCCCTCCCACCCTCCCTATCCCACCCCTCCTGGCCGTCACAAAGCACCGAGCTGATCTCCCTGTGCTATGCGGCTGCTTCCCACTAGCTATCTACCTTACGTTTGGTAGTATATATATGTCCATGCCTCTCTCGCGCTTTGTCACAGCTTACCCTTCCCCCTCCCCATATCCTCAAGTCCATTCTCTAGTAGGTCTGTGTCTTTATTCCTGTCTTACCCCTAAGTTCTTCATGACATTTTTTTTCTTAAATTCCATATATATGTGTTAGCATACAGTATTTGTCTTTCTCTTTCTGACTTACTTCACTCTGTATGACAGACTCTAGGTCTATCCACCTCATTACAAATAGCTCAATTTCGTTTCTTTTTATGGCTGAGTAATATTCCATTGTATATATGTGCCACATCTTCTTTATCCATTCATCTGATGATGGACACTTAGGTTGTTTCCATCTCTGGGCTATTGTAAATAGAGCTGCAATGAACATTTTTGTTCTATTCTATTTTTGAATTATGGTTTTCTCAGGGTATATGCCCAGTAGTGGGATTGCTGGGTCATATGGTAGTTCTATTTGTAGTTTTCTAAGGAACCTCCATACTGTTCTCCACAGTGGCTGTATCAATTGACATTCCCACCAACAGTGCAAGAGGGTTCCCTTTTCTCCACACCCTCTCCAGCATTTATTGTTTCTAGATTTTTTGATGATGGCCATTCTGACTGGTGTGAGATGATATCTCATTGTAGTTTTGATTTGCATTTCTTTAATGATGTTGAGCATTCTTTCATGTGTTTGTTGGCAGTCTGTATATCTTCTTTGGAGAAATGTCTATTTAGGTCTTCTGCCCATTTTTGGATTGGACTTTTTGCTTTTTTATTATTGAGCTGCATGTGCTGCTTATAAATTTTGGAGATTAATCCTTTGTCAGTTGCCTCATTTGCAAACACTTTCTCCCATTCTGAGGGTTGTCTTTTGGTCTTGTTTATGGTTTCCTTTGCTGTGCAAAAGCTTTGAAGTTTCATTAGGTCCCATTTGTTTATTTTTGTTTTTATTTCCATTTCTCTAGGAGGTGGGTCAAAAAGGATCTTGCTGTGATTTATATCATAGAGTGTTCTGCCTGTTTTCCTCTAAGAGTTTGATACTTTCTGGCCTTACATTTAGGTCTTTAATCCATTTTGAGCTTATTTTTGTGTATGGTGTTAGGGAGTGATCTAATCTCATATTTTTACATGTACCTGTCCAGTTTTCCCAGCACCACTTATTGAAGAGGCTGTCCTTTCTCCACTGTACATTCCTGCCTCCTTTATCAAAGATAAGGTGACCATATGTGCCTGGGTTTATCTCTGGGCTTTCTATCCTGTTCCATTGATCTATCTTTCTGTTTTTGTGCCAGTACCATACTGTGTTGATTACTGTAGCTTTGTAGTATAGTCTGAAGTCAGGGAGCCTGATTCCTCCAGCTCCATTTTTCGTTCTCAAGATTGCTTTGGCTATTCGGGGTCTTTTGTGTTTCCATACAAATTGTGAAATTTTTTGGTCTAGTTCTGTGAAAAGTGCCAGTGGTAGTTTGATAGGGATTGCATTGAATCTGTAGATTGTTTTGGGTAGTAGAGTCATTTTTACAATGTTGGTTCTTCCAATGCAAGAACATGGTATATCTGTCCATCTATTTGTATCATCTTTAATTTCCTTAATCAGTGTCTTATAATTTTCTGCATACAGGTCTTTTGTCTCCTTAGGTAGGTTTATTCCTAGATATTTTATTCTTTTTGTTGCAATGGTAAATGGGAGTGTTTTCTTGATTTCACTTTCAGATTTTTCATCATTAGTGTATAGGAATGCTAGAGATTTCTGTTCATTAATTTTGTATCCTGCTACTTTACCAAATTCATTGATTAGTTCTAGTAGTTTTCTGGTGGCATCTTTAGGATTCTCTATGTATAGTATCATGTCATCTGCAAACAGTGACAGCTTTACTTCTTCTTTTCTGATTGGATTCCTTTTATTTCCTTTTCTTCTCTGATTGCTGTGGCTAAAACTTCCAAAACTATGTTGAATAAGAGTGGTGAGAGTGGGCAACCTTGTCTTGTTCCTGATCTTAGTGTAAATGCTTTCAGTTTTTCACCACTGAGGATGATGTTGGCTGTGGGTTTGTCATATGTGGCCTTTATTATGTTGAGGAAAGTTCCGTCTGTGCCTACTTTCTCCAATTCATAAAAAATGATGTATATTTTTCTATATCATTAATATTAAAATAATGCTCCATCTTACTGTGTAAATGTCACACACTCCAATTCAAGTTTTGCCCCCACTCCCTTTTTTCCCCTAGTCTCAACAAAATGAGTAACTGCTTATTTATTTCTGACCAGATTGTGTTTATTTGCTTTTACATGCTTTCAGCTGTTTTCTGGTGCTAGACCATCTTCACTGGTATTTTTTTATTGGATGCAAACTTAAAGTTACTTGATTCAATGCCTTATTTTCCATTTGATATTATGTTAGTCACTAGAGCAATTAGAGCAAAATACTAATGATGATGGTATCAGAATAACATAGCATATTAGCCATTTTCTGGATTTTTATAAAAAACAAATACAGACTATATTGGCTGTTTGAAAGAACAGCAGGCATAAAATTATCACTGTACATTAGAAAATCTATTCAACAATTTCTGATATTCTGAAGTTAATGAACACACACAAACCAGATATTGTTAAACTCAGATTGTGTATCTTATAGTTATTTGGATTCATTTATCAAAATGTATCCTTCAAAGAACTAGTCTAACCATTATAAATACAATCCTAATATAATTCTACAAATATAATTCTGATTTTTCTACTGTCTTTTCCCAGTGTTGGGGATCAAACCAAATACCAACGATGACCAATATCTAAAAGTGTATCAGTATTCTGAATGAGAAAGAATCTCACACAGCAACATAAATTCCTCTGAACTAGTAATCAGACTTTTACTGGCAGTATTGATACTTTTTTTTACGTTTTAAAACTTGTTCATTTTTCTTCCAGCCAAGGGGGAAAGTATAAGATAAAATCTTTTATCAGTTATCCTTTTGGTAACAAATTACTTAAATTCCCTGTACTTCATAGATCAATACTTTGATTGCTTTTATAGTATTTCCAAACTTAATGTGAGAAACTGAAAAATAAAAATGAACTGATATTTAGAAGTAAAAGTTCCACCAACAAAGCACTGATCCTCAAGTGTAATCTTAATTTAACTCCTGTGTGATAAAAAATTGATTGAATCTCAGTTTCTTCCTCTTAAAAGTAAAGATGGCCTTAGACTATATAAGCCACAAGACCCCTTTTAGCTTACAAACTTCGTTTTAGACAAATATATTTAAATGAATGCTTTACATGAAATGTTATAAAAACCTGCCAGATTTAAAATTACTAGGCTTTCATTAAATAATTTGTTGTTAAAATGTTTATTTAAATTCAGTGAATTGTTTAATTTTAATTATTAAACTAATCAATATAAGCAAATGAGTTATAACTAACCACATCCAAATTTAAAAAGTTAAATAATAGGAAAATGACTTTTAAATGTGCAGCATAGTACCAGTTGTTCTGTTTTCATTAATTGTCATGTACCTTGCCATGTCCTTTATCTGCTTGTGAATTTACAAGGAACACAGCAGGTTGTGAATTTTTAATAGGCTTTCTTCAAGGAAAGAAAAGGTCAGTATTAACATAAAATTCTTCTTGAGGATTTGTGGCCCAAATGTTTCACACAGGAGAACAGGGGTTACTGAGGAACTAAAGCCACAATAATCTGATATTTTTTTCTATGTTTAAAGAAACCTTAATATCTCACATAATAAAATAGCACAAGGTCAAATCAATATAAAATTTATTTCAGAGTAGACGCTTTAAGTTATTTAGCACTTGATCCATAATCCCACTTCTCAATAACACAAACAGCTGATTTTGTTTAACTAAATATTTAATAAATCCAAGTACTGATAACTAGTATCCAAATGAAAAAAGGAAGAATAGTGAGAAAGCTACAGTTATAAGGACTAACTCCTGTCTGATCATTGCTTAGTAAATAAGTTGGAATGTAAAATAAAATTTTATCACACACACAAGGAATGACGGTGAGAGACAATAACAGGATAAGGAGGGAAGAGTATGCAAAAGAAGAAATAATTACAATAATAAAGAGAAACTTGAAAAAGAGAGAGGGAGCTTAGGTGGAGGACTATAATTAAAGAACTTTGTCCATTGCTCTCTTTCTGTAACTTTTAGAAAATCAACATCATCATCATACCCCTTAGTAGTTAACTCTGTCTCCCATCAGGTTCATCTAGGGCAGAAACCAACTTCCCAAGTCTTAGGACATCTAGAAATGCATGTCTCTGCCTCATAGTACATATCTATTGCAGTCTCTTTCCTTGTCCAATTCTCAAATATGTTTATTTAAATAATATTTCAATAAACATAGACTAATGTCAAGCCCCCAAATATGGTCATTTTTGTCCTTTTATTCTAGTGTTAGTGTTCCATTGTTTCCTCTGTAAGAAAAGAAAATGCTTTTTCTTTTCTTTTATGCAGGCTCTCACACAGTTCAAGAAAAAATTATTACGTCTGATTTCTTAAAAGAAACACATAAATTCATAGATCTAATTTGTTTCTCTTAATTATAAGGTAGAAATCTTTTCATTTCCGACTCACGAAACCAACAGTCCAGTTTCCAACCCTCATCGCTTTGATTCCCAACTATCATGTTCAATTTTCTAATCCAACGGAAACTGCCACCCTATGTGGTCCAATTACAAGATTTAATTTTCACTCTCTGTAGTATAAGTGAAGGTAAAAATCCTGCTGTGATTCATATTCCAAAACAGAGCTTTATAAAAATTAAAATATCACTATACTAGCAACTTTTTTTTTTGCACGTCTAACCGACTAGAAGAGAACTGGTCTTAATGATTCCCATCTTGTCTTATTTCCTTCTCCACTCTGAATCTACCTTCTATATTCATCCAGTGTCCTTTATGAGGTGTAAAATTTGTAAAATGCAAAAAAAAATTCCCAGGTTTTAACCTCTACTCATTCTTTATCACGTAACTTAGGTGATATATGCTTAAGGAAATCCTCACTCATTCCTGTAGGCTAGTTTAGGGACTATCCTGTGAAATTCCATTACACACTGTGTTTGAATCTTCCATAGCACTAGGATGGAATTGTTCATTTACTTTTAGAACTACCTGATTCTTATGAGAGTAAATAAATATTTCTCAATTAAAATTGTTGAATGAATAGACAATAAACATCATAACTGTCCAGTACAAATCACAAAGTTATATGATCAGATGATTGATAATATCAATAATCTTTTCTTGAACTATTTTGATTCCCGGACAGAATAAGAAATATGCAATGCTTATATCTGTCATTTGGAAAATGCCACATTATTGTACATTTATATAATTGGAAAATTTCCCAGCAACTATGTGCATTTCAGTGACTAAAAAGCTTCTATCTTGGGCTTCCCTGGTGGCGCAGTGGTTGAGAGTCCGCCTGCCAAGGCAGGGGACACGGGTTCGTGCCCCGGTCCCAGAGGATCCCGCATGCCGCACAGTGGCTGGGCCCGTGAGCAGTGGCCGCTGAGCCTGCACATCCGGAGCCTGTGCTCCGCAACGGGAGAGGCCACGACGGTGAGAGGCCCGTGTACCGCAAAAAAAAAAAAAAAAAAAAAAGTCACAAGACTGAAGGCCTCTCACTGCTGTGGCCTCTCCTGTTGCGGAGCACAGGCTCCGGATGCGCAGGCTCCGAACGTGCAGGCTCAGCGGCCATGGCTCACGGGCCCAGCCGCTCTGCGGCATTTGGGATCTTCCCGGACCGGGGCACGAACCCGTGTCCCCTGCATCGGCAGGCGGACTCTCAACCACTGCGCCACCAGGAAAGCCCCTCTTGTGACTTTTTGAGAGTAGTTCCCTGGACAACACAGTCATATGTTACTTCTGAGAGCTGTTTAGTTAAAAGCAGGTATTTCTTGTTTCTCAACCTTACTTTGTTGTTTATGAATAACTAAAAATGCAGTAAAAAATTATTTGTTGCCTGACTTCTATATCTTTTTCTCCAAAGTACATATCTATTTGGAGGGTTTTTTTCCTATTATATCTGTAATACTGAGTTATTTATCCAAAAATCAGAAAAATGGAGTTTGATCCAAATTTAATGGCTAAATGCTGATTATTACAAACCATTAACAAAAATATAGACTGCTTTTATAAACCCAGCAGTTGTATATAATATATTGTATTACCTATATATTGTATTACCTAACCAGTAATAAAATATATTGGGGAGGGGTTAAATATTTATTTAAGTTAAACATTTTTGATATCCACATAAAAATGTTCTCACAGCCAAGTTCATTGATATAAGCACCTATAAAGAAAAAGAAACTTTCAAATAAAGAAACAAAATTCTACTTTAAAGAGAATATAATCAGGGTAATACTTCTACAGGTAAATAGATTAAAATTTTTGTTGATTTAAATAATCTAAAGAGCAAAAGTCAAACCTACTCAGATAAATATCCAACTCTATAACATTTTGCATACTGGAAGGATATTGTCTCCAGTTTTTATTTTTCTAGGCTACAGGTCAGTATGCTTATTCCAATTTATGACTATATTTTGTATGAATATTAAAAAAGACAACATGCTACAAATGAACTTATTTACAAAACAGAAACAGACTTACAGACATAAAAAACAAACTTATTACCAAAGGGGAAGGAGGAAGAGGGATAAATTAGGAGTATGGGGTTAACAGATACACATTACTGTATATAAAATACATAAACAATGAGAGTTTACTGTATAGTACAGGAAACTATATTCAATATCTTGTAATAACCTATAATGGAAAAGAATTTTAAAAAAGAATATATAACAAAATCACTTTGCTGTATACCTGAAACTAACACAATATTGTAAAACTATACCTCAAATTTTAAAAAGACAACATGTGCATGATGATATCTAAGTTATAATATAAGCTTTATCAAAACTTGGAAAATCTACACATTCTTTTTCTATTTCTTATCAGATAAAAAGCAAAATAAAAATTTTAAAGCATAATCTCTGACTGCAAATAAGGAAACATGATCTTAGCATTAAAAAAAAAATTTATTGGTGTGGTGGTACAATTAGAGAGAAACTTACAATCCTTGTGTTTTACAAAGCCATGCTCTGTTCCTCTTATGGCTAAGTCTCTCCCTCAGGGTATGAATTCCATGACAGGCAGGGGGATATTCACATCTGGAACCTGCACATCCATTTCCAGACAATCCTTGAAGTACTTGGGACCCATTATTTCCCGCCCAAACATCCTTGAACTTGCTTCTAGGTCCTGGAGAGTCTCTTCTCCAAGTCAGTCTACCAACGGCCAGATTTACCCATTGTTATATGTACCCTTAATCCTGAGGGCTGGCCTAGTGTGCATCTGTTAAAAAACTATATACAATCACCCCACCACATCTGTGGGCTCAGTGTCTGTAGATTCAACCAACCACAGGTGGTAAACATAGTACACAATCCATGGGTGGTTGAATCCATAGATGCTGAACCCATGGATACTGAGGGCTTACTACACTATGCCATTTTATGTAAGGGATTCAAGCATCCTCAGATTTTGGCATCCACGGGGGTCCTGGGACCAATCCCCCACAGATACCACAGGGCAATTGTAGATGGAATTTGCCCATGACACATGGGCTCCTGGGCAAGCATTAGCACTGGGATGGGATGTGGGCTAGGCTGATATATCCACATGAATGCATGCCAAGCTCTTTGATATGATGACTAGATTGTGGAAGATTAGTGTTGTGGGCATAAGCAAGGAGGCAAGAAAAAGACTTGCCCTACATTGCATTGTTTCTGCACAGAACCTGTTGTTTGCAGTTGTTAAGAAGATAGATTTGACAAAGTAGGAGACTAGATAGAGAATATTTTATTTTATAGTTTACTAATTTGATTTATAACTTAAAATATATAGGCAGGTGTTATATAGACATCTATTCTGAACCCCACAAATATTTCTGGGGCAGTTGTTGTCATTCGTGTGAATCAGAGAATGATGGGTAGGGCTTCTAACATAGAAGCCATGTCTCATGCAACTTTGCCTGTCTTACAGTTCTTAAAATATTGCTAATTCCCCAACATAAATACAATAATTAAAAATAAGTTTACAGGAAATAAATTTCTTGCATAATATGAGAGTAAAAGTATTTTCCACTCAAAGAAAGAGATGAGAGAAGCAATGTTTACACCAGCATATCAAGACTAATGACTTATGTCTTTGTCAGGAGTTATTTGCCTATGGAAATGGTTATTTACCGAGCAAAGCAAAGAAAGGAGCTGTGTTTGGTTTATTTTTATTACTTTTTTCCATTTAGAATAAAAATCACACTGATATGTAAAAGGCTAGTCCTATTGTTTAAAGTATATAGATGAGTGTGATCATACTTATTCAACTCTCATTTCAAGAACTAAGATAACTGACCCCATTTTTCAAAGATGTGACCTGAGAGACCTTCTTTGAAATCTTTCTGCATTATGTATCTTTAGACATTATCATGGATATGCTCATTTTCATTCCCCCTAGCTTCATTCAGACCAAGATAAAGGAGATGGATCCCTCAAATATATTTTGTCTGGAGATGGAGCTGGTACTCTTTTCATTATTGATGAAAAAACAGGTGACATTCATGCCACAAGAAGAATTGATAGGGAAGAAAAGGCCTTTTATACTCTACGTGCACAAGCTATTAACAGAAGAACTTTGAGGCCAGTAGAACCGGAGTCTGAGTTTGTGATCAAAATCCATGATATCAATGACAATGAGCCAACATTCTCAGAGGAAATTTATACGGCGAGTGTTCCCGAAATGTCTGTTGTAGGTAAGTTCATTTACAGTGTTTATGACGGTATTCAAAAAGTATAAAAAATAATTATCAAGAAATTCTTAAAATATTATGATCAATTACTTGAAATCATATTTGATTCCCTGCTAAGAGTACGTGTTTAATTTTCTGAATTATGAAACGAGTCAGGAAAAAAAAAGGATTGATGCATTTCTAATTTCCTATGGGTTTGTAAGTTTCTACAGTACAATAAATAGACACTTCCTTCAAAAATCCAAGAAAATACCATTGACCTTCAGTAGAAAACTATGAAAATGCAAATTTTTGTCACATGGATTTGGAGAACAGCTGTGTAAAGTCCTGACTCCAAATATATTATAAGTACACTTAGAACACCATAAATGTAATCTAGAGTCTACATATATACTCTAGTCGTAATCTGCCTAAAGAGTTTGTCTGGATTATCTAGATGTTATGAACATTGGAATTAATTAGATTTTCTATTACTTCATATTAAATATTTTAAAACATCCTTTCAATTTAACCATTATATATAAAACTCTGCTGATATAAATCTCTTATTCAAATAACCAGTTGAAAATCAACAGCTAATCACAAACTGATACAGAATTTAAAGTTAGGTTTCAGAAGCAGTAAGACAGAAGGCGTGAAAAAACTGGAAGTATAACATTCAAGAAAATAGAATTCTTTTTTCGATGTAAATAAATGGAGGGTGTATTTGTAGGCAAAGAAAGTTAAAATTGATTTCGCGTTTTTGCTAAATAGAGAATCACAGAAAATTAAACATCAAAAAACAATAACATTTTTAGAGATAATGTATTTGGATTTAGTAGAATAGATCATTTCTCAAATGTGGGAGAAATATAAACTGATGAAACAATTCTGATACATTTTTTCCTTGTAACAATTTTAATAGAAAATTTCCAACTGCAGTTCTCAAAAGCATTGTTCAGAGATTATTATTTAATATTTACTTCACTAAATCCCAAGGACTTTTGGCAATCACCTTAATATAAAGCCCTTTTATATATTTTGAACTTTATTAAATAGCTTCTAATAGTTCTTGGGACTTGGGATCACCTTGGATTGTTTCTAAATTTAGAATTTAATCTATTCATAAAATCGTATTCTAGAACAGATGTTAATTATTTTTATAGTTAATTAGTGGAGAGAGAGAAAAAAGAGCATACTTACTCCTTTGTGATTAGATATGCCCTTTACACAAAACAAATCTGTTATGTGAAAATGAATTTAAATATCAAACCCGAGCATTTGTAAAGTGTCTGCGTTTATTATAATCTGATACACTGTAGCATTATCTATTGCATGCATGAAAATACACCTGTTGGCTAAATAAAATATGTTGTTGAATTCAAAGTTTACCTACAATACACTACATATATATTATTTTCATCTAAATTATATATGAATGTTTCTTTAAGAGGTCATTATTAAAGCCAAAAATCATTGAAGTCTTCCATGAAAACCAGTGCTTTTGCTCCTCCTTCTGGTACTGTGCAGAACTAAGCTGAATTTGGATACTTCAGGTACTTCTGTGGTGCAAGTCACAGCTACAGATGCCGATGACCCTTCCTATGGGAACAGCGCCAGAGTCATTTACAGCATACTTCAAGGGCAGCCATATTTCTCTGTGGAACCTGAAACAGGTCAGGAATCATGAATCAGTGTTTGTTCATTTAGTAGTCTTTATGATATTTATAAGTAAAAAATAAATAAATAAATAAAGGGCTTCCCTGGTGGCGCAGTGGTTGGGAGTCCGCCTGCCGATGCAGGGGACACGGGGGCCACAACAGTGAGAGGCCCACATACTGCAAAAAAAAAAAAAAAAAAAAGGTGGGAAAATAACAAAATCCTAACATTAATACTCACAGAAGAATGATGATGCCACAGTTAAAGATTTAAGAACTCAGAGTTGAATGATCGAGCGAGCTAATGGGAATATACCTGCTTTTATGTTTTTGCATCTGGGTTTAGGGCATTAGACAGCACATACGATATTCTTTAGGAAATAGAAAAACAACACAAATCGGCAAATATTTACATAGAATCATTTTTACAATTTCTAGACCATAAAAATTAATAGCAAAAGTGTTTTCATCTTTCAAAAATCACTACTATTTTGGATTTACAATTGTGAGCTTAATCAACTAATAATTGAGATTTTAATGAGCATAATAAACGTTTTCCATTTTCTTCAAGGTATCATCAGGACTGCTTTACCAAACATGAACAGAGAAAACAGGGAGCAATATCAAGTGGTAATCCAGGCCAAAGACATGGGTGGCCAGATGGGAGGCTTATCAGGGACCACCACGGTCAACATCACGCTGACAGACGTCAATGACAATCCACCGCGCTTCCCCCAGAGTAAGCCGTCTTTAATGGTGTTTCTGCAGGGCAAAAGCTTTAGAGTAAAAACAGAAAAGAGGAGAAAAAGCAATTGTCAATCATTTCATTTAAAACAGACCAAAACTGTGCTACGAAAATGAAGAAAAAAATAGATGTATATGCTGATGAATTCACTGTTATCAAAAGATAGAAGTTAAATATTTCAAACATAGTTCATTCAGAGACAGAGGGATCTATGATCACAAAACCACTCCATATATATATATATATATATATATATATATATATATATATACACACACACATGCAAGTTTACATATGTACTGTCTCTCTCTATATAGATCTATATATACATATATATACTCTATCATCTAAGAACTATTTCTGTCAGCAAAGGAAATGTTTTATTAAAATAAAAACTAAATTATACTTCTACAATGAATGTGTTTATTTCTACTTAGAATTTAATAAGGAAGATTCTAACCCAAGGGTAAAATTTTTCAATAAAATAACTAAGTTGCCATATTGTAAGAACTTAGCCAGAAAGAACTACATAGCGGGAACCTTACAAACTAATCAGACTTCCATTTAATATCACTGTGTCAGACTTGCATGTAATATCTGTGTTTGGAATGGCAGTCATACTAAAACATTTTGTATTTTTGATTTATTTATAGATTTATTTTGTGGTTTAGAATGAAACCTTCAAATTCTCAAAATAAGTCAAGAAGAGGTTAAGAACCATTAGCTTCTGACCATATAATTACATTTATTTATTCTCCTTTCTTATACAAATTTGGTAGATATGCAGCTAGAGAAGATGATATTGGGTCTCAATGGACACCACCAAGACTCAGCCAATTTCCTGCTAATCTAAAAGACCCTTTACTTCAAGATGGAATCTCACGTTGTTAGGAAATGTGGCATAAAACACAGGCTTTAGTATGATCTGTGTTTTTAATTTTTAACATTTGCTGTGTATTAACTTCTAAATTGATCCCCCAATTTTAGTTTATTTGTTTTTTGCCTTAAATAACTTTATGATAAAGTATTAAAGTGTAAAAAGCAATAGCTTTTTGTGATATTTATATCTTTATACTAAAGACCATTACACAGAAAGAATTACAGTCTAAGAATTCACTGTATTATTTTGACTCTTTAAAAGCATTTCACCTCTTTTCTTGTACTATTTTTATCTAACTTTATTAATAGTGCATGATTTTAGTTGAATTGTTTAAAATCACATGTGTGGAAAGATTATAAAATTCAGAGAGAATATTCTTGAGTGGACTAATCATATGCTTATGTATTTTTATGATATTTTGTTAGATATTTAAGGTACATGCTCCTCAGGATTGCTACTGTGGTGTTTGGCCCAAAACACAGAGAAGGGTGTTTGCTTATGCTGTTTTCAAATTATCAAGTTTCAACTTCAGGTTACCTTTAGCATCAGCAGGGAAAAGCAAACCAATAATAAATCTTTATAGTTCTTTTAGAACAGGTCTAAAGACATGCCTCGTTGCACTACAATTTAAATTTCACATTTTATATGTATTTCTAACCACCTCTTAGCATGATCCTGTTACGAGAATGGACATGCAAATATAGGAGAACAAACTGTTAAGTGGTTGCATAATCCACAATGAGCAAAAATATTTGTGAAAAAAGTATTTTATGAGTAATAAATGACCATTAAGAGGATTATTATAGTTTAAATTCTCAGGAACATATATACATGTGTCCAAAATACAGTCCATTTAAAAATTATGCATTTGATAAGCAAATTAATAGATTCTAATTAAATAGAAAAACTAGACATTTGAAAGATGAAAATATCTGATAAAAATTCATTTTATCATTTTTCTTCTACTGTAACACCTTTATTAATTCATTCACTAATTACTTTCTTTTCTTTTATTAAGTCAGAATTTGTGGTTGGTATCTGGTAGGCACATTACACAAGCCTGACATAATAATAATAGTAATAATAATTAAAAAAAGAAACAGCAATAGCATAACATGTTTTCTGAATGGCGTTTTTATGTCACCCTGTATCAGTTATTTACTGACCTACTTTATTTTATCAAAACAACTCATTGAGGTCAGTATTCTGATCTCCATTCTACAAATGAGAAAATGAACATTATAGACATTAAGGCCAAATGCAAGTAATAGCAGAGGTGGTTTGAAGTCCATGACCAACTCCAGATGTACAACACAATATATTATGAGAAGTTTTAGAGCATCCTGTATCTTGTCTTATTATTGTTTAATTATAAATGGAAACATAATTTATGGATCTTTGTTTTCGCAATTATCTTTTCTCCTATGAACATTTGCAACCATATCTTACTGTTGGGAACACTCAGTCATGGCAATTAAAATGTTACTTGATAGTCTAACTCACCTAACATGCGGAAAACTAGTTTTTAATTTCTCATATCATTTCATTAAATAGCCGAGGTTTGGAGGGAGTTCCACAGTTTATGAAGACCTTCATATGTAGCATATCACTGAAACTTGCAATTAACTCATGTAGACTCATTGTTATTATCCTTATACCCAATATACGGAAGAAGTAAAGGAGGTTCAGAGTGGAAATAATAAAGAAGACAAACTAGTACTGCCTAATAGAAATATGCAAAACAAAAATGTGTGCCACAATAGTAATTGTAAATTTTCTATCAGCCATATTAAAAAAATAAAATAAGCAGGAGAGACATTTATTTTAATCATATATTTTAACCCAATATTATCCTTTAAACATATCATCAATATAAAACTTATTCAGATGTTTTACATTCTCTTGTTCTATAATTCTTTGAAAAATCCTCTTTCATTGGGTATTTTCCAGTTACATCAAGGCTTAAGTCAGACTAATGACACTTCTAGTCAGTAGCTGCATGAGGGTTAGTGGCTTGGCTAGTGGCTGCCATATGGGACAGTTCAGGACAGACTGTGGAGTCATCCTCTTGAATCCCAATGCTGTCTTCTTCACTTAGTAGCTTTTTCACCTTGCTCCATTGAACTGACCTTTTAGTAGAAAGGTGCCATTTCAGTGTCTTTCAGTAAAACTGGATAGCAGTGCCTACCCCATAGAGTGGTAAGACTAAATAATTTAAAGCAGGGTCCCCAACCCCCTACCAGTGTGCAGCCTGTTAGGAACCAGGCCGCACAGCAAGAGGTGAGCATTGGGTGAGCGAGAAAAGCTTCATTTGCCACCCCCCACCACTCCCCATCGCTCGCATGACTGCCTCAACCATCCCCCCGACGCCATCCATGGAAAAATCGTCTTCCATGAAACCGGTCCCTGGTGCCAAAAAGGTTGGAGACCGCTGATTTAAGGTATATGAAACGCTTGACTCAGTGGCTGGCACTAGTGTATTTATGTGCTCAGTAATATTGATTTGTGCAAGTACTGCTGTATTATTATTATTTTTCAATATTATAAAAGTAGAGTCAAAACTTAAACTTTCATACAGATTGATCCAAATTCCACATTTCCCAATATGGTACATCTGTGGAAGATAAAAATCTCCATCATTTGGAGGGGACAAGGACAAGTGAAAGCCCACATGTCCTCCTTCATTGTTTAGCTTATTTATTGTGTGGGTCTCTAACAATCATTCTCAATCAGGGACAGTTTTGTCCCCCAAAGGACATTTAGCAAGGTCTTAAGACATGTTTGTTTGTCTCAACTGGTGGGTACTACTGACATCTATTGTGTGTAAGCAAGGATGCTGCTAAACATCCCTACAATTCACATGACAAAGAATTACCTGGACCAAAATGTCATCAGAGGTGAGGTTGAGAAACTTTGATATTATCTGAGGAACTGTTCAAGTGAAATCAGAAATTTTTTATCTAAAAATATTTATTGAGAACACTCTTGCACCAAACATTATTTTAGAAAAAAGACATATGAATATTGTTAAAAAAAAAACAACTTTTTTTTGTCCCTATGACCTTTCATTAAAGCAGGGGAGGCAGATGACACATAAGAAAACAATTCTATACATACAAGGTATTGGCTCAGTTCTGGTTAAAAAGAGGAACACAAGTGTTCCAAGGAAGAGGATAAGGGAAGGGCTTGCTCAAGAAGGGATACTAAATCCAAACACTGCAAGATGGAGTAGGCTCACCATACAAAGAGATGGGAAAGTCCTTCAAGCAGAGGGAACAGAATATGGGAAACCCTGAGTTGGAAGTTGAATGATGTTGAATAGAAGTTGAATATCAAGAAATGAAGACCAGAGTGGTTGGATCTTACCAAACAACAAGGAGGTTAGTGGGAGATTAGATCAGGGAGCCCTACACTCACAGGAACATTGGCAATAGTCAATTATTGTTGGAATTAACAAACGCATAACTGTGTGCCTAAGTTACCATCATACTCTTGTGATTTTAGAGGTATATAAATATGTGAACATTAATAGGACATGTACACCTTAGTATGATTCTAAAAGAGAGGTAATGGATTAGAAGGCTGGGGTGCACCTGAAAACTGAGTTCCAAAAGTCTTTTAGGTTCTTTTGCTCCAGATATTAAATTGTATTTTCACTACCAAAACAATATCTCTGTTGAAATTATTTCAGAATCCTGGATTATTTCAAGTGACTTTAATTTTAAAAACAATTAGTGAAGACAAAAATCTATTGCTTACCTTCCACTGAAAAGCACTGTGCTTGCAATTAAGCCCATGAAGGTTAATAAGTTTTGTTACCAGAAGGGGCTACTTTTCAGGGCCCAAGAATGGGCTCTTGTCTAACACTCTGAAATGAATTGTCCGAGGAGACACACATACCGACAAAGCAAAAGATTTTATTGGGAAGGGGCATCCGGGCGGAGAGCAGCAGGTAAGGGAACCCAGGAGAACTGCTCTGCCATGTGGCTCACTGTCTCAGGTTTCATGGTAATGGGGTTAGCTTTCCCGGTTGCCTCTGGTCAATCATCTTGCTTGTGCCCATATTTGCTCTGACTCAGGGTACTTCCTGGTGGTGCGCGCATCTCAACAAAGATGGGTTTTAGTATGAGGGTTTCTGGGAGGTTGGCGGGACATATTATGGGCTGGCATCTCCTCCCTCCTTTTGGTCCCTCTTGAATTCTCCCAATTAGTTTTCAGTGGCAGCACCTTGTTCCTTACTGAGATCTCCTGTTGTGAAACAACCAATGCAAGCAGTTCTTATTGTGCCTGGCCAGGGCGGGCAGTTTCCGTCAACAGTTCCCTAACATCTTGATTCCTGATTACAAGTGGCTTACTGTCGAGGAGGGGAGAGAATATTTCAATATGAAATGACATGTCTGACAGAATTTAATGGGTGTATGGAAGAGCAGCACTTTTCCAAATATGGGGAAGGAGGATTGAGTGCATCTTTTGCAGTGAAAGGTTTTCTGGAGAATTTCTCTTTTGATATAAATCCTTTCTTCAGACTACTAAAAGCAATAAGGGCAGGAAAGGAAGGAGAGTTCATGAAGTTGGGAATTAGCAAAATTACCAATGTAGGATATGCAAAGGGTATATTCTGTGCAGGTAAAAAAAAAATGGTAAAGGACTGCTTCAAAGCGGTCGTGAGGGTTATCTTTAGTGATGCCTTTAATGTTTGCTTTTCTATTTTTTATCTATTTTTGTAACTTGATGCAAGAAAACCAGAATAACAAAGGATAGAAAAGGACAAATGTGACAATTGCTTCGAAGTCAGATAAAATGAGTGTTGAATAGCAAAATGGGGGTAATTGTGGATGATCTTTCCCAATTGGTTTTAGTAGAAATCATTTCAAAGAAGCTGGAGGGTAGTAAATTGAGGAATAAAAGAAAGTCAGGAAGATGATCAAAGAAATAATGCCTGCACTTTAAGAAGCTGAGGTGAACAAGAAAATTAAATAGAAAAGGAGTATATTGTAATAGTTAAAAATAAATCCTGGATTAAGGGTGGTTCAGTAGATAATTTTGAGAGCCTCCTTTGTCCAGGCTCAAAGCAGGAATTAGGGCTTCAGTGGCCAACCAAGGACATGGACTACTGGAGGAAGGTGTAGAAGATAAAGTGATAATCACATGAATACATAATATGATGTCTGGCAATGGGGTAAGTGCATGCAGAATAGAAAGCAGAATAAAGGACTAGAGAATGACAGGGGTGCTATTTTAGGAAGCATGAATAGGGGAGACTTCTCGAAGGAGGCCTGAATAATTTTAAAAACTGAAAATGCATAAAATTAGACAATTCAGCTCCTCTAGACATCAGTTTCTATATGTACAGTACTTAGAGCACTACAATTAAGAAACAGGTCATATATAAAATGTTTTCAGTAGTAACTGTAACATATAAAGGTTCTCCATACACAAGGGTTTTTCTCCCCTTCCTTCTTCCTTCTCAAGGAGTATGACCAGTGTTTCAAATCTTGTCTTTATTGCTCTGATGCTGTGCTGCTATTCATTAATGGCCCACAAGAGATGAAATAAAAGTGCCTTAAGCCAGGAGATACCTATAATCTCGGCGATGTACCTCATATGAACAAATGAACATCCATGGATGAGGACTCCAGAGCAAATGTTCCTGCTCTCCAAGCAGTCAATGTTCAATGGTCCTTGAATTTCACTATGTTTCATTGTGCTAACAGAGACAAAAGTTATACTCCATCACCTGTATTCTATCCACCTGGTATTTTCACTTGAATATTTTAGTCTCTTTTACGTCACATCCTTCCTTCTTTCCCTAACATCAGAAAAACAAAATAGGCTCCATGGAAAAGGTCTATGAAGAGATTAAATTACTGGAACCTGATCATTGTAGGGCTTGGCAAAAACACCCGGAACAATGGAATTTGTGCCCAAATGGCCTTTTAAAAAAGTGGCTCTGGAAAAATGCTATGATACTAATTTTCATCTAGACAAGAATCAGTGATTAAAGAATAGCTGATCTGCAGAGATGAGCACTGAATAGCAGCTCCCAACATCTTTGTCTTAATACAGAAGAGAATGTTGTATGGTAAGACTCTCTCAAATCCGTTCCTAAAAAGAAGAAAAGAAAAAGAAAGACAAAACAAAAAATAGACATCAGAAAGGAAGGTCCAGGCCTAGAAGAAAAGAGTTTACGAAAGCGGTTATGTCGATGGTCAGGGCCCCAGTCAACCAGCTGGTGCCTAGGACTTGGCTCTAGTACTTGGATGGGACAGTTACTAGGACTCAAGAAGAAAGAAAGACTAAACATCTGAGATCAGGCAAAAAATTCCAACCCACGAAAAGAGCCAACTCTAGAACATAGTTTGAGAAGACCACAGCTTGTTATTCAAATGTAGCTGCTCTCCCAAACATTGTATCACAGAAAAGAGAGAGGAGATTATTTTTCTCATCCTACTTAACAGTGAGTATGGCCTCCAGAGAAATCCAGCTCTCATAGAACCATGCCCCTGATCTACTTAGTACTGAGTCACAAACATGTTTGCACACAGCTTAGGTGGACAAGTGGAAGTCAGGAAGCAGTAACAAACATATTTACATAATAGCTGAGCTGGGATTTCATGAGGAGAGAAAATTTATAAACTGCTAAAAAATATAATATGATTGAGTGGTGGTCTTATTTGTATTTATTTATCTTTGACCTCTTAAGATGTTTCAGAATATTATGTATATAGGTAATCAATATCAAATTTATGAGAATTTGATATGATATTTATTATGCAAGATTACAGATCTAGCCCAAGTGCACTCAAAAGAGTGAAGTTATTGCTGCTTACTATATCTTTTTGCCATGACTTATTGAGAATGGTAACAAAAATCCGTTTTTCATCATTTGGTTGTCAGTTCCGAAAATTAACACAGAATTTCTCACTTATAGGAAAGTTTTTTTTAAGATAAATTATAGATGGTGGGCACTTGGGTGTACAAATAAATTAAATGAGACTCTAATTTCCTGAGTATTTTGATATCAAAACTTTATATTTCCATCAAATTATATTTAAAGATTATACACAAATATAGCTAATTCAGATGCCATACTATGTAATTGTAGAATCACTCAGAGCCTAGAAGAGATTTCATACCTAGGTTTGTTTGTTTGTTTTAACTGCATGACCTTTATTGGCTACTAACTTTATTTAGCTCATTAAATTACATAAATATGGATTGTCTGATTTGCCCACATTTAAATAAAATAAAGCAACAGTATAAAAATAATAGTAACAGGCACAGTGTTACAGCATGGACTAAACACGGTAAAATATAAAATTAACTCAATCTTCATATCTGTATAATTATAATATAACATATATTTATTTACCCCTTTATATTAGTTCAAGAAAAACTGAAACATGAAACTTAAATCACTTGTTTATGATTCTACAGTTGGAAAAGAAATAACAGCCAGGTTGAGGATCCAGGTTCGATGATTCAAAAATCTGTGCTTCTAACCACTACACCAAGAAAGAAATTGGTACATCAGAGACTCTCTTTATCTTCCCTGGTACATCTTGCCTTTAGTTAATTCAGTGATTCACTACTTGTATATAGATTACTGGAACAACTTTAAATAGGACATATTGAATTCTTACAATGTCCATGCATTTTCATACAAAACCGGGAAAATCAAAGCTTTATTTGTTAGTGCTTTTGCATTACCCAAGGACCAAACATGAGTGACTGCTTTGCTGGGATCCTTATGCTGCTTGGCGGATAGATAAACAAGTTTACATGAAACAAGGTAATTCAAGGAGATGTCTATATGATGTACACAGGGATTTAAGACACGTACTTTCAGTGAGCTGTGAGACTACCATTATCCCTGCCTGGTACAAGGGAGGTTTGATTTAATAAGTGTTGATTTTCGCTTTGTAAATAGAGTCAACCTTGCCTCTACTGGGGATTCTAAGGTAATGTAGGCTCCAGGCTGATCTGCATATTTTAAAATTATCAAGCACATTTCAAGTAGAGAAACAGTCAGGTATGTCCCAAGGAAGATGCTTTAGCCTGAGAAAGAAGGGAATGAAATTAAAAATGTCTCTTTTCTCCCTTTTTTAATCTAAAGAAAATGAATATTCTTATATTCAAAGGCACTGTTCTACAATTTACATAAGTTAGATATAGCTCTGATTTTTACCGTGATCACAAAAATAGCCTCAAATATTTGTAGGATTTTTCCCCATGGTCCTAGTACTTAGAATTTGTAAGAATTATAAAGAAAGAATGTTACTGAAGCATTCTTTGATTTTTTAAACACTGATTGAAGCCGTACTATGTGGAAGGATGTATGATAGGAAATAATAATAAAGTAATAATTTTATAGAGAGAAATAAAAAACAGAATACATACATAAATGGTTTGCCGTTTGAAAGATTATAAAACACAACACCTCTCTCTCTCTGTCTCTCTCACACACACATACACACACACAAATAAACATATATACACTTTTATTTTATTATATTGTAGTTTCCCTCACACATAGTCTCCTTCACTCTTTTGCTTGCTTTTGTATATAGGTGGAGTTTGTATATAGGTTGCATAAATGTAAATATATATGCACATGTATGTACATATACACATATATATGCACATATGCATGTAAACTTATATACACACATATAACTGGAGAATGATATAATAACATTCACACTATAATTGTCAATTAAAGCCTAAATCATAAAATGATCAACCCTTCAGAGGTAAGGGGACCAAGAAAGAGAAAAACATTTAAGTGTTTTCCAGGCAGGAAAACAGGCATTGAGGGGGAGAGCATTTTTGTTAGGGAGGACGGAATGAACACAGGTGACATTCAGAGAAATGCGTGTGATTTGGTGTGGCTGGATCCCAGGGCTTGAAGCAGGTGTTGTGAGAGATGAGAATGGAAATGTAACAGAGTCAGCATCATGAAAAGGGTTGGGTACAAAAATAAAATGCTACATATATTATGTAAGGGAGTATTTTTTAGGAGAGCACCAGGCACAGTTCTTCATTTTGTCTAATTATTCTGGCAGCAACGAAGCACATTGCTTGGATCAGAAGAGTAAAGGTTGACGAGAGTCTGAACTGAAGCTGAGGAGAGGAGGGATTTGAGATATAGTTAAGTAGTTGAGCCGTAGGACGTAGTAATTAGGTCGATAAAAGGTTCGAGGGAGAAAGAGAGCAAAAGATACTTTCTAGTTTTCTACCAGAAGAGCTTGTTTGAAGAGAGACAGGGATTTCAGTTTGATTCAAATGTTTTAAATTAAGATTCTTGCAGAAAGATAGTGGTTTTAAATACCTAGGAGACAGTGAACTATTTGATCTGATGTACACAGCACGATATTTAAGTGAGAACAGACATGATGATCTCAGCTAAGCTAAACGTTTAGAGTGACATAACTGAGGAAATGTACAATTCCCAAGTATGATGAAATATATACTTCTCTAAGAAAAATAGAAATTATACAAAAATCCACTTGGAGCTCTCCACTTATTCCCATGGAAAGTTGCCTTAGACTAAACGATTTAGCATTTTTGCATCAGGGGATTCGAAGTCCCTTTGTGTTATGGTATCCTCTAGAACACACTTGGAAAATACCCCTGGGTAAGTATAGAGAGATATATATAGAAACAGAACTAGCTGTGCAAATATATTTAGACTCAGTTAAGCCGCTGTTACAGAGTTTTTAGTAAGCCTACAATTTCAGGGAAGACGCATTGCAGAGACTGAGTACCTAGTACAATGTAATATGTTTATGAATGACTCTAAGGTTATCTTAACCTCCCCTGATTCTATATACTTTTTATGTTCTTACACATTGCAATTGTGTGTATTTATTGATGCCAGTTAACTTGGAGACAATTTCAAAGAAATGAATCAAGATGGATTCCCTAGTCTCTGGGAATCAATGGCAGCTTCTCTAAAAGCTTTGTCCTGTTGCTTTCTTCAATGGCATGAACAGGAAACTAAGACATCTTGCAGCATCTCATTTTGCTCTAATTTAACTTAAATGCCCAAAGCTAAGTTGGTGATCATGTCTCCAGTGCTCACAGAATAGGTTTCTTCCTCTCCTCTGGTGGGAGTCTTCAATTCCAAACCCTCAATCCTCTGTCAGTCTCTGGTGTGACTTTCAGCTCTCCGCTCCTTTTCCTAAATGCCCATTTAGCATTGCATAATTTCCTTAACTGCTCTGCAGTTTCCTCTCAGGAGCTTTATCTTGTTTTTAATTTCTTCCTGTTAAGCTCATTAAAAAACATCTTTTAAACATTATACAATGGAATGGTTTATAAACGTGCATAATTGTGTCATTTTTCTTAGAGCAAGTGTTGTTTGAGATTATTATGCAGCGTAGAGATGTGACAATAAGATTACACACAAAGCAAATAAAAAAATTAAACTAATGTTAAATTATTTTGTTATTCACATATGTGGTGCTTTTTTCTCACAACTCTGGAAAAGTAGAGAGTTAATGTAAATGTGAATAGAAACAAGGACAGGGAACAAAGGAAAGAGTCCAATTATATTTCCTGGAACCTTACTGTTTTTTATCAACAAAACAAAACGGCAGCTATCTGTTGTCAAGCTTCCAAAGCTGTGTTTGCCCTCTTGGCTCTCCCGTTTGTTTTCTGGCATCTATTTTGTTGTTCCTGAGGAAGTCACACTGTCACATCTCTTACTGTGCCCATCTTATGCTTTTCCTCCAAAGTCTCTTACATTGAGCTGTCAGTTACTTCTGTTTCCAGTACACAAATCTGCAGTGTTTTTAATACTCAAGTGCAAAGGTCCTATTGATCAAATTTTTGGTGGAAAAAGTGACCTGGAATACTTAATCTTGAATCAAAAAAAAACAAACAAACAAAAGAAAACAGAAATGCATTAAAATTGTTTTAAGTCTTTAATAATGAAAATTTAGATGTTATGTGAGGTTGTCATTAATAGTCTCAGAATACACTTATTTAAGTAGTCTTATCTTTTGGCCAGTCCTTAGGAAGTATTCTTTGCAATATTACCATTTAGATTTTTATTTCTAAATACAATTTTTCATAGGTGATATGGAAGTGGCAATTACCTTTCTCCTCCTTGCATTTGTGCCTTGCACTTAAGTCGATAACCAAACCAAGAACATACCCACTGGGAAGAAATATTTATCTGCCATAAACATTAAAAGAGAAGCAAATGATTCAATCAGACACCTGGGAATGAATTTCAAACAACTATAAATTGGAATTGACAGGAAAGCATACCACATAATTAAAGCTTCATCAACTGTAAGATAAAAAATAAGGAGCATACAAATAGACGTCTTTAAGGAAACATGACACGTAAGATGGGTGACAGGTGCTACTTTGCCTTTGTCAGTGTGTGCAGTACAATCTTTCTCCTTTCTGGATCCCCTCCCCCTACATGGTAAACATCCTTGCATGCTCTTAATGAAAGCAATTTCACTTTGCTTGACAAACTAAGATACTTGTGTTCAACAGACGAGTCTTGGAAAAAAATTTAAAAGCATGAGTGAATAGCTCTTTCATACCTTTAAAATATAGAAATGCAGTTTTTAAACTTTGAAGTAAACCCAGTAAATCTCGTCCCTGAATAGGTTTCTGAGCATAAACGCAGTTCCAGAGAAAGCATTATCCAATTATATATCTTGGGCACTGAATAAATATTTATTGGATGACTTAACTACTGAAGTTACCATATAATCAAAACGATCATGAATATGTGTGTTCTATATGTGTATACAACATATATACCTTTAATATAGCTATCTGAATTATTTAACAGAAGAACTAAATCTATGCTATTTTGATGAATGACCTCAATCTTAATCATTGCTGTTCTGCAAAGTATGGAACTCCTTGAAAACACTTTTATTAGTATTTCAAGGAAAAATAAATATACTTTTGTGCATGTATATACACACACTCACTCTGTGTGTGTGTGTGTGTGTGTGTGTATCCCTTATATATAAAATGATTTAGGCTTATTATAATGTGAATCAATGGAGCATGATCCCTTCCCTGGTAAACCTCAGAAAGTACTGAAAATTAACATGGATAATGCTTACTGTCATCAAAATGATATAAACTTTGTGATGGAGATTGTCTCTGTGCCAACCAAGAAATAAAATGAAGTAATAAGTGATTTTGGATCCTTGACCAGAACTATTATGACAAGTTCAAAGCAGACAGATTTTCAGAATCTAAGCCTGTGTCTAGAAATCCAAGTAGTCTCATAAAAGTCCAAGCTAAAAATAAAAAGTGGGAGAACAAATTCCCAGAGAATTCTCCCAGTGAAATCTATGTACAGTAAAATTAATGAAACCAAAAAACTGTTTTTTTTTCTTTTGTTCTCTCTCTCTCCATGTTAAAAAGATCCATGATACAGAAACTTTTTACCATAACCTGATAATCTCCAATAATATCAGGTCAATTTTCTATTTAATTTTTTAAAAAATAATTTACTTCAGGGAATTCCCTGGTGGTCCAGTGGTTAGGACTCGGTGCTTTCACTGCCGAGGGCGTGGGTTCAGTCCCTGGTCGGCAAACTAAGATCCCGTGTGCTGTGTACCCTGGCCAAACAAAAAATAAATAAATAATAATAATAATAAATAATTTTCTTCAAAGTATTAAATTCATAGATAAAATTTTTAAATGAAAAATAAGCCACCCATTCCATTCTTCCTCACCCATAGCTCTAATCATCACAGAAAACAACTTTAAACTCTTACTCTTTTTAGTTCATCTAGGTTAAGCTGTAATTCTCTAAGTAATATTGTCTTGT
The DNA here is from genome assembly GCF_964270905.1 of Leucopleurus acutus. Classification (NCBI taxonomy): domain Eukaryota; kingdom Metazoa; phylum Chordata; class Mammalia; order Artiodactyla; family Delphinidae; genus Leucopleurus; species Leucopleurus acutus. The sequence continues at coordinate 155,987,750 of NC_139145.1, forward strand.
TATTTTTAAAATATTTTTTACATTTCATTATTCATGAAAATGGAGTTCAGTAGCATCTCAGTCTATGCTCCCCTTAATATAATTATGATAACACTTTTAAAAATTTCTCTATTGGTTTTCTTAGAAAATTTAATTGTTATGAAATTTCTTTTATATCCACCATTCTCAGCCTTCCTCTCTGTCTTTCTGTCCCAACGGCATTCTCACTGAAGCACTAAATGTATTTAAGAACCGTTTAACTGTCTTAAGAAAAAGCTCTACAATTTTTAAAATACACTTTTCAAAGTACTATACTATTACCTGTAAAAGTTTGATCTTTAGTCCAAAAATGTATACAAAAGCATACACTGGCTCTCAAAAGTCTTAGAGGAGAAAAGCCAGACATTTTATTGCCAATGTAATGATTTCAACTACTGACTATTAAAGATCCTCTTTAGCAAAGTTGTATTTTCTGAGATGTTACAGGTTTGTGCTTTAGATGTGCAGTGGGTACAGCTGTTCAAAATTTGTTAGTGAAAAACTCTATAGCACTTAGCTTCATTTTGGCAACATTCAGAGTTGCAAACCTAGATTCCTCAGTATTCCCCTTCCAGTATGGGCTGGCTAATCTCTATAGCTCAAGAAAATCTGCCATCCCAGACATTTCTTTTTCACTTTTGTAACTTGGATACGTAGCTCTGTAGATCTCCTGTATTCCTGTATCTTGCTTTAGCCCATTATTTTCCTGGAATACATTCATTAGTTTCTTTTAAAAAGCCCAAATGCAGAGAAATTTGCTGAGTCTAAAATTATCTTTATTGGGCTATCATACTTGATTAATATGGTGCCTATAGTGAATATTCAAGGTTCAAAATAACTTTATCATCAAATTTTGATGACATTGCTCAATATCTTTCTAGGATCAGAGGTTACCTTGAAAGGTCCATTGACATTTTGATCCGTGCCTTTTATTTTTTCCAACCACACAATTATATATTAATTTTTAATTGTGTGTACTTCCTTCCATTGTCCTCTAGTTCACCAATTCTGTCCTTTGGTGATTTTAATTTTCTGTTTAACCCATCCATTATTTTTTAACTGTTTTGACTTCAACTATTATATTGTTAATATCTATGTTTTGTATTTGGCTTCATATCAATATAGCCAGACACTTTTCATTGTCTAGTAAAAATATTATAACTTTTACTCCTTAAAACATAATGAATATATTTTTAAAATATTCTTCATGTGATGACTCCACATTAGTTGTTTTGTTGATATGATTCAGCTAAAGTGCTTAATTTGTTTTGTTTTGTGCTTTTGAATTTTATTTTATTGTTGCTTTTCAGTGTTTTGTTTTCCTGCTGACACTCACTTATATTTCCTTTTGTTGTTATTATGTGTATATATATATATATATTTAATTAATAATCATTGAAATTTGTGAGACCTGAAGTTGAATTTTACTTTGTATTTTTAAATAAATCTTTATTGGAATATAATTGCTTCACAATACTGTGTTAGTTTCTGTTGCACAACAAAGCGAATCAGCCACATGCATACACATATCCCCATCTCCCCTCCCTCTTGAGCCTCCCTCCCACCCATCCTATCCCACACCTACAGGCTCACTGACCCCACCTACATGGTCATTGCAAAGCACCGAGCTGATCTCCCTGTGCTCTGCTGCTGCTTCCCACTAGCTAACTATTTTACATTCAATAGAGTATACATGTCGATGCTACTCTCACCTTGCCCCAGGTTCCCCCTCCCACACCGTGTCCACAAGTCCATTCTCTACGTCTACATTTTTATTCCTGCCCTGCAACTAGGTTCATCAGTACTTTTGTTTTTTAGATTCCATATATATGCGTTAGTATACAGTATTTATTTTTCTCTTTCTGACTAACTTCGCTCTGTATGATAGGCTCTAAGTCCATCCACCTCACTATAAATAACTCCATTTTGTATCTTTTTATGGCTGAGTAATATTCTATTATATATATGCCACATCTTCTTTATCCATTCATCTGTTGATGGCCATTTAGGTTGCTTCCATGTCCTTGGCTCTTGTAAAAAGAGCTGCAGTGAACACTGTGGTACATGTCTCTTTTTGAATTATGGTTTTCTCAGAGTATATGCCCAGTAGTGGGATTGCTTTGTCATATGGTAGTTTTATTTTTAGTTTTTTAAGGAACATCCATACTATTTTCCATAGTGGTTGTATCAATTTACATTCCCACCAACAGTGCAGGAGGGTTCCCTTTTCACCACACACTTTCCAGCATTTATTCTTTCTAGATATTTTGATAATGGCCATTCAGACTGGCACAAGGTGATACCTCATTGTAGATTTGATTTGCATTTCTCTAAAAATTAGTGACGTTGAGCATCTTTACATGTACCTTTTGGCCATCTGTACATCTTCTTTGGTGAAATGTCTGTTTAGGCCTTCCACCCATTTTTTAAATGGGTTGTTTGTTTTTTTGATATTGAGCTCCATGAGCTGTTTGTATATTTTGGAGATTAATCCTTTGTCTGTTATTTCATTTGTAAATATTTTCTCCCATTCTGAGTGTTGTCTTTTTGTCTTGTTTATGATTTCCTTTGCTGTGCAAAAGATTTTAAGTTTAATTAAGTCCCATTTGTTTATTTTTGTTTTTATTTTCCTTACTCTAGGAGGTGGGTCAAAAAAGATCTTGCTGTGGTTTATGTCAAAGAGTGTTTTTGTTATGTTTTCCTCTAAGAGTTCTACAGTGTCTGGTCTTACATTTAGGTCTTTAATCTATTTGGAGTTTATTTTTGTGTATGGTGTTAGGGAGTATTCTAATTTAATTCTTTCACATGTAGCTGTCCAGTTTTCCCAGCACCACTTATTGAAAAGGCTGTCTTTTCTCCATTGTATGTTCTTGCCTCCTTTGTCATAAATTAGGTGACCATGTGTACATAGGTTTATCTCTGGGCATTCTATCCTGTACCACTGATCTATATTTCTGTTTTTGTGCCAGTACCATACTGTCTTGAATACTGTAGCTTTGTGATATAGTTCAAAGTCAGGGAGCCTGATTCCTCCACCTCCATTTTTCTTTCTCAATATTGCTTTGGCTATTCGGGGTCTTTAGTGTTTCCATACAAATTGTAAAATTTTTTGTTCTAATTCTGTGAAGAAAGTCATTGGTAGTTTGATAGGGATTGCACTAAATCTGTAGATTGCTTTGGGTAGCATAGTCATTTTTGCAATATTGATTCTTCCAATCCAAGAACATGGTATATTTCTCCATCTGCTATGTCATCTTTGATTTCTTTCATCATTGTTTTATAGTTTTCTGAGTACAAGTCTTTCACCTCCTTAGGTAGGTTTATTCCTAGGTATTTTATTCTTTTTGTTGCAATAGTAAATAAGAGTGTTTCCTTAATTTCTCTTTCTGATTTTACATTGTTGGTGTATAGGAATGCCAGAGATTTCTGTGCATTAATTTTGTATCCTGCAACCTTACCAAATTCATTGATTAGTTCGAATAGTTTCTGGTGGCATCTTTAGGACTTTCTATGTATAGTATCATGTAATCTGCAAACAGTGACAGTTTTACTTCTTCTTTTCCAATTCGTATGCCTTTTATTTATTTTTCTTCTCTGATTGCTGTGACTAGGACTTCTAAAACTATGTTGAATAAGAGTGGCAAGAGTGGACATCCTTGTCTTCTTCCTGATCTTAGTAGAAATGCTTTCAATTTTTCACCCTTGAGTATGATACTTGCTGTGGGTTTGAAATATATGGCCTTTATTCTATTGAGGCAGGTTCCCTCTAGGCCCATTTTCTGGAGAGTTTTTATCATAAATTGGTGTTCAATTTTGTCAAAAGCTTTTTCTACATCTATTGAGTTGATCATATGTTTTTTTTCCTTAATTTGTTAATGTGGTGTATCACATTGATTGATTTGCATATATTGAAGAATCCTTGCATCTCTGGGATAAATCCCACTTGATCATGGTGTATGATCCTTTTAATGTACTATTGGATTCTGTTTGCTAGTATTTTGTTGAGGATTTTTGCATCTATCTTCATCAGTGATATTGGTCTAAATTTTCTTTTTTGTGATTCTTTTTCTGGTTTGGGGATCAAGGTGGTGGTGGCTTCGTAGAATGAATTTGGGAGTGCTTCTCCCTCTGCAATGTTTTGGAAGAGTTTGAGAAGGATTGGTGTTAGATCTTCTCTAAATATTTGATAGAATTCGCCTGTTAAGTCATCTGGTCCTGGAATTTTGTTTGTTGGAAGATTTTAATCACAGTTTCAATTTCATTACTTGTAATAGGTCTGTTTATATTTTCTAATTCTTCCTGGTTCAGTCTTGGAAAATTGTACCTTTCCAAGAATTTGTCCATTTCTTCATGATTGTCCATTTTATTGGCATATAGTTGTTTGTAGTAGTCTCTTATAATCCTTTGTGTTTCTGCAGTGTCAGTTGTGATTTCTCTTTTTTCACTTCTAATTTTATTGATTTGCATTCTCTCCCTTTTTTCTTGATGAGTCTGGGTAAGGGTTTATCAATTTTGTTTATCTTCTCAAAAACCAGCTTTTAATTTTATTGATCTTTTCTGTTGTTTTTCTTCATTTCTATTTCATTTATTTCTGCTCTGACCTTTATGAGTTCTTTCCTTCTGCTGACTTTGGGTTTTCTTTGTTCCTGTTTCTCTAGTTGTTTTAAGTTATGGTTAGATTGTTTATTTGAGATTTTTCTTGTTTCTTGATGTGAGATTGAATTGCTACAAACTACCCTCTTAGAACTGCTTTTCCTGATTCCCATAAGTTTTGCATTGTTGTGTTTTTGTTGTCAATTGTTTCTATGTATTTTTTTAATTTCTTCTTTGATTTCTTCAGTGATCTCTTGGTTATTTAGTAGCACACTGTTTAGCTTCCATGTATTTGTGAGTTTTTCTAGTTTTTTTTCCTGTAATTGATTTCCAATCTCATAGCATTGTGGTCAGAAAAGATGCTTGATATGATTTCAATTTTCTTAAATTTTCCAAGGCTTGACTGTGACCCAAGATGTGATCTATCCTGGAGAATGTTCCATGTGCACTTGAGAAGAAAGTGTATTCTGCCACTTTTGGGTGGAATGTTCTATAAATATCAATTAAATCTATCTGTTCTATTGTATCATTTAAAGCTTGTGTTTCCTTATTTATTTTCTGTTTGGATGATCTGTCCATTGGTGTAAGCGGGGTGTTAAAGTCCTCTACTATTATTGTGTTACTGTTGATTTCTCCTTTCATGGTTGTTAGCACTTGCTCTATGTATTGAGGTGCTCCTATGTTGGATGCATAAACATTTATAATTGTTATATCTTCTTCTTGAATTGATCCTTTGATCATTATGTAGTGTCCCTCCTTACCTCTTGTAACAGTCTTATTTTAAAGTCTATTTTTTCTGACATGAGTATTGCTACTCCAGCGTTCTTTCGATTTCCATTTGCCTGGAATATCTTTTTCCATGCATTCACTTTCAATCTGTATGGATCCCTAGGTCTGAAGTGGGTCTCTTGTAGACAGCATATATATGGGTCTTCTTTTTTGTATCCATTCAGCCAGTCTGTGTCTTTTGATTGGGGCTTTTAATCCATTTACATTCATGGTTATTATTGATATGTATGTTCCTATTACCATTTTCTTAATTGCCTTGGGTTTATCTTGTGGGTCTTTTTCTTCTCTTGTGTTTCCCGCCTAGAGAAGTTTCTTTAGCATTTGTTGTAAAGCCGGTTTGGTGGTGCTGAAGTCTCTTAGCTTTTGCTTGTCTGAAAAGCTTTTGATTTCTCTGTCAAAACTGAATGATATCCTTGCTGGGTAGAGTAATCTTGGTTGTAGGTTTTTCTCTTTCATCACTTTATCCTGCCACTCCCTTCTGGCCTTCAGAGTTTCTGATGAAAAATCAGCTGATAACCTTATGGGGATTCCTTTGTATGTTATTTTTGTTTTTCCCTTGCTGCTTTTAATATTTTCTTTTGTAATTAATTTATGTTAGTTTGATTAAAATGTATCTTGGTGTGTTTTTCCTAGGGTTTATCCTGTTTGGGACTCCCTGTGCTTACTGGACTTGGGTGGCTATTTCCTTTCCCCTATTAGGGAAGTTTTCAGCTATAATCTCTTCAAATATTTTCTCAGACTCTTTCTTTTTCTCTTCTTCTTCTGGCACCCCTATAATTCAAATGTTGGTGCGTTTAGTGTTGTCCCAGAGGTCTCTGAGATTATCTTCAATTCTTTTCATTCTTTTTTCTTTATTCTGCTCCTTGGCAGTTATTTCCATCATTTTGTCTTCCAGCTCACTTATTCATTCTTCTGCCTCAGTTATTCTTTTATTGATTCCTTCTAGTGTATTTTTCATTTCAGTTATTGTGTTGTTCATCTCTGTTTGTTGTTTATTTCTTCTTGATCTTTGTTAGACATTTGTTGTATTTTCTCAATCCATGCCTCCATTCTATTTCCGAGATTCCAGATCATCTTTACTATCATTACTCTGAATTCTTTTTCAAGTAGATTGCCTATTTCCTCTTCATTTATTTAGTCTTGTAGGTTTTACCTTGCTTCTTCATCTGTGACATACTTTTTTGCCATGTGATTTTTTTTCTTTTTTTATGAGTGGGATGTGTTCCTGTCTTACTGGTTGTTTGGTCTGAGGCTTCCAACACTGGAGTTTGTTGGCTGTTGGGTAGAGTTGGGTCATGGTGCTGAGATGAGGACCACTGTGAGACCTCACTTCGATGAATATTCCCTCTGGTCTGAGGTTCTCTGTTAGTCCAGTGTTTCAGACTCAGAGCTCCCACTGCAGGAGCTTTGGCCTGACCCCTGGCTCATGAACCAAAATCCCACAAGCAATGTGGGGTGGCAATAAAAAAAAAAGAGAACAATAACAAAGTAAAAAATAAAATTAGACTAGGAAACTAACAGATATGTTAGAAAGAATATGAAAATAAAAATATAGATGAAACAACTGGAGGGTACAACAGTACCACAATAGTAAAAAAGAGGAGGAGGGAAAAGAAAAATAAAAGTGAGGGGGAGACCTTGGCTGTGGAGGGTGGGGCCTAAGCAAGGGCGAGGTTTGGGCAGTGGGCAGGGCCTATGCTTAGGACCCACAAACTAGGAAAGGCCCTGGGGCTGTGGGAGGTGGAGCTTAGGCTCAAGGAACAGAAGGGGCCCAGGTGTGCTCCCCACCCCTGGTCTCAGAGGACAGGGGACCTTACCTTGGAGCCCAACAGGCTTCCTGGGCTTGAGTGGGCAGGGTAAATGCCCTCTGCTCCTCTCCCACTCCTCCCAGAGGGCCCCTCCCACCTGCCTCTCCTGATGTCCCTGGTCTCAGGGGCATCAATCCTGTCTGACCTCCACTTCTCCTCCCCCCTCAGTCCCCCACGTCTTACCAGTTCACTTGGTGTTTCCTCCTGTCTCCTTGGGCTTCAGGGTCCCCCACCACAGGTGGCAGGTGCCCTACTTGTGGGGAGATGCTAACTCAGCATCTTCCCACACTGCCATCTTAGAGGGTTCTTCCTGAAGTTGAATTTTAAATAGAAGATGTTTACTTCCATCAAGTACCAGGAACACTAAAAACACTTTTAAGTAATGTTTAATTTGACAATTATTTATGAGGTATATCGGTTTGCTTGTTTGTTTTACGTTTTCATGAAGTATGTAATAACAAGAAAATATAAGTTGTACCACTTTAACACATTACAAAGACTTTAAAAATATTTTGCATTCACATGCATGATCCTTGAATTTTGTGCTCATATATGTACATGTTCAAGAGAGATTATTCACATATATAAATATATATACATAGTATTTATGTTTTTCTAAACAAAATATTGTTGAGTTCTTGTTTATGGTTTATAAAAATAGTATCACACCATATATAATTTTCTGAAATTTGTCTTTTTCCACTTAATATGATGCAACTAAGATTCATCCACATTTTTTCTGATGTAACTATAGCTCATGGTTTTCAATTTTGGATTATGTTGGGATGTGTGATAATGTAACAATTTATTTACCTATTCTCGTGCTGTTTGACATTTGGTTCCCTTCCTCTTTTTTTTAACTTTACAAACAATAATTCCATGTTTAACTTTACATAACTTTACAAACAATGGCATTTCTGCAGCTATTTTCCTCATGCACATTGCTGGATTTTATTTATGCTAATATTTAACAACATATAATCCTGTTATGGGTTGAATTGAGTCCCCCCAAAATATGCTTTTAAGTCCTAACCCACAGTATTTCAGAATGTGACCTTATGTGGAAATAGGGTCTTTAGAGGTGATCAAGTTAAAAGGAGATCATTAGGGTTGGGACCCTTTTCCAATATGATTGATATCCTTAAAAAAGGGGGCAATTTGGATACACAGAGAGACACACACTAAGGGAGTATAATGTGAACATACAGGGAAAAAAATGGCCATATAACTAGAATGATGCATCTACAAGTCAAGGAATACCAAGGATTGCTGGCAAACACTAGAACCTATAGAACGGAAAGAAGGATCTTCTCTAGAGCTGTCAAGGAGAGAATGGCCCTGCCAGATACATAGATTTCAGACTTCTAGCCTTCAAAACTGTAAGACAATAAATTTCTACTCTTTAAAGCCACCTAGATTTTTGTACTTTGTCATAGTAACCCAGGAAATGAAAATTTCCCAAAATCATTGTGTCAAATTTAACACCAATCAGCTCTGCATAATAGTTCCTCTTAGACCACATACTTTTTACAGTTGGTTTTGTCAGTCTTTATTTTTGTTAGTTTAGTAGGTGTAAAATGATATCACATCATGTCCTTAATTTAATTTGCATTGCTTAAGATCCAGTATATTTCTCTATGTTTATTTGTCTTTCTTGTTTATTCTACTGTAAACCGTTTTCCATTTACATCCTTGACTAAATTTTCTACTAGCTTATATGCATACATCTGTATGTATGTATATGTGTGTGTATACTCCAACAGGCATTTAGCATGTTGTTCTGTATCTTATGGCACCTGACTCCATCATTTTTCTTCCTTTGTGTCTTTATGAGCCAAGTATTTACAACTGTATTTTCATTGAGCTATGTAATACATCTTTCCAGGGCTATTAATGTCTCTCACTTTTGGAAAAGGCACTTGAGGGAGAAAGGTATGAGGAGAGGTAGTGAGGAAGGGTCCTCCCAGTATCATAATCTCAGTGGTTTTCTTGTCCACATAGATTCTCCATGAAGTATTGGCTTGGCCAAAAATTTCGTTCGGGTTTTTCTGTAAGATCTTAGGGAAAAACATGAACGAACTTTTTGGCCAAATAATTGTAGCCTGCCTTGTGAGCCTTCACCCCTTGTGTTGTGGAGGCCACAGTGTCATCTTTCTCCCCTAGTGGCTAAAGTTGCTTATATCTGTAAAAATAGAGTTCTTCCGGATCATCCAAATCCACACAATGAATGCAAAATGTCATAAAGCATGGCTTGTGTCTAGATCACCCTTCCACTGAATGCAAAACACTTATTGTGGAGACTATTTGCTGTTGTGTAACTACCCTGCAGATAGCTTGGAGTTTGATATGTATTCTTCTTGCTTCAAGAGGACATAAAAATAAGGATCAATTTTTGAAAATGGCAAATATCTTCAGACCAAAAGTGAGCTTCAGTTTTCTACTTACTTCTCTAGGTTCTCATTTTCCATTCAATTTGGAGCTTATACTTTTTTAACCTTCAAATGTGTATCTCTATCTCTGTGATCCACAGAGATAGTATTGTTTTTCAGCTAAAAAGTTCAACTGAATTAAGTTACATTTCCAGAAACCTAATCTGATTTTATGTGTTTTAATCAACTAAATAATTATTTTCTTATCAAGGATCAAATTTTCAAAATGCTGTACAGTAGAAGCAAGTTGATTGGGTTCTTTGTACTTTTCTATGATCCCAATAATGTCTGATACCTCATTTAACTTCTATCTCAAGGAATTCTAATTTCACTTTCCTTTCTATTCCTCAGACAGTAAATCTCCAAGAAGAATTTGTTTATATTATAGAAAAACACTGTATTAGTGACCAGTGTTTGGCCATTAGGGTTTTGTTTTTTTCTAGTGGAATGGAATTCTAGGCCTTTTTCAGTGACTGTGATTAAAACAAAAATGTGCAACTACTTTACAAGTATGAATTTATAAATAAAGATTTGTGTATTCAGTTCTAATATTACAGTGTTTCTATTTAAATATTTTTATTCTATTGTACTACAGGGTTTTCTCTTATGCTGAAAAGCCTTAAATACTAATATTTTAAATCATAACACTCTAAATTCCTTTGAAGTTTACAGATATTTTATTTCTAAAACAAAGATCAATTAATATGTTAACAGGCAATAACTTACTGTTATTTAAATTTTTATATCAAAAACATAATTAGACTTACATTTCAAATACAAATAGCTTCCTTTTGCCTTTTTTGACATATTTGCATGTTATGAAAGAAGAGTTGCTCCATTTACTAAAATTTTGAATACTACACTATATTAAAAAAATCATGGTTCTTTCTTCACTAAAAGAAGTCAGGGCTCAACTTGGAGACATGGTTGATTTCAGGGCTTGGGCAGGGAAAATATAAGATGAACCCACAACATTTTGTGATGCTGGGAATTAAGGAAGTACTTCCCCCCCAAAAAAAGTAAATAAATAATGGAGGCATGTTGAAAAGACACCAGAACCAACCTAGAAGATCACCCAATGACCAAGCCTGTAAGAACTTGCACAAAATAATAAATAGCCATATTATTAGATTATAACACATAGAATAAAATAAATGTCCTTACTGATATAAATAAATAAGTAAGGGAGAAAGGGCAGCTTTTCCTTACAGAAGAATTCCAATTAATATATGTGGAAATAATGAAGAAAATAGAAGATCACCATTAGAAGCACCATTAGAAAGAAAATAGAAGATCACCATTAATGGTGCATTAGAATAATTGTACCATTAATTATTGCAAGGAAGATCATTGATTGATTATAAAATTAATGAGCAGACTTTTGAGGAAAAATAGGATATTTGCATAATCTTGAAGTATATTTCCCAAAATATATACTAATTATAAAGAAAAAATATTTACTTAACAAATGAAAAAGACTGGCAGAAACACCTTCTTAACCAAGAGATCAAGGTTAATATCAACAGTCATAAGACATATTTGCATCCAATGCTACACTGAAAACAGACCACTCTTATGATATCCTTGACAAAAAAAAAGAAATGCATGACCTCGATCTAATCATGAGAAAATATGAGACAGACCTAATTTTAAAGATTATTTATAAAATAACTGACCAGTATTCTTTAAAGGTGTCAAGGTCATAGGAAGCACGGAAATACTGAAGAACTCTCACAGATTGGAGGAAAATAAATAGGCATGACAACTAAATACAAAGTAGGATCTCTGAAAAGACTTTAATGGAATAGCTGGTGAAATTAAAACAAAGTCTGGATTTTGTTAATAGGAAAGTGATTAGAATAGTGCTTCTCACATACTAAACTTTATACTATATAGGAGATTATGAATTAAAAATTTTAAATGAACTTGCTAAATATTACACAGTCAGGTATGGTACAGCTTGAGTTTTAACCCACACTATATAACCACTGGACTTTTCTTGTCTGGTTTTGGTATCAAGGGCATACAGTACTGATCTCACATAATGAGTTGGAAAACAGTCCTCATTTTTCTTTTCTCCAGAAGACTTTGCACATAAAGCTGTAAGTTACTTTCTTTAAGTAGAATCATTTTCTCTTCACCACATATTTGAGTTCCTTTTAATTTTTTTTCCAATTTTTTTGTCTCCCAATTTGTATTTTATTTGAACCATCAGTTGCATAGAAGTTTTTCTTAATTCTTCTAAATTTTCAAGAATATGAGTATTTGGGGGATTATTTTTTTTGCTTTAACCTCTATCTTAATTGTATCCTGGTCAGAGAATTTAGTAGATACTGATTTATTAAAATGTATTCAAATTTGTCTAATAACTTAATACTTGATCAAATTGGGTTCAATGTTTCATGCCTGCTTGAAAAGAATCTATATTCTCTAGATGGTGCATACAGGTTTTATATATATAAATGTCAGTTGAAACGTCCATATTATTTGCATTTATTTTGTTATGTATTCCATGTATTTATAATGTTTCTAGTCTGGTTGACTGATCATTTATTGAAAAAACTTATTTTTGGCTGTATTCCACATATACTCTAGGTTTGAGAATAGATAAGCATGGTACTAAAGATTTTTTTTTTAAACCCGGATTTTATAAGACATTATAAACCAAATGAAGAAATTAAGAATTTATTCTAACATCAATAAAAAGCACTTTCAGTAGAGAAGTTAAATCATTTCTGTCTTTTAGAAAGGCTACTTCGGCTCCAGTGTAATAAATCAATTCATTGAGATGCTACTTCTCTAACATTTAATATTTAAAAGAAAGTTGTTGAAGTAAGTAGGCTAGAGTTGATGATGTTCTGAGGTAGAAGCATAGTGAAAATAAATGTATATCAAAAGAAAGAGCTAGAGGTTGCCAGGCAACGCATTGTGTAGAAAATCTTTCATGAGGGAGAAAAGTGTATTAAATTGAAGAAGAAAAGCATATTTTAAAAACCTAAAGGAGACCTAAACCTAAAGGAGTGTTATGGAGACTATTAATTAAGGGAGGGAATGACAATAAAAAGGAGCCAATCTGTGGAGGGCCAGCCTCTGTATGTTTTATTTTAAGTACAAAGAGAGCTATCAAATGGTTTTGAAGTTCTGAATAATTATTGATTAAATTATTGTTTTCGAAGGGATAATATGGATGCAGTGTGTACTGAGAGTAGCTGAGATTTGAGTGGATTTGGCCAAGAATAGCACCTGGTAGACTAGTTAGGAAGCTTCTCAGTTATCCAATATAAGAATAAGTATGGGGCTTCCCTGGTGGTGCAGTGGTTGCAAGTCCACCTGCCGATGCACGGGGAAAAGGGTTCGTGCCCCGGTCCGGGAAGATCCCACATGCCGCGGAACGGCTGGGCCAGTGAGCCATGGCCGCTGAGCCTGCACGTCCGGAGCCTGCGTGTCCGGAGCCTGTGCTCCGCAACAGGAGAGGCCACAGCAGTGAGAGGCCCGCGTACCGCAAAAAAAAAAAAAAAAAAAAAAAGAATAAGTATGTAGAGGCTGCTACATTCAAAGAAATACAATGGGAATATAAAGGTGAAAAAATACAAAGTCTTCCCTGTCATGTATCAATACAACATCCTCATGGTACATACAAATAAACAAGTAAATAATATGGTACACACAAATAAACAAGTAAATAATATAATGCCTAACAGTGACAAGGGATATGAAGAGTTTTTGGGAGTGGTCTTCTCAATAAAGTTGTTTTCAGTAAGGTTATTGGTGAAAGCTTCTGAGGGGTCAGAGTTGAGCAATCACCTGCAGGAAGAAAGTGAATGAGCCATCTGAATATCTAGGAACAGCTGTTTCTAGCAGAAGAAATAGCAAAGGCAAAGAGAGCCAACAAGACAGTAGCTAAGGAATGAATTGAGAGGTGCATTCAACAATGTGTTACCAGAGATTAATAGAGAGAAAAAATGTACAAAAAGAATTAAAAAGTACGCATTAAGAGACTAACCAGAATGTGGTAGAAACTGTCTTAATGATGTCTCCTAGAAAAGGACTTTTCAAACTGAGCAGATATAGATGCCTGTATTAGTTTGTTAGGGTTGCCATAACAAAGTACCACATACTGTATGGTTTAAACAATAGACATTTCTTTTCTCACAGTTCTGGAAGCTGGAAGCCCAAGATCAAGGTGGTTTCTTCTGAGGCCTCTCATTGGCGTGTAGATGGCCATCTTCTCCCTGTCTTCACATGGGCTTTCCTCTGTGCCTGTCTGTGTCCAAATTAGGACACTAGTCATGTTAGATTAGGGCTCACCCTAATGTTCTCATTTAACCTTAATTACCTCTCTAAAGACGTTATCTTCTAGTACAGTCATATTTTGAGGTAGTGAATGGGGGTTAGGGGTTCAACATAGGAATTTTGAGGGCCATAGCCCCCTAAACACTCGGCACATAATAGACCCATTTTCTCAGATTTGATAGATTGTGTTATGGTTATTTGAGGTTCATGGAGGGGGGAAGAATTTTATGTGAGGGAAATAGTATGTTAACTATAGAGATATAGGAAATTAATTTTTGACAAGAAGGCTTTGAAAAGTCCAGTTTGGTGCAGATCTTTCCTGGAAGTGGCTAACAGAAAGACACATTAGGAAAGATATAGTCAGGCAAGAGCATGACTAGTTAAGAGGTCTGGACTTTATTATGTATATTAAGGAGAATTACTTAAGGTTTATGAGCAAGAAGGTGCTCTAACCAGAAGTGTCCCTCAGGTCGATTAATCTGTCAGTAGCATGTGGTTTATGATCAGGTATTAAAATATAAATCTCATTAGCAGGAGAGGTTGTTCATGCTGAAGCACGAGTAGGTGTACCAGGGGCTTAGATAAATTCTTGTTTTGCTCTGAAATGTAAGGGAATTGGTCAGAATTTAGTGTTTTTACACTGACACTGTGAAGGGCATCTTTGTATTTCTCCCACAGAGTATCCTTTGTGTCTCCTGTCACAAATAGAAGTGGGATTCTTCCCCACTATGGCTGATTTCATGGAATTTTGTAATGTTCTGCCCTGCAGCTGAAATAAACTGAGTAGTAAATAACTAAAAACAACAAAAGAAAAACAATTTTCAAATATGTTCACTGCAATATATAAATATTCACAGTATATTCTGTGATTTGTTGTGACTGTATAAACACACACAGGTACATATGTGCACTCAAAGCTGATATCTAGTTACTTGTGCAAATGCAAAAACAGACAACATGCTCATTTTTAAAAACAGAACTCTTGATACAATTAGAGATTGGGTCTCACTATTTATAATAGGCACAGACCAAATCCCCCAGATTTCCACTTTTTCTGTTCCTAGACTTTATATTATCCATGTTGTGTGTATTCAACTTATTAGTCAACATCTAATGTAGAGTTTAAGATTTATAATATTCTCTCATACACATTTTACCTTAGAATACTCTATGGAGAAATCTCTTTCTCTCTCTCTTCTTTTCTGTAATCTTTACAGACACCATCCATCTTCGAGTTCTTGAATCCTCCCCAGTTGGCACATCCATTGGAAGTGTAAAAGCAACTGATGCTGATACTGGGAAAAATGCTGAAGTAGAATATCGAATTATTGATGGTGATGGGATTGATATGTTTGACATCAGAACTGAGAAGGACACACAGGAAGGCATCATCACTGTGAAAAAGGTGCAGAACATCAATAGAAATAATCATCTGACTGTTTAGGAAGTAGGGATTTCGATATGTTTTATCCACTCATGCTCTGTCCATTAAGAAATATCCCTACCATGTTCCAATGTAAATGCATAAGTAGGACTTCCCTGGTGGCGCAGTGGTTGAGAGTCCACCTGCCGATGCAGCGGACACGGGTTCGTGCCCCGGTCTGGGAAGATCCCACATGCTGCGGAGCGGCTGGGCCCGGGAGCCATGGCCAAAGATCTCCTTGAATGTTTTGACCAAATGTTTTTGTTAATTAAAACATGAAACCTGACATTTTACAAAATTTAAAAGGCAAGTTAATATACATGTGATTGTATTTCTGAGCCACGTTAATAAAAGCCCCTTATTAACATCGTTTCCTTAAAAAAATAGTTAATAACTAATAATAGTAATATATCATCACAGTTGGAGGCATAAAAAGTAACATGCCATCTATCCAGATGTATGAAGCAATAATTAGAGTTGCTAATAAAAAGAGACAGCATGGATTGGAAAATAATTTCATTGTTCACATTTTCCCTTCTGCTACATAAATTAAACTTTTCTGCTAACATATGCTCAGTGATATGATTTAAAGGTAACTAGTTTTTTATTGTACATTCAGTACCATCCTTATAAGAAAAAATAAGGCCCAGTAGAATGTATGTCCTAATGAAATGTCCTGAACACTCTATTTGCATAAAGTAACCGTCAGTTAGTCACGGAACTCTCCTCAGAGTCTATTGCGAAGTTCAAGGTACACAACCACTTTTAAACAGACAATGACCAGCAAAGGAGTGACCTACTGAATATTTAAGTTCCTTTTTGTTTCATAATGTAACCTAATTACCAATTAGCTATCAAAATTTTTCTCTTTACCCAAGGTTTTTCTTATTTTCAATGTTTCATATAACTGCTGAAAAGTTTTGTATTAGTCTTCAAAATTTCATCAAGTTTATGTAGTGCCATGAGCCTGTTGAACGGAATGGATGTATCACAACATATATTTTAAAAGATTACTGAATTTTTTACTTAGAAAAACTTAGCAGTAGCCAACAGCTCAGCACACATACGTACACACAAACACACACACAATCCACCAGGCCATGTTTTGTAATGAGCTTCCACTATATGAGACAGGTCTTAATATCCTTTTCAATTTTTCTAAGATTTAAAATCTCATTTTCCTATGTTCTGAAGTACTACATTTTAAGTACATAGGAAGTAAAAATTGAATTCTACCTGATGTGTAAAGATTATATATTTTTATTAATTTTAATTATTTACAGTTTATAAACAACTTGACAACTCAACTAGGCTTTAAAAATCATACTGTAACTTGGAAGGAACATATAATTCAATTTCCCGCAATCTAATTTGATGATTTATTTACTTAATTATTTTTAATACAGCCACTTGACTATGAGAGCCGAAGGCTTTACACTCTGAAGGTTGAAGCAGAAAATACCCATGTGGATCCACGTTTTTATTACCTAGGACCATTTAAAGATACAGCAATTGTGAAAATCTCTATTGAAGATGTGGACGAACCACCTGTTTTCAGCAGATCCTCCTATCTGTTTGAGGTTCATGAAGATATTGAAGTGGGTACAATCATTGGTACTGTGATGGCAAGGGACCCAGATTCTACTTCTAGCCCCATTAGGTAATTATGCTTATGCTTAGGATGAAAAGAAAGGGAATTGAAGTAAATGTAGAGAGCATGAGATTCTATTTAAAGGGTTTAATGCATTAAAAGATAGAGCTGTGCTGGGCTTTACTGGTGGCGCAGTGGTTGAGAGTCCGCCTGGCTTCCCTGGTGGCGCAGTGGTTGAGAGTCCGCCTGTCGATGCAGGGGACACGAGGGGACATGGGTTCGTGCCCCGGTCCGGGAAGATCCCACATGCCGCGGAGCGGCTAGCCCCGTGAGCCATGGTCGCTGAGCCTGTGCGTCTGGAACCTGTCCCCCGCAACGGGAAAGGCCACAACAGTGAGAGGCCTGCATACCGCAAAAACAAAAAAAAAAAAAGGATAGAGCTGTGCATATGTTGGGTGAGCACAAGTATTTAAAATAAATTGTCTGTGTTCTGGGGCAGGGTATGCACACATTTCATAGTTTGATTCCATTTTAATCATGCCAGTTACTGAAACTTGGCTTGTATCATCTGCCTGGCTCTTTAAGATATTTGTTGTTCTGACGCCTGGTACAGATAAAGGGGACTATTTCAGCTGTGCATCTGCAATGTAACAAAATCAATTTCTCTGTGCTTTTGGGTTCTTAAATAATATGAGGTTGAGAGGAGTTTTAATAATTAAAAATTATATAATCATAACAATGTTACAATGTAGTTATGATTTTAGAAAATTCTATATCCTACCAGCAAAGGGGGAAGTTTTTTTTGGTGTTCTTTTGGCTATATCAAAAAGTTTAGAACATTCCAGAAAGATCAGAGTCATTTCAAATTTTTGTTTTGCTTTGTTTTCTTACGGCACCTAAAAACATATAAGATGTGATAAAAACATACAAATGAGAAGACAAAGTTTTCACTGACATTTGTTCTCTCATTTTAAAAAAGTACAAATATCTATATACAATATTCAGGATCAAAATTACTGCTCACTTTAAACTGTTAGTCCATCAATTATTTTGGATTTCATTTGTCTCCTTATCCTCAGCAGACTGATTTTGCTTATCCTTTTTACAATGTGGGCCAGTCTAGTAGGAGTTCAAGTGGTTGCACAATTTCCAAGTACACACTTCTCTGACTCCTAACTATGCAGCAGTGGAATGTCGGAACCTCTACTTTTATGCACCATGTGACTCTAGCTCAAAGTTTAAAATTCTGTAGGTTCTGCCGTATCATCAAGTGACTTCATATTATATATATATTTATATACATATATATTAAAATTATTATTTGATTTATATAATTTTACCTAAATATTTTCTTATAGTCACATACATGTCACATACATGACAGGTTACATATTGGCAGCCAAAACCTGCATATGGTAGTCAAGTACAGCTCCCATCTGTCAGCATGATTTTCCCATAAATGCCTCTCCCATCCATTTATCTTCATTGAAATTGCTACATTCTTTGGATTTTTTCCTTTAAAGCTTTTTTTTTTTCTTGTCATTCCTTCGGTAGACATTTATTGAACATACACTCTTATTCTTCCCCATTGAATACTACCAAGCATTCTCTTGGCAGAGCTCCTAACTGATTTTATTAGCCTGTGTTCTGTGTTCCTGGTTTTAAAATGGCCTTCTTAAAATAAAATATAATATTTTAAAAATGTTCAGTTTAAATCGTGGCATTATTAAGAGGCAATATATTTGTCCACACAGTGAAATAGATTCTAAATATTCTCATAGACTAATGGTTATTACATGTTAAAATATGTCTGTGGATTCTTTCTTAAGTTAAATTTTTCATCAAGATGCAAATTTCAGGACCAGGAGAAAAGAATCCATTTATGTGTACTAAGCAACAGAATTAATGACTTCATTGCTTATTAATGACAGAGTCTAGCTAAGATCGTTTTTGTATATTTGAATTTATACTACCTTGATGTAGAAAAAGAAAATGAATATTTTTGGATGTTAATCTTGATAGGCCATGCAGATTAAAAAGATGTATATATATAATCAAAGAGGTAAAGTAGTTTTACTAAAGCAATGTATTTAGGGATGGATAATCGGATAATACTGGTCATGTTATAAACTGTCCGTGTCATGTATTGTAGATGTTAATGCAATAATCAAAGGTATTTACCTAAAATATGTCTTTTGGAACTTATTTTTTAAATGAAAATGTTAGGTAATAAACATAATTTACCGATAGAGAATTGAAAAATAAACGGTTGCCCCTTGAACAACTCAGGGATTAGGGGTGCAAATCTCCCCTCGCCCCCTCCCCACAGTCAAAAATCTAAGTGTAACTTTATAGTTGGCCCTCTGCATCCGCAGTTCCGTGTCCAAGGATTCAACCTCACATTTATTTATTCAATAAACACAGACTCTAGTTTATATTTTCTGAAAATATCTGCATATAAGTAGACCCAGGAAATTCAAACCCATGTTGTTCAAGCGTCAACTATAATTATATCAGGTTTGAAAAAGAACCAGGATCTCTCTGTATCTTCAAGATAATTTCACATAATCCTTTAAATTTTGTCACTAGCTTTTAAACTGAACTACAAGAAAAAAGACAAAACACACATAAAATGGATTTGGAAAAGACAATGATGCTCTATATTGATTTACATAATGCAACTTCCTGTCATATTTCTGTAGAAATAAGGATACTTATCATTTGCCAAAATGCCAAAGAAGTCATTCAACAAATATTTGTAGGTCACCATGTCAGTTACTAATTTGTTTCTCAGGGAATTCTCAGTCTGTTAGGAAAGAAGATTCAGTATGAGAAATAAGATTCATTGAGTATCTACTAGATTCCAAGTATGATGCTTGCTGTGTTCATGTTTGATTTCCTGTTTGAGATGTGAGATGAAATGAATTCCTAATACAATGTGGTAAATGGCAGAGATGATGGTACCAGGTGCTTTAGGATGGAAGGGGACAAATAGCTTCTACTTCAGGTAATCATGGAACAGTCCAAGGAGGAGGTAAAATTTACATTGAATCTTTCAGTAGTAAAATAATTTTGTCAACTTGGGATATAATTTGTGAATTATTCCAGATTTAGAGATACAATGTTTTGCTTTATTTGTGAATGGTTAAAGCATGTAGTTTGAATACAAAACTAAATCTATATTGTGTTAATAGAGAGGGATGGGGTTTATTAAGGAAATTTGCAAATTACTGGTCTATTCTACTTAGAACTGATTTAAAATAAAAATCTAAAATAAGCAATCCTCAAAAATAAAATCATATTAACTGTACCAAAATGTTAAGTTATTCTTCTAGTGTAATTTATTAAAAACCCTTCAAAAAGATCATAAATTTCAATTGATTTTTGGAAATATTATACAAGTTTGGAACACTAAAAGAAAAAAGTTTTACGGCACTTTCAAAATTATTTTGTGTTATTACTTACAAAATACTATTTAAAAATAATATTTCATATCTTGTTCCTTCAAATAAATGATGGTTGTGGCTTAGGAAAATATATGCCATAACTAGATATTACTCCTAGTTTTGTCATGTTTATTTTGATTTGTTTTTTAAGTTTTTAAATAGGGAACATTAAAGATAACTTGGGGGATTATGCTTGCTAACTCAAGAATTATGAAACGTTTGTAAACAACTAGGCTTGTGAAGTGGCAGGAACCACCAATGTACAGCTCTTTTAAACCTTGGCTGACAGCCCCCCAAATAATGGAACTTATCCCAACTACATCATCCTGATTGATAAACCTGTAGTTGGGCTTTGGAATGACACCCGACACAATGCCTTTAATCAATTTGCAGAATAGTTGGTTTTGTAATATATATACTAAGATTTAATTTGATACAAACATATAAAAACTCCTATCCCAAACTTTTCTATTTTTAAAACATTTCTAGTTAAAATGTATACATTTTATAATGATACATGTGCGTAAGAAACCAAAGCTACCTGGGTATCATACTCTGAAGCTGCTGAACACCATCATAAATTGATGATCTACTACTCTGAGGGAACTAATGCTGTCTCCAGTATTCTTACTAAAAGACTTTACTAGTGGGAATGATATTTTGCATTTGATCCTTGTAATAATTCTTCAACAGAGTTCTCAATCACTAGGTAATGTCCGTTGGTAATGTAAAATTGTAATTCCAAGTTTTGTGGAAAAATACCTCAAGGTTAGTTGAATATGCAATAGACAATGATTTGATTAAACAAACATTCAGAAGACCAGCATTTGAATGCAGAACAAAGGTCAATTCAGGTCTTGGGAAGAGGTTTTGGGAGGATGGGAGAGGGTCAGTTTGTGTGTGTGTGTGTTTGTGATAAATCCATGACACAGTCTGCATCCTGGATCAGTACTATGTACTTTCCTGAAATTATTATATATCACTATATATGTGTCTTTGCATTTCACCATTTTCTCCTGCAAACCATCAGTAACGCTGCCATGTGTTTTTCTCTGCCCTCGATGTTTAGATTTTCCTTGGATCGCCACACTGACCTCGACAGGATTTTTAACATACATTCTGGAAATGGATCCCTTTATACATCAAAGCCACTTGACCGTGAACTATCTCAGTGGCACAATCTTACTGTTATCGCTGCTGAAATCAGTAAGATGAGTTTTATGTATATCCTTTTTAGCATAATTTTAGGTTTTATTTTGTATTAAGAATAATTTCTTCTCATTGCACACATGAGTTGTAATTTCAATCTAAGGTTTTAAAAGGCTTCTCTACACCTATAATTTTTTTCAATAGTTTCTATATATACTGAGAAATAGCTGTAGGCATCCACAAATCTACATTTAATATTAACTCATAAAAATGATCTAGAATTGGAAACTAAAGATATTCTCTTTGGGAGAAAGGGAAATGTATTAAAATTGTTGCTTGGATGCCATGAATTAAAATCTATGCTAAAATGCTGGGAGTCCATTATTTAACAATAAACACAGAGATAGATATTATTACTTCCTTTTTACAGGTAAAGAAACAAAGGTATTAGTAATAAGAGCTAACATTAAACACTCGGTGAAGGTATTATTCTAAGAATTTTAAATTAATTCTTTCCTCCTAATATCTTTCTTGACCTTATTTAACAGAGAAGGAAATAAGACTCCAGGGATATTAGTAACTTGTCTAAAGTCACAATGCCAGAAGTAGTAAAACTGGGATTTTAAACTAGTCATTCTGTTTCTAGAATGACTTAATTCTATACCAAATTTACAAAATTTCATCCAGCTAGTAACAGACAAAGCCAGCATTCAAAATCATATCTGTCTCTAATTGCAAAAGTTCTTGTCCATACACAGGACTAGTTACATAATTTTTAGAGCCTATTATAAAATGAAAGTATCAGGCCTCATGTTAAAACATGATTAAGAAATTTAAGATGGAAACACTATAAAACTCTTAGAGGAAAACATAGGCCGAACACTCTATGACATAAATCACAGCAAGATCCTTTTGACCCACCTCCTAGAGAAATGGAAATAAAAACAAAAATAAACAAATGGGACCTAATGAAACTAAAAGCTTTTGCACAGCAAAGGAGAACGTAAACAAGACGAAAAGGCAACCCTCAGAATGGGAGAAAATTATTTGCAAATGAAGCAACTGACAAAGGATTAATCTCTAAAATTTATAAGCAGCTCATGCAGCTCAATATCAAAAAAACAACCAACCCAATCCAAAAATGGGCAGAAGACCTAAATAGACATTTCTCCAAGGAAGATATACAGATTGCCAACAAACACATGAAAGGATGCTCAACATCACTAATCATTAGAGAAATGCAAATCAAAACTATAATGAGGTATCACCTCACAGCTGTAAAAATGGCCATCATCATAAAACCTACAAACAATAAATGTTGGAGAGGGTGTGGAGAAAAGGGAACCCTCTTGCACTGTTGGTGGGAATGTCAATTGATACAGCCACTATGGAGAACAGTATGGAGGTTCCTTAAAAAACTAAAAATAGAACTACCATACGACCCAGCAATCCCACTACTGGGCATATACCCTGAGAAAACCATAATTCAAAAAGAGACATGTACCACAATGTTCGCTGCAGCTCTATTTACAATAGCCAGGACATAGAAGCAACCTAGGTGTCCATCGACAGATGAATGGATAAAGAAGATGTGGCACATATATACAATGGAATATTGCTCAACCATAAAATGAAACAAAATTGCACTATTTGTAGTGAGGTAGATGGACCTACAGTCTGTCATACAGAGAGAAGTAAGTCAGAAAGAGAAAAACAAATACCGTATGCTAACACATATATATGGAATCTTAAAAAAAAAAAAAAAAGGTTCTGAAGAACCTAGGGGCAGGACAGGAATAAAAACACCGACATAGAGAATGGACTTGAGGACACGGGGAGGGGCAAGGGTAAGCTGGGACGAAGTGAGAGAGTGGCACCGACTTATATACACTACCAAATGTAAAAGAGATAGCTAGTGGGAAGCAGCCGCATAGCACAGGGAGATCAGCTCGGTGCTTTGTGACCACCTAGAGGGGTGGGATAGGGAGGGTGGGAGGGAGACGCAAGAGGGAGGAGATATGAGGATATATGTATATGTATAGCTGATTCACTTTGTTATAAAGCAGAAACTATCACACCATTGTAAAACAATTATATTCCAATAAAGATGTTTAAAAAAAAAAAAGATGGCCACAGCAGAGCATTAAATAAAGGTGTGTGGGGCCCTTCTGAGTGTGAGGCCCTGCTCAGTTAGACATGGCCATGAGCCAGCCCTGCCCACACACACAAACCTGTTCATGGTTTCTGATTCCTGCATTATGATATGTGCATGGAATAGAGCAACTCTTTGTTTTAAAAAGAAGCATAAATTAGGGACTGAATCATGGTAAAAAAAACCCAAAAAACAAAAAAAACTAAGCCTATACATTTCAGATCTGAAAAACTAAGCTGAATCCACAAACATATATCAAGGTCAAGTTATTCGAAGTAATCATTCCAAGATTTAGAAAGCAGGGCATTGGGGCTGAGTTACGAAGAGTCTCAGAAGGATGGAACCGGGCTAGACTGACCATCAGCAATGAACTTAATGCCTCAAGAGAAAGTACTAGATTTAATTTTTTCTTAAATCTGCCTCTGAAATATAGATTAACCCCACCATCCAAACAATCCAGTTTTTCCATAATGAGATATAAATAGCTGTGTCTCTCAGGGTGAACTGAAGAATTTTTTAGTTTTTCTTAAGGAAAGTTTTATTTCTCTATCTGTATCCATATCACAGTGTTTAGATGTGCCCGACAGGATCCAGTCTGATTACTCCAGAATCATGATTGTTTGTGCTCTATGCTCTATTCACAGTCCTTATTCAAGCCTAATGACCTCGGAATTGCATTTTCCATTTCAGATACTTTGAGAAATTTAACTTCTAAAGCTAGTTGAAGTAATGACAATTCTGTAAAAAGCTAAGTCAATTATGTTCTTCTTTTTAAGAATTAAACCTACTTTCTGCCCGTAAATAAAATCAATCTATGGAGTAACTGCTGGAAACGCCTACCTGCAAAGCCACAAACAGTCAGGGGCCCATCGTACTGTTCCGATTATCAAATGGAATGAGGGTGAGAGGGAAACAGCATGTAAGGAATTGTTTTCACTAGATTTTAAACACTGGGTTTGTGGTAAGCATGCCATACACCGAGCCCAGAGTAGTGCAGAATGGCCTGGAAATGTACTTCTTACCAATGTTTTCAGGCTCTGCCTCTAACAGTTTAATTCTACATTCATATCAGTGTATCCCATCGTATGGAAAGTATTACTCCAGGTAATCATTTAATGCACTATACCATGGAATAACTTCTCTTTTTCTTCTTTAAAAAGTATTTTAAAATCCCATATGGAGAATATAAAATCTAAAATTAAGGTCATAATCAGGGATTATAAAACACTTTGATGTAGAAACCAATGAGTTCCTATAACCACATCTGAAGATTAAATTATAAGCATTGCAATATATTCTGACAACAGTAGAGCAAAGATTATGACTGAAGGACTCCATTTTCTATACCTGCTTCCTCATTAGTAGAAATCCTTGCCCTAAGTAGGTAGAAAAGATACCTCTTTCTAAAGCCTGGGATTTCTAGATAACGATTTATACTTTCTTCTTCCTGGAGGTATGGAAAAGCCTGTGAATACGTGGCGTGGTTTTACCTTAGGACATACATTTTAAGATCCTTTGCTGCTCACACATTCTCACTACAGTAGAGTTTGCTGGATGACCAAGAGTCTCAGGTGGTAAATATATGCCAGCTCCTATTCAGTATGATGCTTCCTTGGAAGGTTTTATATTCTTATTTCTACCTAAGCAGCCGCATCTGCCAGTAAAAAGATTAGTGTAAGCACTGTTTTTTGAATAGGTGACTCCAGGCCTGATGCTTTACAAAACGTGTTTATCCCCGTGGATTTAGCTTTTGATTTGAAGAGCCTTGAGTTACGTGTAAAGAGGCTGGAGAATCTCCATATTGTGTTAGGGAAGGGACTGACAGTGCAGTTTTTTAGATGTGAAACTTTTGTCTTTCTTGGCTTCTGTGGCACAGTTAGAAACTGAATTGCTACCAACAAAAGAGGTTTTTTTTTGTTTTTTTGGTTTTTTTGCGGTATGCGGGCCTCTCACTGTTGTGGCCTCTCCCGTTGCGGAGCACAGGCTCTGGACGCGCAGGCTCAGCGGCCATGGCTCACAGGCCCAGCCGCTCCGCGGCATGTGGGATCTTCCCGGACCAAGGCACGAACCCGTGTCCCCTGCACTGGCAGGCGGACTCTCAACCACTGCGCCACCAGGGAAGCCCAAGAGTTATTTTTATGTCAAGACTTTGTATTGAAGGAAAACATTTACATTACGTCCATTAACTATAAAAGTAGGTTAAAGAGCACATTCTAGAAAATACAGAAGAATCATGCCTTCCCACTCTTCCCCATAGCATCAAGTAACTCGGGGTAGTTGAGGATTCATTTGGAGGTGAACACTATGCCTCTGGGTTTTAGCAAGTTGTTTAGGAGTGAGGGAGGTAGGAAAATAGCAGAATAACATTTTTCTCATTTTTTTCTCCTCTCCTCACTTTTTCCCAAATGTACTCCTCTTGAGACCCACATGAATTGCAGGAAAGCTAGTTAACACATTTTTATTGTGTACATGCTTTGCGTGGAGAAAGATAGCTTAAGCTTTTAAGTAATGTAAGGAAATAAGATATGACAGTGGTACTTCCCTGTTGGCGCAGTGGTTAAGAATCTCCCTGTCAATGCAGGGGACACAGGTTTGAGCCCTGGTCCAGGAAGATCCCACATGCCTCGGAGCAACTATGCTCATGCGCCACAACTACTGAGCCTGCGCTCTAGAGCCTGTGAACCACAACTACTGAGCCCACGTGCCACAACTACTGAAGCCTGCACACCTAGAGCCCGTGCTATGCAACAAAGACAAACCACCGCAATGAGAAACCCACACACCACAACGAAGAGTAGCCCCTGCTCGCTGCAACTAGAGAAAACCTGCACGCAGCAACAAAGACCCAACGCAGACAAAAATAAATAATAGATAAATAAATTTCAAAAAAGGAAGATATGACAATGATAATAAAGGGTCTTAATAACAATAGTCAACATGTATTTGTTTTGTGTGTATACCAACAAACTGATACTTCGATAAGAAGTTTCCATGCATTAGCTCACCTAATTATTCAAATAACTGTATAAGATCAGAAGTTCTATTTTGATTCATTTTGAGTAAACTGAGGCATTAGAAACAGAGTGTAAACTGGCCAAAGTCACACAATGAATAAGTGGTAGACCTGGGAATCAGGTCAATTCTGTTTGACTCCAGGATCTAAACTCTAACCACCTGACATACTAAGAAGTGAATAATATGCAGCAATAGATTAGCAAATATGAAATCTGAGCCTGAGAACTGAACACATATGGGTTAAGAAGACTGAAGGAAGACTAAACAAGAGTGTTAAAGAGGAGATGCACTTTAAAGTTTCCCTTGAAAAGAGTAAAGTAAGGTAAATACACTTCAGATGGAAGTGTCTGCCTTGCTTCATACTACTCAGCCTTGTAAACGACCCTGCCAAGTAATCAGTTCTTACATGTTATTTTTTTTAAATGCTGATTTAATTATTTTAGTAACATTACAATTACATGGAGAGAAGGGAGGAGAAATAAATTCTCTTGAGTAGTGATATACTCCCTGTTTGTACCTGACAATATTTTTTAACCCTTGTATCTGAAAATTATTTAGATAAAATTAGAAAATCAGATAAATTTCACAAGGGTAAATCATATTATTCATAACCAAAGTTGGTAGAGGCCATTTAGTAAGATGGCTACTGTCCCTCAGCTTATCTGCTATTTTTTTTTTTTGCTTTATTTTTAGCGAATTATCTCCTTTCTCCTTTTATATTGATCTTGAGCTTGACTTTACCGAAGTTCACAAAGAAGTTGAACTATATCCAGAGACTGAGATTTTGACATCACAAAGGTTGATGAATATAAACCTGAATTTAAGATCTCCAAACACGTCAGATATCAGTGCAAGTGCCTAGAAAAATTCTTGGTGGAGATAATGCAATTATGACTAATATGCGGTTGTTACCCAAGGCTAAGATATATTTTAAAATTCCATTTACAAATCAAAATATATTTTTAAATGCATATTTTTATGTGAAAACTTTGATGCCCTTGATTTTAGCCAAAAACAATCATGATTATTACACTACATGTTACTATTGAACTAATTTTGTTATACAAAATTGAGCCTGGATTGTTGAAATGGTACCAGTAACAATTGTATTAATGAAACATTTAAAATCTTGTATTTCATTGTAAATTTCCATCCAGTTTGTAAAATTAGTAGCTATATATTAAAATTTCCAAAAGGAGGGATGAGAGTAGCTGATGGAATACATTTTAGTGATAGAAGTAGTCAGAAGGGTAGGTTGTAATATAACAACTACCACGTAGATGACCTTGGGCAAGTTACTAATTTATTTAAAACCACTCTTCATCCAAAAAAAATGGTATAAATTAAGAAATATAATGAAATATAATAAAGATTTAATAAATATTTGTTCTTATATTGTGTATTTGGAGAATAAGGACACAAATATAATATGAACTCAATTACACTGGATTGTGCTTTTAAAAAGATTTTTCAAAATATTAATAGTACTCTTGAGCCCATTAATAACTGAATTCATGACTACCTAATTAGGCTCTGCAGTAATTTTCTTTATCGCATTTGCTCATTACTTTAGTAGAATGAAGGTGATGCTTATTTGTATGTGAGCACTTAATATCCACAAGAGGCTTATATAAATTAAATCTGGTGTACAAATGTGTCTTCCTAAACAGATTTTTTCCTTTCCTTTTTCTAGACAATCCCAAAGAGATGACTCGGGTGGCTGTTTTTGTGAGAATTTTGGATGTTAATGACAATGCCCCACAATTTGCTGTGTTCTATGACACTTTTGTATGTGAAAATGCCAGACCAGGACAGGTAAGCACCCATAGAATTTTAAAGTGTAGGAAGATATGAACAGGGACGTTAAGTATTTTCTTTTCCCAATCTTGAGAGGAGTGAGTGAACAGAGATAAAATCACTCATATAAAGTCCCAGTAGTATGATTAAAAGCAAACAAAAAACAAAACCATAGGCTGATGTTTTTAGGGTTAAAAATGTTTTAAATAATAGTGTAAACACATTTCATATGTCCTTCGTAAAGTTCTAATATAAATACGAGATTTTACTGTAGCCACAAAAGTTAAAGTGTAAGAAGAAATAACTTCTTAAACTTTCAAAAACAAAAATAAATGAACAAAAGAAAAAATAAATCCTGCTGTGCCATTAGATAAATATTGGTAACAGCTCACAAGATGGGAAATGAAAGTTGGGGAAAACAGAGACAAATACTTGGGATCATCAAAGCATTCCATCAACATTCCAATGTATGCAAATACGGTTTTGAAGCAGGGCCGCAGAGTTCACTCTTAAGACTTATACTTGCATTTCATCATCGTAGCAACACATAAAGTGCTTAATGACTTCGTTTTCGTCCTTTAAAACATTCTTCCTACACCAGATTTGTTTATAAGTCTTTTCCTCAGTGGACTCATTTTGCTGTTTGAAGAGCCCCAGCCTGTATGGCTGAAAGAGATGCTCTTAATTGGTTTGAATGCCATCTTCACAGAAGGAAGCTGCATGTTATAAATAATAATTGGGAATCAAATGTGTTTTATTCAAGAAAGAGAAGCCATCGCGAAACTGTATTGCGTTTTGACATCATTTGATGCTCTTTATAAACATCGATGTGATTGGTACATTTTTATGCAAATTAGGTTGTGAAATAGCTCAAATTCTTCCTTCAGAAGATTCTAACAGGAATTCAATAGCCTGTCTATTGTTCGAAATGGTAAAATTGCTGCAATTGGATTCATTTTTTTATTTGAAAGTGTTATGGAAATGTTTAATTTGGAATATTTAAAGGACTAAGCGGCTTCCAACCTACTTCTTAATGAAACAGTGTGCCCTAAAAATACAATTCCAAATAGTCCTCTGCTTGGCAGGCTCAGCATGATATGAGTTGAAGCCTTTTCTCTAGGAGATGAATTACCCACTTTGCAACTGCTGCATATATTGCTCGCTCTATGGTTATTCTATTTGATTTTCAAGAGATATCTTTTCAGAGCATTTGAGTCATTATAAATACTCATTCCCAAATGTATTCAAAATACACAAAATAAGGGATTGTGTTTGTTTATTTTTCTTATGCCTTTTTTCTTTTAACCTATATCTGGCTCAGTAATTTCATATTTTTTGAACTTTTAAAAACAAGTTAGTATATTGAGGGAAGTATGAATAGTCCTGTCTTATGCTTGAACTAGGCAACTAGACTCCCATCTTTTCCATCTCAGACAGAGTCAAGGGACCTTGGGAAAGAGCAGAAGAGAGGACTGGCTATTTCTCTTTTCTTCCATTTTCTCTCACACAGGCTTTACTCCTTTAGTCAATAAAATATATTTTAATAATTTCTAATTTCTATGAGGGGGCAATAGCATTTCAGTCTCACAAGAGATTTCCCAGGGAGTCTCTCCAGGGAGACAGGCTGCTTATATTTACCCATTGATAGTATCTAAGCTCCAGGCCCTTATCAACCCCCAAAATTCTATTACATATTTTCCATAGAACAGTGTTTAGTTACTTCCCTAACAACTAAAAAGGGTGCTTTTTTACCAGAGCAAAGGGAATTGTCGCATCAGTGGAAACTACTAGTCTTTTCACAGAAAAAACTAAAATGTTAAAACTCAGTGACCAGTTTTCTAACTAAACATCTTAAAATCCATTTGTCATCCCAAACTTCATTATCTTATCCCTGAAACACCCTTCAAGTTCATTTAAGATTATTTTAGAATAGCTCAGTGAACATGCAAACCAATTATATAATTGCTAAGGAGATAAAATATAAATGACTTGTCTGTGTCTAGTTTTCATATGCTCAAAATGGATACTGGACATCACCTTTTTTTTTTTTTTTTTTTTCCCTAACTGTGGCAACTTCTTTTATTGGCAGTGGGTCAAAATGAATTTGTCTCTAGTCGAAATAAAATAGTGAGGTCTTATAGGGAGAGACAGGAGAAACAGTTTTACCTCCTTCTTGTTGCCATCTTCTGATTTCTATTGCAACTCTTTATGGTACAAATACCGAAATAAAATGTGACTTTTTAATGTATGACTGGAAATGCAAAGGAAGACTGTATTAAAAGGTAAATGCTGAATATGGGGAAGTTGAATGCTAGAAGCCAAGTTATATCTCAAAGAGAAAAAAATCTATCTTGTAAAGGAAGTAAGTGTCTCCATCTGCATAGAGAAGTCTTCTGGTCATAAAAGTATGTTGTGATATGATATTGATTTGCAGCATGTCATTCTATTTTGTCTGCATTGTTAAATGAGTTTACTTATTCCCTTTATAACATTTAATGAAGATACATTAGCAAATCGCTGAAGTATTGCTACCATATACAGTGCTACTGTCTTTTATTAAAATAATACATCTTAATTGAGAATTTTTATGTAAACCTTTATAATTTCTTATAGTTATATGTAAAGATGTGGCCATTTCATTCTCTGAACTGTGTTATTTTGTCCATAAAAATGAACTGGAATTGTAATTTGTAATCACAGTTGCAAATGTAAATTTATTATGAGACATTGTAGTTTTTATTTTAAAAGACCATTAGCTTTACATTTCTATAATTTTTATGCATCTGTATGTGAGTTAATATATTAATATTGATATATATAAACATAAGAATTTCTATTAGTCTACTATCTTTCTTGATATGTTATTTCATTTATGCCATTTTTTTCCTCTTCAACTTATGTCTATAAATCACTATTTGAAAATAAAATCTTTTAGACTGCTCTGCAAACGAGTCAGTCAAGAAATATATTTGTAACTGAATAGATACATCTTAAAGGGTATTAGTTAAAATTATTTTAACATTTTTCTCTTGAATTCCTTTATATATATACCACCTTTTTGTTTTTGATTGAATGGATAAGCCATTAGCCATAAATTCTTGCTTATATTTAATCTTAAATAACCACTAAAATTTCATAATGTTAGATTTTTAAATATATATTTTAAATTATTTAAAGTTTTAAATGATTGTTTTGCTACTTATTTCTAGACGATAAGCATTTATCTTTGTTTGGTCCAATTATATTTCTTGTATCATTTTGAAATAAATGATTAAGGAGTACCGCAACTTTACATTATAATTTTTTTTTTTTTTTTTTTTTTGCTGTGCGCGGGCCTCTCACTGTTGTGGCCTCTCCTGTTGCGGAGCACAGGCTCCGGACGCGCAGGCTCAACGACCATGGCTCACGGGCCCAGCCGCTCCGCGGCATGTGGAATCTTCCGGGACCGGGGCACGAACCCGTGTCCTCTGCATCGGCAGGTGGACTCTCAACCACTGCGCCACCAGGGAAGCCCCACATTTAAATCTTTATAGAACACTTTAAAAGAAAAATAATTTAATATGGAATACTTAAAATATTTCCTTAATTTTTTCTAATTATTTTACATAGTGTTTTAAACTTAAAAATCCTTTCTAAATTAATAAAACATCAGTAACAAATATTTACATCAAATATCCAGACAATATTAAATTGAGTTAATGCAGTAAAAAGTATATTCCTTTCAGTTAAACATAAATTTGACCATTTACTAGGCATTGAAACACATATTTAACAACTTCTGAAATCTTCTTGCAAAATTAAAATATGCAAAAAATACATAAAATGATATTGTATAAATAAATTAAGGACAAAATGGATATATATGCAAAAAATACATAGCTATCTGTTACATATATATTTGTATAATATTAATTAATTGTATAATATGTTCAAAGCAGTCATCTGTTTATAGTATAAGGTGTTAAATTTTCTACTTTGTTACTAGATAGCTTCTTATATTCTCTTACCCTAAAATAAATCAGAGTTGACCTTTTTAAAATAACCAATCCCTGTAGTATTATATGTATATGTTGAATTTAAAAATATATAATTCTGTTGACAGTGCAAATGAAGTGAACAGTTACTGTTAAATTAGATAATACTGTAATGTTTGTCTTTCCTTTATAAAGTTATATGTAATTGTCTATAAAATCTCTACATTCTTTGAATAGTTTTCGCTTTACTTTTAATGAAGAAGAAAGCCCTAATCACAATAATTTTCTAAATTGTCCTACATTAGATACATTTATCTTCTAGATAAATGTTTAAATATACATGAAATACCTACTTATTTCAAATGCTATATCTAATAAAACTGTAAAGAATACAATGTTACTATTTATTATTTTAATTATAATTAAATTTAATTGATTTAGTATTATATTAATTACTAGGGAGAGAGAGAGACTTTGTTTAAATCTAAGTAATAATAAAAAGATGGAATAACTCAAACAAAGGTACATGCACAAGGAAGAAAATCAATTGTCCTTTAAAAATGTTAGACAAAATTGGATATTAAAAAATCATATATTATAAAGCAGATTCTACCCATGGAAGTTTGATAAATATACATTTTTCTCTCTTCTGCAGCTAATACAGACTATAAGTGCAGTAGACAAAGATGATCCCTTAGGTGGACAAAAATTTTTCTTCAGTTTAGCAGCTGTCAATCCAAACTTCACAGTACAAGACAATGAAGGTAAATTTTAGAACGTGTTCATTATGATTTAAGGTGACATTAACAAGAAATTTTCCCCAAAGTAACAATTACCATATACATGATATATTCATTTATAGATCTGTGTTACAAAATTTTGGCTTCATTATATTTTTAATGCGCTATTATGGTAATTTCTTAACAGTGGTTACTTTCTTGAATTTTAAGATTATAAAATACGTGAAAGAAGACTCTATATGGGTTCTAATGCAAAGACGGAATCTTGCAAACATTAGAAAGGCCGGAATAATCAGTTCCTATAACAAAATAGTAGGACACACAGAGAAATGAATGGCTCAATGAGACTCTTGGGTAAACTTCAGTGAGATTTAGCAGCAGCAGATTCACCAAAGCCAAAAAGGCATAGAAGAGACAAAGAAAAAATAAAAGTAGCCACATTAGCCTATGAGGGGATTGGGTGCAAAAACATAGTTTCAATGGCAAGATGCACTATTCTTCTGTGTAACATATGAATCTTATAATGACTCTGTGATCAAAAGTACTAAACATATTTCTTGCATTCTCAAAAAAAGCAGCAACAGATTTTTGAGGAAAAATACAAAAATGGGTCACTATTTTCAAAAAGTCAAACAGCTTTATTCTTTGGAAAATATGTATGGTAATTATTCTAGGCTAAACAAAAGTATGTAATCAGAGTTTTCTGTCTTCAACAAATTTATGTTAAAACTAATTATATAAGGTAGTTTTTGGTAAAAAGGCATACTTGTTTTAGAGCTACTATAGATGTAATTATTCTTAAAATAAATCTAATAACTACATTGGCATATTTACAATACCTTCCTAACTGTGTATGTACACTGGCAGAGCCAGGTTGCTATAGCATATCTAGGTGGATTTCAGAATGTCAGAAAGCAGTTTAAGATAATGGATAGTTTTACACTGAGCAACTACTACTTGAGATATTTGATATAGTATGATCTTTGCACAAATCAGCTGAAGGGAGGCATCGGTTGGTAACATCTATTTACTAATGAGCTTCTGAAATGTCTATCTTTTCTGTCCCTCTGGACACCTAAAATAATTGTGATTAGAAATATTTACGTAGAATTGGCAAATAAAATACAAAATGCCCAATATCAGATGTAATATCTGAATATCAGAAAAGGACCCATCACTTTAATTCGCTGAATCTGGTAACCTAAACATAGAATTTAGACAGGACATTCTTAGTACTGAGCTGAAATATTGTATTGTATTGTACCACTTTCTAATTGTATTTTAATTTGTTTTATGTTCTTGTTAAACTGAGCCCCAGATCTCAACAAGCCACCTCTCAATTTTAAAAAGTAATAGAGACTTGAAATAGTACTATCTTATCACCGCACTTCACAGTTACTGGGGAAACAACTCAAGGCTAATCTTAATTAATTTTTGATAAATAGTAACAATTTCCTATACTGGGTAGAGTTCCTGATCCTACATAAGTTACTCAAAGCAAGGACTGAAACCATATGAATACAAACCTGAACATACACTAAATAGAATACCAGTAAAGTCTGATGGAATATTTGATCTAATCTTTCATAAATTCACTATTTTCTGTTATTGGGTGAACTTTGAAAGAAATTCCAATGACATAGACATCACCTTAAAGTTGACCTTCTTGAGAAAATACCCTTGCATTTGTCTATATGTTCATCTTAAAAATCTTTAATTCTGCATCTTTCTTAAAATACATTTCCTGCTTCTGTGATACCACAGTTGGTATCACATTGTTAAAGATGCCTCACTTTTCACTAACTTACAGGTCAAAAACATAATTATATGATGACTTTCTGAATATTTAATAAAATGATTCAAACAGAATTGTTAGTTTAAGGTAAAACTTCTTTTGGCTCTTCAATGTATCAAAGCTATTGCAGGCAAAATTAAGATTTAGAAATTTTTGAAAAGTTAAAAGTAAGGCAAGAAGATTCTGAAAATACCCATATTCATGTAAATGTTTGTTTTAGTGTAGGTTTGAGAAAGGAAGAATTGTATCCTAATACTTCTTGGAAGAAAAGTCAGAATTGCAACATTATCAGGATTACATTTTATTTTTTAAATTTGCTTATGCACATCTTCTATTTTGCTAATTTACTATTCTAGATTATGTGGTAGTTAACTGATATACTAAGATTTAACTTCTTACTAAAATTTAGGAAATGATTACTTTATGTTCAACCACTACACCTGCAAAAAGATTGTCATTTTCTTTTCTTTTTTTTAAATTTTGCTATCCTGTTGGTTTGATTTAGCAATTGCCTAACTCACTCCCTTCCCTATATTGGCATTTTAAGCATCTTTATGGGATTGGCTAAACAAGACCCAGCACATTGGACAAACAGAATAGGAAATTATCATCCAAGTATATATTGATTTTATTTTTCAATATCATTATATAGATGCACAACCCACATTTAAGGATACTGGATGAGTTATTGGATAAAGGAAATATCAGTAGCAATATACTAGGTAGGAGGATGCTAGCCTTGATTAAGTCCCTACTTCTTTCTGTGTGTCTGTTAGGCATTCCACATTAGTGTCTTCCACCAATACTTTGAGTTACACACTGTATTCATTTTAATTGGTGGAAATCAAAGTTCAAAAATATTAAGTAACTTGCTGACTGTTCTTCATACATCGGGACTCTTGAAGGTTTTTTTTTTTTTTTTTTAAGTTCCCATTCAATTTATTTATTTATTTATTTATTTATTTAAACATCTTTATTGGAGTATAATTGCTTTACAATGGTCTGTTAGTTTCAGCTTCACAACAAAATGAATCAGTTATATATATACATATGTTCCCATATCTCTTCCCGCTTGCGTCTCCCTCCCTCCCACCCTCCCTACCCGACCCCTCCAGGCGGTCACAAAGCACCGAGCTGATCTCCCTGTGCTATGCGGCTGCTTCCCACTAGCTATCTACCTTACGTTTGGTAGTGTATATATGTCCATGCCTCTTTATCGCTTTGTCACAGTTTACCCTTCCCCCTCCCCATATCCTCAAGTCCATTCTCTAGTAAGTCTGTGTCTTTATTCCTGTTTCACCCCTAGGTTTTTCATGACATTTTTTTTTTCTTAAATTCCATATATATGTGTTAGCATACGGTATTTGTCTCTCTCTTTCTGACTTACTTCACTCTGTATGACAGACTCTAGGTCTATCCACCTCATTACAAATAGCTCAATTTCGTCTCTCTTTATGGCTGAGTAATATTCCATTGTATATATGTGCCACATCTTCTTTATCCATTCATCCGATGATGGACACTTAGGTTGTTTCCATCTCTGGGCTATTGTAAATAGAGCTGCAATGAACATTTTGGTACATGACTCTTTTTGAATTATGGTTTTCTCAGGGTATATGCCCAGTAGTGGGATTGCTGGGTCATATGGTAGTTCTATTTGTAGCTTTTTAAGGAACCTCCATACTGTTCTCCACAGTGGCTGTATCAATTGACATTCCCACCAACAGTGTAAGAGGGTTCCCTTTTCTCCACACCCTCTCCAGCATTTATTGTTTCTAGATCTTTTGATGATGGCCATTCTGACTGGTGTGAGATGATATCTCATTGTAGTTTTGATTTGCATTTCTCTAATGATTAGTGATGTTGAGCATTCTTTCATGTGTTTGTTGGCACTCTGTATATCTTCTTTGGAGAAATGTCTATTTAGGTCTTCTGCCCATTTTTGGATTGGGTTGTTTGTTTTTTTGTTATTAAGCTGCATGAGCTGCTCATAAATTTTGGAGATTAATCCTTTGTCAGTTGCTTCATTTGCAAATATTTTCTCCCATTCTGAGGGTTGTCTTTTGGTCTTCTTTATGGTTTCCTTTGCTGCGCAAAAGCTTTTAAGTTTCATTAGGTCCCATTTGTTTACTTTTGTTTTTATTTCCATTTCTCTAGGAGGTGGGTCAAAAAGGACCTTGCTGTGATTTATGTCATAGAGTGTTCTGCCTATGTTTTCCTCTAAGAGTTTTATAGTGTGTGGCCTTATATTTAGGTCTTTAATCCATTTTGAGCTTATTTTTGTGTATGGTGTTAGGGAGTGATCTAATCTCATACTTTTACATGTAGCTGTCCAGTTTTCCCAGCACCACTTATTGAATAGGCTGTCCTTTCTCCACTGTACATTTCTGCCTCCTTTGTCAAAGATAAGGTGACCATATGTGCGTGGCTTTATCTCTGGGCTTTCTATCCTGTTCCATTGATCTATCTTTCTGTTTTTGTGCCAGTACCATACTGTCTTGATTACTGTAGCTTTGTAGTATAGTCTGAAGTCAGGAAGCCTGATTCCTCCAGCTCCATTTTTCGTTCTCAAGATTGCTTTGGCTATTCGGGGTCTTTTGTGTTTCCATACAAATTGTGAAATTTTTTGTTCTAGTTCTGTGAAAAATGCCAGTGGTAATTTCATAGGGATTGCATTGAATCTGTAGATTGCTTTGGGTAGTAGAGTCATTTTCACAATGTTGATTCTTCCAATGCAAGAACATGGTATATCTGTCCATCTATTTGTATCATCTTTAATTTCTTTCATCAGTGTCTTATAATTTTCTGCATACAGGTCTTTTGTCTCCTTAGGTAGGTTTATTCCTAGGTATTTTATTCTTTTTGTTGCAATGGTAAATGGGAGTGTTTTCTTGATTTCACTTTCAGATTTTTCATCCTTAGTGTATAGGAATGCCAGAGATTTCTGTGCATTAATTTTGTATCCTGCTACTTTACCAAATTCATTGATTAGCTCTAGTAGTTTTCTGGTAGCATCTTTAGGATTCTCTATGTATAGTATCATGTCATCTGCAAACAGTGACAGCTTTACTTCTTCTTTTCCGATTTGGATTCCTTTTATTTCCTTTTCTTCTCTGATTGCTGTGGCTAAAACTTCCAAAACTATGTTGAATAATAGTGGTGAGAGTGGGCAACCTTGTCTTGTTCCTGGTCTTAGTGGAAATGCTTTCAGTTTTTCACCATTGAGGACGATGTTGGCTGTGGGTTTGTCATATGTGGCCTTTATTATGTTGAGGAAAGTTCCCTCTATGCCTACTTTCTGCAGGGTTTTTATCATAAATGGGTGTTGAATTTTGTCAAAAGCTTTCTCTGCATCTATTGAGATGATCATATGGTTTTTCTCATTCAATTTGTTAATATGGTGTATCACGTTGATTGATTTGTATATATTGAAGAATCCTTGCATTCCTGGAATAAACCCCACTTGATCATGGTGTATGATCCGTTTAATGTGCTGTTGGATTCTGTTTGCTAGTATTTTGTTGAGGATCTTTGCATCTATGTTTATCAGTGATATTGGCCTGTGGTTTTCTTTCTTTGTGACATCCTTGTCTGGTTTTGGTATCAGGGTGATGGTGGCCTCATAGAATGAGTTGGGGAGTGTTCCTCCCTCTGCTATATTTTGGAAGAGTCTGAGAAGGATAGGTGATAGCTCTTCTCTAAATGTTTGATAGAATT
Source organism: Leucopleurus acutus (assembly GCF_964270905.1). Taxonomy (NCBI): domain Eukaryota; kingdom Metazoa; phylum Chordata; class Mammalia; order Artiodactyla; family Delphinidae; genus Leucopleurus; species Leucopleurus acutus. Next base: position 156,026,479 of record NC_139145.1, read on the forward strand.
CGCCTGTGAAGCGATCTGGTCCTGGGCTTTTGCTTGTTGGAAGATTTTTAATCACAGTTTCAATTTCAGTGCTTGTGATTGGTCTGTTCATATTTTCTATTTCTTCCTGGTTCAGTCTCAGAAAGTTGTGCATTTCTAAGAATTTGTCCATTTCTTCCAGGTTGTCCATTTTATTGGCATACAGTTGCTTGTAGTAATCTCTCATGATCTTTTGTATTTCTGCAGTGTCAGTTGTTACTTCTCCTTTTTCATTTCTAATTCTATTGATTTGAGTTTTCTCCCTTTTTTTCTTGATGAGTCTGGCTAATGGTTTATCAATTTTGTTTATCCTTTCAAAGAACCAGCTTTTAGTTTTATTGATCTTTGCTATCGTTTCTTGAAGGTTTTTGAATGCTTAATTGATTTTAAAAATACAACTATAGTTAAAATTTACCCAATCATATTTTTCTTCATGAAAATTGGATTAATGTGTGTTTTGTGTATGTGCACACACATACATTTGTAAATAAAAAACATTTACTATAATTTTTTCTTTGGTATGCGTAGTACTTACGTTTTTCGAAAACTGTGATAAACAATATGCTACCATCTCTATAGTCTTGATAAATGATTCACTTATAAAAAATCACCATTTTGAAAGCATCTGAAAATTAGTTAAAAATCTAATAAGTAATAATGGTATTAGATTCTTCAAACTGTCTTATTTATCTTATCTATATTTGAATTGCCTTGTATATATTTGATAGGGAAATTGATATCAATTTTGTATTTTACACAAACAACTCTTTATTTTTGTGTCAAACCACGTTGATCAGGATGAGACAAATGTATTGTCCCCAAAGCCATTTGTAATATGTCAAAATTTATTTTAGATAATACTGCCAGAATTTTAACCAGAAAAAATGGCTTCAGTAGACATGAAATAAGCACCTATCTCTTGCCTGTGGTGATATCGGATAACGATTACCCGATTCAGAGCAGCACTGGCACACTCACCATCAGAGTGTGCGCATGTGACAGCCAAGGCAACATGCAGTCCTGCAGCGCTGAGGCCCTGCTCCTTCCTGCCGGCCTCAGCACAGGGGCCTTGGTCGCCATTCTCCTCTGCATCATTATTCTGCTGGGTAAGAAACCGTGATTATTTCCTAGATGGCTTACTTCACAGTGTCTGTAAGTGGAAATGTTACTATTAAAATACTTCCCCTAAAACTAACCCCCAAATTTAAGACAGACATCAATTAACAGTGGACTGTTGTTTGTAGTAAAATATTTTATATGATCAGACAGAGTCATTACCTTCCCTTTTTAAATAATGAAACTGAAAGTTAGAGATGTTCTAAACGTTTTCCAAGGTTACACAATTTCTGAGTGGCTGAGCTAAGGCAGGGCACCTTGCTGTCAGTCTTTATACGTAGTTTTCCAGTAAATCTAAAGTATTTCCACTGTTTTTGGTTCTTATTACAGCTGGACAATGGCCTCACTATCTTACCTCTTCACTTATATAATGTTAACATAGCCCTTTACCTCGTTCACTTGTCCCTAAAACAATACTTGATTTTATAACCCAGAACAAATTGCTTTTTAACTGCTTTTGAGTTAAAAATCAGATTGTTCACTCTCTAGTTGCATTACCTTAAAACTATTGGGAGTATTCTTGTGACTCTAATCAAAAAACACTGTATCTGATATTTTAAGAAGCAGTGAAATGAACTGGGATTTTGAAGCCAATCTTAGTAAGTTTCATTATCCTCATTATTAACACATTTTTTACTGGCTAAGATCCTTTAGCTGATCATAAGCAATCTGAGGTTTAAAATCGTTACATCACAAGTTTATGTGTGTGCACAAATCATGAATTTAGCCAAAAGAAAAGGTCACATTTTCTCAAAAACTTGAAGAATAAACATTTTCTTTCTCTTGGTGGTGGCCTATTTATTTTTTAATCAGTTTGAAGGTCAAGAACAGTTGTCAATGGATTAAAACTTTCTTTTTTGTTGCATTAATAAAAGTCCCGGGCTTCCCTGGTGGCGCAGTGGTTGAGAGTCTGCCTGCCGATGCAGGGAACGCGGGTTCTTGCCCCAGTCCGGGAAGATCCCACATGCCGCGGATCGGCTGGGCCCGTGAGCCATGGCCGCTGAGCCTGCGTGTCCGGAGCCTGTGCTCCGCAATGGGAGAGGCCACAACAGTGAGAGGCCCGCGTACAGCAAAAAAAAAAAAAAAAAAAAAAAGTCCCTTGTCTGCCCTCTCACACAAGCTTGAGGGCAAGAAGTCTTACTGTTCTGAGTTAATAAAACAGAAAACATAACTTAATACCACTTTACATAATAACATAATTGCCTTCATTCAGGCTGCTGTAACAAAATATCATAGACTGGTAGCTTAAACCACAGAAATTTATTTCTCACAGTCTGGAGACAGGGAAGTCCAAGATCAAGGCACTGGTGGATTTCCTGTTTCGCAAGGGCATACTTCCTATTTCACAGATGGCTGTCTTCTCTTGTATCCTCAAGGGGCAGAAAGCAATCCTCTCTCCTGTGTCATGTCAAGAGAGCACTAATCCCATTCATGAGGGTTCCACCTCCATTACCTAATTACTTCCCCAAGTCTCCACTTCCACACACCATCACATTGGGAATTTATTTAGGCTTTAGCATATGAATTTTTAGGGGACACATTCAGTCAAGACCAGTAATAAATCCCATATCCTTTAAATGTTTGTTCTAATGAGGCTAAATAAATATAGATATTTCTTCATACATATACCTGGTAAGATATTTTCCCTTCCTTTCCTCATCTAACTGAATTCACATCTGTTTCTCTAAATCATCATTTTTAAAGGATTATGACCAAAATGTTTGGGGATAAAGAATGAGGGTGGGAAACTAATACAACCAGAGGGAAAATGATTTTAGCTTTCTCCTATCTTTTATGCTATTACCATTATTATGATTACTAAAATAATAAGCATATTATTATTATTACTGATACCTTCCCATGGAAGTAGGGAAATGTCCTGTCTGAATGAAACACATTTCTACTTGTGGATCTATACTCATTAAGACACATATAGCTGAAATTCATACATAATTTTTGTAGTTAATTCAGTGTAGTAATTTGAATTTACTCTTTGCCATCATGTGATCCAGCAATTTTTTTTTGATCTCATGAGTGATATATATTTCCATGGAAAACCTCATAAATTTCTAAACTAATAATGTCTAAATAATGTGATCTTTTTACCCAGTAATTAAGGCCTTCTAGTAACAATGTAAGGAAAAAAAATATGTAAGTCCATCCGCAAAGCTATTTAACAGATATGGATACTCCATATCTTGTGAAGAAAGCTGCCTTTTTAATATTGCATAAGGATGTAAAAATATGGGCGTATTTTTGCCCTTCTTCATTGTTTTATTTGAAGCTGAATTTGATTTGTGTCTATTTTTTAAACAACATCTTATGTCATTATTTAATGCAAAGTATAAATAACGTCTGTACAATCAGGAACTATCTTTAAACAGTTCTTAGAAAAATAGATAAAATAAGTCACTGTATTTGAAAAAACCTTTCACATTGCTTTAAAAGTAAATTAGAACCACTGTTCTTAAACTCTAACCATCCTGGCTAAATCCTTCAACACTCCCCTCTCCTCTCACGCCTCCCCCTCCCCACAAGCCCTGCAAAAAAAAAAAAAAATATGGAAATACAAAATTAACCCTAAATTCTAACCAGTTCCAGAAAACCTAAATAACAAACTCGTTTATAGTACTTCCACTCGTTATTTATTAATATGTGTTTCAGATGGACCTCTAATGCATCTTTTTTCTTTTTTCAAGTTATAGTAGTACTGTTTGCAGCTCTGAAAAGACAGCGGAAAAAAGAGCCTCTGATCTTGTCTAAAGAAGATATCAGAGACAACATTGTGAGCTATAACGATGAAGGTGGCGGAGAGGAGGACACCCAGGCCTTTGATATCGGCACCCTGAGGAATCCTGCAGCTATTGAGGAAAAAAAGCTGCGGCGAGATATTATTCCGGAAACTTTATTTATCCCACGGAGGACTCCGACAGCTCCGGATAACACGGATGTCCGGGATTTCATTAATGAAAGGCTAAAAGAGCACGATCTGGATCCCACCGCACCGCCCTACGACTCACTTGCAACGTATGCCTACGAAGGAAACGATTCCATCGCGGAATCTCTGAGTTCTTTAGAATCAGGTACCACTGACGGAGACCAAAACTACGATTACCTCCGAGAATGGGGGCCTCGGTTTAATAAGCTGGCGGAAATGTACGGTGGCGGGGAAAGTGACAAAGACTCTTAACCTAGGATATATGTTCTGCTCAAGTAAGAGGAAGTAACTTTACCGACACCGTCTCCACTTCATAATATTTGATATTCAGGAAAATTTTCCTGCCACTCAGCACAATTTTTTTTCCCATTTCCTTTTTAATTTGTTCATTAATTACATTAATTCTTCCCTGTAGGATGTCTCATGGAATATATACGACATTTTATTTAATCACTTCCAAGAGCCAAAGCTATGGAAATTCAGTGTTGTCCTTCTTAGGAAATAAAAGATAATTTCAGAAACATGAACAGGATAGTTCTCCCTTAAGCAGCCTCACAAACAAGCCGCTTCCGTTTCTTAAAGGTGAAGAAAAAATTTAAGGTATATCCTGTTCTGTATGTTAAATTAAAAAAAAAAATGTACATGTGGTGTTAGTAGGTGTGATATGCAACCTGGTATACAAACGTTTGTGCAATTTCATTTCATCAAATTCTATCTGCTAATGTTTTATATTTATATTTTTGTATTTATTTTTAAAAAAAATAAACCAGTTTTTACAACTACCTTGTCTCTAGCTTCTTTTTTCTCTAGGGAGAAAAAGTTTCTCCACAGACTAAATATCTTGGTACAAAATTCCACTGAATACAGGTAAGAACACAAAATCATTATCATTACTATTGAGAGCTCTAACCAAATTAATATGATTTAGGGAAGAATTATTTTTCCAATGAGTCTTGCTATGCTGTGATATGTGAAAAACTCTTCACATTAAGAGGGATAGTCATTTACAGATCACCTAAAACTTTACCATATAAGCAAATGTAAAACATGACCAGCCTTATGCTAAATATCCCCAAACACCAGCAATGCAGTAATTTCATTTTGTCTTTATTCACTAAAATAATATCTGAAAGAATAAAACGTTTTCTTTTTTTGTATGGCATTTGTGCTTCAGGTTTATGGGCAATAATAGTTCAGACAGATTTCATACTGAAATAATCTTTTAATGGAAAATAGGCTTACCTCCCACGGTGACTTTGAAATGCCTAGTAATGACAGTAATAATGCTGAATATTCCATTAAGATACAGCAATGGAATTATGTAATGTTTCCCAAAATGCATTACATATTGCATATTGGTAACAAAGTCTGTTTTTCTGTCAATGAATGTTTCAATAGAAAGGAATAAAAAAGTACTGGCAGTTAATTATCCAGAGTTCCTGATATTCAGGGAAGCCAACTGCCACTAACTGATGCCTCTTTTCTCAAGATCCAAACATGATTTATTCATAAATGGAGCACTTTGTTGGGCCTACACTAGGAAGTCACATTCCCTGCTGAGTTTATTGTAAACAATACCAAAGATTTGTGTACTTTCCAATTAGTGAAAATGGTATGCTCTTGGAGTGAGTCAGAGGGCAATATTGACATATCCTTAATGCAGAATTAATTATTTCAATCTTCTTGAATGCTTTTTGTTCCCCAGCTTCCAGGCTGCAAGACACATATCCCTCTGACCACAGACATTTAAGTTTGCAGAGTAATCTAGTCATGAAAGGAAAACAACCCATGTGGTCTAATTAAAATTACAGTCACGTTACAAGGCTGACACATCAGACCACAGTAAAACCTAACTTGGTCAACTTCCTATATTCCAAGAACCCATGCACCCACCCAAAAGATTGAGAAAACCCTCAGTATGCTAGAAGGTTTATTTATTCAAATAAAATCATCAACAAATGGAAAAGATAAAAGAAGGTATATCTCATGAGCATTTCACATTAGTTATGATTCAAGCTATAACATTCGGGCTTCCCTGGTGGCGCAGTGGTTGAGAGTCCACCTGCCGATGCAGGGGACACGGGCTCGTGCCCTGGTCCGGGAAGATCCCACATGCCGTGGAGTGGCTGGGCCCGTGAGCCATGGTCGCTGAGCCTGAGCATCTGGAGTCTGTGCTCCGCAACGGGAGAGGCCACAACTGAGAGGCCCGCGTACCGCAAAAAACAAACAAACAACAAAAAAAACTATAATATTCATTTGAGTAAAAATTAGTTAAAAATTTTCCAGCATTAGTTATTTTTATTAATATTAGATGTCAGTAATTGGAATTCTTATTTAAATATTTTTAATTATCCTCATACAGATAATTTTAGACTGGCATTAACTTGCTCTATCATTTATTTTGTCATCCAACTTTTATATAGTTAAAGAATCAGTGAGCTTTTGCATTATTCAAATCAGGTTTCCAAAAATTCTCCTTAAAGAGATTGATTAGCAGGCTTCTTTGGCAATATAAAATCTATATTGTACAGAAATCATTTTTCAGAGTACTGAAACAGTCCTTGGTATCAGATATCCTAATATTTTTTGATAATGAAGGTGATATGTTATATAATTAATTTTTTGGAGATCCTGAAATTAAAAATACACCTATAAGGACCTGCTCAGACTGTAAGTTTCCCTTACATTATACTCTCCCAAAAGCAGGCCCAATATATAGATTATTCTATGTCCACAATTTCTATTATATGTGGAGTGGGGAAAAATGTCACTCAGTAACATGTTGATTTTATCATACAACCATGGACTTTTCATTTATGCATCCATGTATTCACTTATCAATTATTTTGAGCAGTTATTATAAAAATCAAAGAATATGCTAGATCCTAGAGATGTAATAATAAATCATATATAATTTATATATATGTACGTAATTATTCTATTAGTGACAATGGGGGGGAAAAGGCAAAATAATTACCAAAACTCTCAGAATTTGTAACAAAATACCTAACTTGTACTAACTTTTTAAAGTACAGTGAAAAGAAATTATTCTGCCATCCTTTTTTTATGTTTTTTTTTTTTTTCTTTGTTTGTTTTGTGGTACGCGGGCCTCTCCCTGTTGTGGCCTCTCCCGTTGCGGAGCACAGGCTCCAGACATGCAGGCTCAGCGGCCATGGCTCACGGGCCCAGCCGCTCCGTGGCATGTGGGATCCTCCCGGCCCGGGTCACGAACCCGTATCCCCTGCGTCAGCAGGCAGACTCTCAACCACTGCGCCACCAGGGAAGCCCCTTTTTTATGTTTTAAATATTCAGATAAGGGAAATAAAATGATTTATAAACCTTCGGTCATTAGAAATGGTGATTAAGTTTATCAATTCTCATTGGTTCTATTTTCAATGACATATCAAAGAACGTTTATATAATGATAAAGTAATGCTCTTAGACTGAGGTTTCTCTGTATATGTTAAGTAGATACTGTCAAACAACTTCAAGAGTTCCAGACATAAACTATGAGTAATTAGATGTTTAGGATACTCTAAAATAAATAAACTTAAGGTGTAGAATTGAGACTTAGGGATATCTACATATTTGGGTTCATTTATCAACACATCTACCTAAGTATCTATATATAATGGCTTCACCATGCTTTCACCAGCTGCACCCCCCTCCCTGCTGGCAGTGCTGACCCTGTGCTGCAGCTCCCTGTCCAGTGGCCTTGCACATGGGTGGGCACCCCTGGGCAGTGCTGCAGGACTAAGTAAGCTGCAGCTGCTGGTGGCTGCAAAGGGAACCTCCCTGACTCACATGCTGCCCCTCCAGATCTACTACAAATCTACTACAGATCTATTAGAAATGCCCTCTGTTCCCAAGCTTGAAATAAAGTAGACTGTTGGTGTCCTTTTGCACCTGGCTGCTGGACCTTCCCATTGCTCTGAAAGAGTGCAGGTTTCACCCACAGAGAGGGGTACAGGGCTCCCGCTTGGACATCCTATAAGTTGAAAATAGTGTAAGATAGAAGCATCTAGTTACTTTTGCTGAGGGTGCAGGAGAGAGCCGAGTCTTTCCTTTTTTACTCCAATGTTTTGCTCAACACCAAGACGTTTTTTTTTTTTAAGAAGATGTTGGGGGGTAGGCCTTTATTAATTTATTTTTGCTGTGTTGGGTCTTCGTTTCTGTGCGAGGGCTTTCTCTAGCTGTGGCAAGCGGAGGCCACTCTTCATAGCGGTGCGCAGGCCTCTCACTATCGCGGCCTCTCTTTTTGCGGAGCACAGGCTCCAGACGCGCAGGCTCAGTATTTGTGGCTCATGGGCGTAGTTGCTCTGCGGCATGTGGGATCCTCCCAGACCAGGGCTCGAACCCGTGTCCCCTGCATTAGCAGGCAGATTCTCAACCACTGCGCCACCAGGGAAGCCCAACACCAAGACTTTTTAACTGTTGTGACCATACTATTCCTAGCAAATCCCCCATGCAAGCAATTGGATTCATTTCATCTTTAAAACATACACAGAGGGCTTCCCTGGTGGCGCAGTGGTTGAGAGTCCACCTGCCAATTCAGGGGACACGGGTTCGTGCCCCGGTCCGGGAAGATCCCACATGCCGTGGAGCAGCTGGGCCTGTGAGCCATGGCCGCTGAGCCTGTGCTCCACAACGGCAGAAGCCACAACAGAGAGAGGCCCGCGTACCGGAAAAAACAAACAAACAAAAAAACATACACAGAATCCCACCTCTTCTCACCATTTCCATTACCCAACTCAAACCATCAACACCTGTTTTCTCCATTGTTAGGAGCAATTAACTTCCTAACTGGCTTTTCTCTTGCACCTTGCCCCACTTATACTCTACCATCAGCACTGAGGTCAGAGAAATATTTTCAAAACGAATTTCCCATTTGATTGCTCCCTGGTTCTAAACTCTACTTCCTCATTTTACTCAAGAGTAGAAGGCAAACTCCTTATAATATCCTGAAGGCCTGTCCAGAACGCTTTGACCTCTTCTCCCATTTGCTCTGCTCCAGCTTCTCACCCTTTACTGTTCCCCTCTGACTTCATGTGTTTATACTGACCATTCCTTCTATCTCCAGCCATGTCCTTATTTCTTTATAAAATGCTATTTTATAAGTTCTCTATAAAATGCTATTTTAATTACGGTCTACACTGTCCACCTTACTTATAGAATTTCCCTAGACTAACCCGTTGCTCTTACACTGCATTTGTTTTCTCCCTAACACTACCACAGATTTAACATGTTATATGACTTATTTGTTTACTATGATTATTTTCTCTCTCCCTCAAATAGAATGTAAAATTCATGAGAGCATGGATTTTGTGTTTTTTCATTGTGATGTCCAATACACAGAATCATGTCTATCTGTTTAGGTATTCAACAAACACGTATTGGAAGAATTCATAAATATTGTACTTTTGGATTTATCACATATTATACTTAATTTTAAATATGTATATATACATATTATGCACATGATATTTCTGCTTCTTCCTTTATTCAGATAGTGAACTACTCAAAGTTATAGGAGGTGTCTTAGTGATTATTTTGCTCATTTACCAGGAACGATTTTACTCCAGACTGATATAGTACTTGGGTATTGTTTTAAGGATGAATGTTAATTAGCCAAAAATTATTTTGACTAATTGCTTTAGGAAATTAGAGATATATTCTGAAGGGCACACAAATCTGAGAAAGTCAAAACGATGATTTAAACGAAGTTACATAGTAAATGTGCTTAGAATATTTACAAAGTGTTGAAAATTATAATAGTGGGAATTGACATAAAACAAATACTACAGTCAGAGAATGACTAACTTTTCAGGTTCTGTTCTGGTGTGGTTGGGGTCTGGGTCATGATGGGAATTTAATATTGCAAAAAGGTCAGATAAACGGGCAGTTGATCAGGGAAAGTTTTGAAAAAGATTATGATGAAAGGGAACAGAAGACCAGAGCCCCAAGGAAGATGCTCCTGCTTCCTTGCCAAAAGGCACTAGGGTTCAATTTTTTTTTTTTGAGGGTTTATTTATTGTTTTAAATATTTATTTTTCTTTCCGTTCTTTTTTTTTAAACATCTTTATTGTAGTATAATTGCTTTACAATGGTGTGTTAGTTTCTGCTTTATAACAAAGTGAATCAGCTATACATATCCACATATCCTCATATCTCCTCCCTCTTGCGTCTCCCTCCCACCCTCCTTATCCCACCCGGTGGTCACAAAGCACCGAGCTGATCTCCCTGTGTTATGCGACTGCTTCCCACGAGCTATCTATTTTACATTTGGTAGTATATATTACTCCATGCCACTCTCTCACTTAGGCCCAGCTTACCCTTCCCCCTCCCCGTGTCCTCAAGTCCATTCTCTACATCTGTGTCTTTATTCCTGTCCTGCCTCTAGGTTCTTCAAAACCATTTTTTTTTTTTTAGATTCCATATATATGTGTTAGCATAAGGTATTTGTTTTTCTCTTTCTGACTTATTTCACTCTGTATGACAGACTCTAGGTCCATCCACCTCATTACAAATAAATCAATTTTGTTTCTTTTTATGGCTGAACAATATTCCATTGTATATATGTACCACATCTTCTTTATCCATTCATCTGTCAATGGACACTTAGGTTGCTTCCATGTCCTGGCTATTGTAAATAGACCTGCAATGAACATTGTGGTACATGACTCTTTTTGAATTATGGTTTTCTCAGGGTATATGCCCAGTAGTGGGATTGCTGGGTTGTATGGTAGTTCTATTTTTGGTTTTTTAAGGAACTTCCATAATGTTCTCCATAGTGGCTGTATCAATTTACATTCCCACCAACAGTGCAGGAGGGTTCCCTGTTCACCACACCCTCTCCAGCATTTACTGTTTGTAGATTTTTTTCATGATGGCCATTCTGACCGCTGTGAGGTGATACCTCATTGTAGTTTTGATTTGCATTTCTCTAATGATTAGTGATGTTGAGCATTCTTTCATGTGTTTGTTGGCCATCGTATTTCTTCTTTGGAGAAATGTCTATTCAGGTCTTCTGCCCATTTTTGGATTGGGTTGTTTGTTTTCTTGGTATTGAACTGCATGAGCTGTTTGTAAATTAATCCTTCATCAGTTGCTTCATTTGCAAATATTTTCTCCCATTCTGAGGGTTGTCTTTTCATCTTGTTTATGCTTTCCTTTGCTGTTCAAAAGCTTTTAAGTTTCATTAGGTTCCATTTGTTTTTTTTTATTTCCATTTCTCTAGGAGGTGGGTCCAAAAGGATCTTGCTGTGATTTATGTCATAGAGTGTTCTGCCTATGTTTTCCTCTAAGAGTTTTAGAGTGTGTGGCCTTATATTTAGGTCTTTAATCCATTTTGAGTTTATTTTTGTGTATGGTGTTAGGGAGTGTTCTAATTTCATTGTTTTACATATAGCTGTCCAGTTTTCCCAGCACCACTTACTGAAGAGGCTGTCTTTTCTCCATTGTATACTCTTGCCTCCTTTATCAAAGATAAGGTAATGATATTTGCATGGGTTTATCTCTGGGCTTTCTATCCTGTCCCATTGATCTATATTTCTGTTTTTGTGCCAGTACCATACTGTCTTGATTACTGTAGCTTTGTAGTATGGTCTGAAATCAGGGAGCCTGATTCCTCCAGCTCCATTTTTCTTTCTCAAGATTGATTTGGCTATTTGGAGTCTGTTGTGTTTCCATACAAACTGTGAAATTTTTTGTTCTAGTTCTGTGAACAATGCCAATGGTAGTTTGATAAGGATGCATTGAATCTGTAGATTGTTTTGGGTGGTATAGTCATTTTCACAATGTTGATTCTTCCATTCCAAGAACATTGGGGTTCAATGTTTGAATTGATGTCCTTCTTGTATTCTTTTCTTGTTTTCCTCCTTACAGGCTGTGATTACTGGGTATAAAGAGTTTGATGTGTATTTTCTTTCTTTTTTTTTAACATCTTTTTTGGGGTATAATTGCTTTACAATGGTGTGTTAGTTTCTGCTTTATAAAAAGTGAATCAGTTATACATATACATATGTTCCCATATCTCTTCCCTCTTGCGTCTCCCTCCCTCCCGCCCCATGTGTATTTTCTTGATTACTTTTAAAAAGCCTGACTTGTTGAGATTGCCAAATATATGAAGATATTGATATGCAAAGAGAACAGCCTGCATATTTAACTATGCATGGACTCTAGAGACAACCTTGAATCAAGAACCCACAAAAAAAAAAAAAAAAAGTAAACGAGCTGAGAGAATTGATGTGAATGAGCAAAGATTCTTGGAGCCAAAAGGTACACTGATGGTTAAAAACAACAACAAGGGACTTCTCATTGGCTCAGTGGTTAAGAATCCACCTGCCAATGCAGATGACAGGGGTTTGATCCCTGGTCCAGGAAGATCCCACATGCCATGCAGCAACCAAGCTCGTGCACCACAACTACTGAGTCTGTGCTCTAGAGCCTGTGAGCTAAAACTACTGAAGCCCTCGCACCTAGAGCCTGTGCTCTACAACAAGAGAAGCCACTGCAATGAGAAGCCCGTGCACCGTGACAAACAGTAGCTCCCACTCACTGCAACTAGAGAAAGCCTGCGTGCAGCAATGAAGACCCAACGCAGACAAAACTAGAAAATAATAAAAATTAAAAAAATAAAAACAGAAGCAAATATGGGCTCCAAAAAAAAGAAAGCCAGCAAAACTATATCTATCTATCTATCTATAATTTATTTTCATCCACTCTAACATTTTTTTATACGTATTACATTTTGCATCCAATTTCCCTGAAAATCTCTTTATTTCTTTAATGCTACAAATATAATACTTACTCCCGTGCTGAGCTAGCTAAGTCATTTGAAGATCTGGAAATCAGCTAAGCAAAAAAAGAGGAGAAAAGACATGTTTCACAACTCTAATTAGTAAGGGCAAAAACAAAAAAAAGACAAATAAAGTTACTTTGTTTAACCTTATTTTCTACTATTATTATAAATGGATTATTATAAGTTATTAATACATTAGTAGCACAATGAATATTCTTTATTAAATTAAATGATTTATATAGGAAAGAATTAATGATTAATAAGAGCATAACAGAAAACTGGTAGACACTATGTGAAAGCTCTTTTCCAGCTGTGGAATTATCCTGAATTTGGAACATGACATTTACAACTCCACAGGAAGGATAGCACAGCAACTTCATTCCCAAATTTATCTGAAACCACCTGCACAATGTGAAATATTTAGAAGCATTCTTAAGATTCTTTCCATGATCTTTGCCTCTCTCCTTTTACAGTCAAGAGGATTTTAAATGACTTTTTAATCAATATGTAAAATCTATGCCACTGTGTTACAGTTTACATTTACTTCCATTATCCCCACTATTAATATAGCTTAAATTAAATCTTTCCTAAATGATGTTGTTAATGTCAATGAACCTTTGTGAAAAGCAGCCAGTGATTGACTCTGCTTCTGGCATATTCAACTTTTCTTTTAGAAGAGCAGGACTTTAGCACTACAAAGTTATTTGTTTGAAATTATTATTTATCATTTCCCATCTTTATTGAGATATAATTGATATATAACACTGTATAAGTTTAACGTGTACAACATGATGATATATGTATACATCTTAACTACATAACTTTCATATTTGTTTCTTCAAAGAGTTAAATTTTATTACAAGTAGAATTTGTCTCTAACTTTGTAATAACTCTGAGCATAGAAAATATTCATTCAAAAGCGTGTAGGTACTTTAGTAGCACCAACATATGGAACATTCTATTGGCAGACCTATATAATTTAGATTAAGGCAGCTCCTTAATTTTTAGGTTGCATTTGGTTAAACACTTAAACCTGATAAAATGCTAGTTCCAAGCAATGCATTGGACACCTAAGTAGGTATTACATAAATACTTGTTGAGTGATTGATTAATCTCGGCATTCTAATTCTTTGTTTTCTAATTTTGGCACTGTGGAAAATTTCAGGTTCCATGCCTTCCTTACCCTCAACCATGTTTCATTCATATTTGAAAAGGCATATTCTAGAAATGTCACAGTAACCTTTTAAGATGACAGTCTCTGCCTAGGAATTCTTGACAGTAGCTATGCACAATTATGCCAGTTATATTTTGAAACTTTCTTACATCATCTTCCCAAAAGTGATAGCCTGGTAGACAGAGTTTAGGTGATTGGATGGAAGGATATGCAAACTCGATGAACACTTTTATAAACTTATTTTTGAGATAACAATAGAAAAAGTAAAATTCAATTACTGGTTTATTCATTGTCAAAATGAGTAATTTATTTAAAAGTAATCATATTATGTCTCAATTTCTCTATCTGTGAAACTAATATCTCAATGCTTTATTAACACAAAACATTGAACACAATTAATTTTGTGCCTAGATACTTTCATTAGTATAAATTTTTCAATTTTATTGAAAAGTAAAAAAAAATGAAGACAAACACCAAAGTTATTCTCCAAATCACTTAAAATATAATGATGCATCTTTTAAGTAGTAAACATAAGTACCTAAAATATCACTGATTAGCAACATCTTTAATGTGTGTTCTTATACACAGCATGGTAAGGCTATATCTAATTTATGATAATAGTGTTGATTAAGATGATAGAGATGATGATGGTGATGATTATAAGTAACATTTATGTGCCTAATATTCCAGGGTTTGTTCAAAGTCTTACATATACTAATACATTTAATAGTCACAATGACTCTGTAAGGTAAATACTATTATTATCTCCATTTTACATATGAGGAAATACAAGTGAGGATTAAATAAAATTGCCCAAGTTTCTACTCTTTCTTTACAAAGGAGTTTGGAAACACAATTGGCTCAGCTATAAGGTTAATGCTCTTTAATCCAAGCCTACTCCTGGTAAGGATAAAACAACAAATCTTTATATCTCAGGGTTAGTAATGATAGTGAGGAGACCTCTATCAACAGAGTTGCTTATAGAGAATGAATTTTTTAATTAAAAAATATGTAGTTGTATTTAAAACACACATTTGGCCTTAGCTTCACAGTTGGTACTGGGTTATCATCTAGGTCAGTAGAATTTGTGTAATCCTGGTCTCTCAGTTTGGTTGGGGATTGTCTCCTTGGACTCTCTAACGTGAGGGTCATATTGTATAATCTACCCTCTACTGGGCCACGAGTGTGTGGAAGATGGGGAGATGATCAAAATATCAAAATGGTAAAGGGAGCATTTCTCTGGTGAGTGGATGTGAATGATGTCCTCTCTAATGTCGATGGAATGGGGGTTCCCTTTAAGTACCAACAAGGGAGTACCTGGATAAGACTGGTCTTAGGTGTGAGGGAGCTGGAGAGCTGAAGGCCAGGAATTAAGTAGTATTAGAGCTTAGTGTAAAGTATCTGTCCATTTGGGGGACCACTTATGGTTTAAAAGCTTGAGGAGCATATCTTTGAGTAAACTGCTGTGCTTCTCTATAAGTCTGGACACTTGGGACCTGTAAGCTAGGTGGAAGTTCCACAAGAGTCCATGGTCTAGAGCCCATGACTAAACAGCTTGGGAAGTTAAATGAGTCCCTTGATCTGCATCTACACTATCTGGTGGACCCAAGGAGATGAGCACGCACCTGGTTAAGAAGGAGATTGCGTGATGAGATGCAGCATTTCTGGGGAAAGCCGCCAGCAGTAGTCCTCTGTAAGTATCATACCTACTAGCTCCAGCAGAGGGCAGCAGTGGTCAGATAAAATTAATTTGCCTTCCTGAATAGGGTCTGTCACCTAGGGGCACATGTCCCCACCTGGGAGCCTTCCAGAGTTTTATTTGGGAGCGAAGAGGGCAACTATTTACCACCACTTTGGCTAGACATGTGGTGAGGGGGAATTCGCACCTGTACGCTCCATCTGTGAGTGTTGTCACTTCCCTGTGCTGGGGTGTAATACGGGCCCACCCTGCTAGTGTGCATGGCACCTCTGGAGAAATAGTTGTGTGTGGCACTCTAGGAGGTAGCTCATGTGGGGCCTTGGAACAAGCATGCCATTTGGATAAGGAGTCGCAATGTTATAATGTGCTTGTTGGCATTTGTGCACAGAGACATGAGTGACCGTAATCAGCCTATGTGAGTCGGCTCTCTCTTTCCAAATGGAAACACCCCACAGAAGCTTTTTTTGAATCTTGAAATTATCCATCTGCCTTTGTCCAGACCAGACTGGACGAGCCCATTGGCTACGATCCTGGAGCCAGTAAAAATGTGTGCCCTTGGGAGTCCCATTTTTATGGCCTGTTGTAGAGCCAGGGGCGCTGCCACCATGTCTGCCAGCTGACCCAATCCAGGAGAGCCCTCCTGGTCTAGGGATATGCTGCCAGAAGGATGAAATTCTGCGGCCTTCCAGTGGGCTGCACCACATGCAATGGGCACTGCCATTCAGGAAGAACACCCACTCTCTTTCCATGCAGTTGGTCCCAAGGGGATCCCCAAATTGTTAGAGGGCCCATCAGTGGAGGTACCAGTAGCTGCACCTCAGTGTCAGTGGGCAAGAGGCTGAGCATGGGGGCTGCCTCATTTTCCTGCAAGGGAAAGGCCCTTGACGTCAGTTTAGTCCTTTCCTGAAGGTGCCGCATTTCTTTTTAACAGTGAGGCATCAGAGGCCATGCCAAGACTCTGCTGGATTGAATCCCTGACTCAAGGACTTTTGTGTGAAGTAGTTTGGACTGTGAGCCCTATGATTCCTCTGTCTCTAAAAGAGCCCAGGAGGCTGCCAACATTTGACATGTGAGTGTCATGTCCCAGGCTGCTGTCTAGGGCAGGCGTTTGGTCCGGGACCCCATGCCCAGAACCCCAGGTAGAGCCATGCTGAGTCTAGAGACCCCACGGGGTGTTGCAGTGACTCAACTAGGAATTCTGAGCTGTAGAGGGACTAAAGGAAGGAGCTGTTGTCTGGTTTGCTGGGCCAGCTGCAAGGAAGTCTGTTGAGGCGCTCCCCAGTGGGAAGAAGCTGATTTGCATGTAACAGCATAAATAGCCTTAAGTAGAATGAACAAGCGTGTTGCCTCCAAAATGTGAACAGAACTAACGTGCTGGGCCTGTCGTAATGTGACAGGAGGCTTGATTGTAAGTTGAGGTTTTACAGCTATAGGAATTTTGAGGCCCTCAGCTGACTTCAGAGGCTGGTCCTTGGATCTTATGTGGGGCAATGGTCCATCTTCTCTGCTGTAAATATTGTATTTCTAGCTGTAAATCTTCTTGGGCTGCATCCTCAGAGAGCCCCCTAGTAGAGTGTTATCCATGTAATTGCAAGGGTGGCAGTGGTTAGTGTGAGTGAATCTAGACCTTGCTACCTCATTATGTGCCATTCAGATAACCCATGGGCGGCCAGGCATTTTGGATATCATCTATCATCTCTATAACGTTGCGAATGGAGGCCTTAATGGTGGAAACCTTAATGGTGCATTGAAATTTTGATAGTCAATTGTTAGTCTCCATCCATTGGTGGCCAGTTTTAACACTGGCTAGGTGGGGCTATTAATAGGTGAGACCATGGACCTAATGACCCCAGTGTCAAGCATATTTCTAATGATGGGCTGAAGGCCCTCTGTACCTTGTTTCAGTCAATACTGTGGTGTATTTACTGTTTTCACTGGAGAAGGCTTTTGGACAGGTTCTCATTTCACAGCTCCCACGAAAAAGGCCAGGAATTTGGGTTTATTCCACCTAGTGTATAGCTGAGTAAGGGCCTCCATGCCCATATTAGGAAAAGAGAGAGTCAGGGGACCACCAACACTGGCAACTGTTTTAGAAACATGGTGCCAATAGGCACACCTAGCTTAACTCGTACTCCTTTTATAGTTTTACCTGCTGTGTCTTATAGGCTGCAGAAAGTTCCCTTGAAGAATTTGGAAGGGTTGCCTGGAATCACTGTGACGTGCGTTCCTGTGCTCATAGAGCCAAGAATCTCTGGTTATTTTTGCTTTTGTCCCAGTGGACCACCAGAGTCGTCAATGGGCAATTATCACTGGAAGGTGGGACAAGCTCCAGGGAGCTGCCCATTTGTTAGGGTAATGATCTAGAGAGGTTGTTTAGGGCAGAGGGAGTCCCAGGAGCCTCTGAAGGCCTCTGGGCCATTGAGATTGGACTCTGTAGCAGGGATCCTGAAGATGTAAGCTCACTGGGGACCCCCAATTGGTGGAGATGTAGTATAAGGTACTCAGCTGTTTGGAATTGTTCCAGGCATTAAATCCCAACAGGGCTGGTATGGAGGCTCCAGGACCAGGAGGTGAGAAGGGTGCTTTTCAAGGTGGGATGTGGGGCCTGGCACCCAGGGTTGACCTTGAGGTTGTGGGTTGATACTATACAATCCTTGGTACTATACAATCTGAAAGTCTAGGTGAATGTCTCCTTCACGGGGGACCACATTGTCTATTCTCTCCATGGCCTCATTGAATACGGTAGGAAGTCCCCACAAAGTGGAGGATTACAAGCTCTGTAATTTGGAAGGAGGGCTTCCTGTAAGAAGAATTCTTTGGATTTAAAGTCAGTTGGGGCCTCCTCAGCATTGGAGGTGAAATCCAGTTCATCTGGGTTGCTATCTTAAAAGAAGTGAAAGATCCACTGGACCATACCAATCCAAGGAGAGTCAGGCTTCATCTAGTATCTTCCTTTGGCTTTGAGCCTTGGAGGTAATAACTGCAATAGAAGGGTGAGCTTCATGCAAGCCATAAAAATCCTAGTAAGCAGGGGAAGGGATTTTCCCTCTATATGCTTAGGGCTTGTGCTTTTGGGTTTGGCCTCTCCCTCCTCCATCGAACCTTGGTTATAGCATTGGGATTATTGGTGGCAGCAGCCTTTGCTTTAATTCTGGTTGGCTTGATCCTGGTGTGGCCCCTCATGGGTGGGGGGATGGCATCACCAGTGTCTCTTAAGAATTTGGCCTCAGGCTCTGGGAGTCTTTTAAAAGGTTATATGTTTTCGAGTTCTTGGAAAAACCAGCTAGTTGCCTCATTTCTGGGGCAGTGAGTAATAGCTCAGAGCTATTATTAAACACTATGAAGAATCAGTCAGCACTCCCCCACACTTTTTTTCTCTCCTGCTGCATCAAGTCTTTTAAAATATTTTGAATCTGAAGACAGATAAAATTTTGAGTTTCAGTTTCTAATTCTCTATATCTGCCACTGATTTGACCTAATGAATTGTCCCTTAAAAGATATGCAGTTGACATCCCCTGGTGGTGGGACAAGTAGTCAGTTCCCCCTGAAGCGTGTTCTAATAGACCTCACTGAGATGGGGTCAGCCTTTGCTAGAGCAATGGTACCAGGATCATTCAGACCTAGACCATGAGAGTGAAGAACCAGGGCTTTGGTATGTTGGTATGCCTGGGTGTTGAGCAGTGCCAAGGCTGCTTCTATGGGCATTTCTATGGGCATAGTAAGGAGTTTAATTTCCTTGGGCATTATAGTGGGGGCAGTAATAGGTGTTCTGGACATTTGTATTGAACCATTTGATCTTGTGCCACCTCAAGCCTAGAGTGGGACAGATGATATTCATGGGATCAGAAGACTTGAGATGGGACAGCAGCAAGGTATGCAGCATCAGAAGGACCTGGGCCCCAGACACATGTGCCTTTGCCCTGGGCCATGACTTTTCCAATGACCGTGTCCCAACCACATGGTTTAGAGCTCAGTGTCCTGGTGCAGCCTGAAAACACAATGGCCTGGGAAGGAGAGCCTCTCCCTCCTCTTTCTAAGGTCACTGCCTGGCACATTTATACAGTAGACCACACCTGGGTAGGGGCTGTCACTTTCCTCTCCTGGCCATTAACTAACACGACTGGACCTTGTGAAAACTTAGCCAACTCTCCTAAGAGTCGGTAGCTGGGTTCATGTTTATAGTTGGGAAACACACCCAAAGCCTAATACCTGCTGGGGGAATTTGCTCCCCTTCCTGTGGGGTATTTCTAGGTAGAAAACACATCTGTAGAACCTCAAGTCAGCTCCAGTTATCAACGCTCTGAGGTTCAGGAGGATTCTGGTGATTTTTTCAGAGCTTGCACTTTGGAAAGGGAAGCCAAGGTAAAACTCAACAGAATCAATACAATGCAGTGAAAAATAGCACAACTGTAGGTTAGTATGTGGTAGACTTTTTCCAGATAGAATTACCCACCTGGGAGAGCCAGTCAGTAAGCCATTTGCAGCTAAATGGCATTTCTAACAGTTATAGCAAGACTGTTACAATCCATCCCATTCATAAAGCCAATTGTGACTTTGCTAAAAGACCTAGGGTATTGGGTGGTGAGCCACGCTTCAACAAGGGAAGTGAAATAGAGAAATTCATTACACATAGGTCATGAAAAAAGTAAATAGCATTCCCTGAGGGGCCACACAGGCTCATGGCAGGCTACAAGTAGAGAGAGTAGGGCAGGACCTGTGCCCATGCACTTATTAAGGTCATAGGTGGAGTGCTTTGGGTTCCTAGGCTAAGGAAGTATTGGTCAATTCAAACTAAAAGGAACAGGGTTTTGATATGCTTCTGAGAGGGTCTTACCTAAGGGTGCACAAGAGGAAGGCCCTGGGAACAGGGGGAATGCTTATCCCAAGGGAAGTAGGGGGTAGTTAGAAACATATATTTACTTGTGACTCTGGGAGCTGTTATATAAGGCATGTACTCATAGGAGGGGTTAATTTTTTTTTTAAACATATTTATTGGAGTATAATTGCTTAACAATGTTGTGTCAGTTTCTGCTGTGTAACAGAGTGAATCAGCTATATGCATAGGTATATCCACATATCCTCTCCCTCTCGTGTTTCCCTCCCGCCCTCCTTATCCCACCCCTCTAGGTGGTTGCAAAGCACTGAGCTGATCTCCCTGTGCTATGCAGCTGCTTCCTGCTAGCTTTCTAATTTATATTTGGTAGTGTATATATGTCAATGCCACTCTCTCACTTCACCCCAGCTTACCCTTCCCCCTCCCCGTGTCCTCAAGTCCATTTTCTACATCTCTGTTGTTATTCCTGTCCTGCCCCTAGACTTATCAGAACCATTTTTCTTTTTAGATTCAATATATATGTGTTAGCATATGGTATTTGTTTTTCTTTTTCTGACTTACTTCACTCTGTATGACAGACTCTAGGTCCATCCACCTCACTACAAATAACCCAATTTCTTTCTTTTTATGACAGAGTAATATTCCATTGTATATATGTGCCACATCTTCTTTATCCATTCATCTGTTGATGGACACTTATGTTGCTTCCATTTCCTGGTTATTGTAAATTGTGCTGCAATGAACATTCTGATACATGACTCTTTGAATTATGGTTTTCTCAGGGTATATGCTCAGTAGTGGGATTGCTGTGTCATACAGTAGTTCTATTTTTAGTTTTTTAAAGAAACTCCATACTGTTCTCCATAGTGACTATCAATTTACATTGCCACCAACAGTGCAAGAGGGTTCCATTTTCTCCACATCCTCTCCAGCATTTATTGTTTGTACATTTTTTGATGATGGCCATTCTGACCAGTGTGAAGTGATACCGCATCGTAGTTTTGATTTGCATTTCTCTAATGATTAGTGATGTTGAGCATCCTTTCATGGGTTTGTTGGCAATCTGTATATCTTCTTTAGAGAAATGTCTATTTAGGTCTTCTGCCCATTTTTGGATTGGGTTTTTGTTTCTTTGTTATTGAGCTCAATGTGCTGCTTGTATATTTTGGAGATAATCCTTTGTCAGTTGCTTCATTTGCAAATATTTTCTCCCATTTTGAGGGTTGTCTTTTCAACTTGTTTATGGTTTCCTTTGATGTACAAATGCTTTGAAGTTTCATTAGGTCCCATTTGTTTATTTTTGTTTTTATTTCCATTTCTCTAGGAGATGGATCAAAAAGGATCTTGCTGTGATTTATGTCAGAGTGTTCTGCCTATGCTTTCTTCTAAGAGTTTTATAGTGTCTGGCCTTACATTTAGGTCTTTAATCCATTTTGAGTTTAGTTTTGTGTACGGTGTTAGGAAGTGTTCCAATTTCATTCTTTTATATGTAGCTGTCCAGTTTTCCCAACACCTCTTACTGAAGAGGCTGTCTTTTCTCCCTTGTATACTCTTGCCTCCTTTATCAAAGATAAGGTAACCATCTGTGCATGGGTTTATCTCTTGGCTTTCTATCCTGTTCCATTGATCATATTTCTGTTTTTGTGCCAGTACCGTACTGTCTTGATTACTGTAGTTTTGTAATAGAATCTGAAGTCAGGGAGCCTGATTCCTCCAGCTCCGTTTTTCTTTCTCAAGATTGCTTTGGCTATTTGGAGTCTTTTGTGTTTCCATACAAATTGTGAAAAATTTTCTTCTAGTTCTGTGAAAAATGCCATTCATAATTTGATAGGGATTGCATTGAATCTAAAGATTGCTTTGGGTAGTATACTCATGTTCACAATGTTGATTCTTCCAATACAAGAATATGGTAGATCTCTACAACTGTTTGTATCATCTCTAATTTCTTTCATCAGTGTCATGGTTTTCTGCATACAGGTCTTTTGTCTCATTCCTAGGTATTTTATTCTTTTTATTACAATGGTAAATGAGAGTGTTTTCTTAATTTTTCTTTCAGATTTTTCATCATTAATGTATATGAATGCAAGAGATTTCTGTGCATTAATTTTGTATCCTGCTGCTCTACCAAATTCATTAATTAGCTCTAGCAGTTTTCTGGTAGCATCTTTAGGACTCTCTATGTATGGTATCATATCATATGGTATCAAACAGTGACAGCTTTAGGACTGTCTATGTATGGTATATGTACATAGTCTTTAGGACAGCATCTTTAGGACTCTCTATGTATGGTATCATATCATATGGTATCAAATAGTGACAGCTTTACTTCTTCCTTTCCAGTTTGGATCCCACTTATTTCTTTTTCTTCTCTGATTGCTGTGGCTAAAACTTCCAAAACTATGTTGAATAATAGTGGTGAGAGTGGACAACCTTGTCTTCTTCCTGAGAGGAATTGGTTTCAGTTTTTCACCATTGAGGACGATGTTGGCTGTGGGTTTGTCATATATGGCCTTTATTATGTTGAGGTAGGTTCCCTCTATGCCTACTTTCTGGAGAGTTTTTATCATAAATTGGTGTTGAATTTTGTCTAAAGCTTTTACTGCATCTATTGAGATTATCATATGGTTTTTAACCTTCAATTTGTTAATATGGTGGATCACATTTATTGATTTGCATATATTGAAGAATTCTTGCATTCCTGGGATAAACCCCACTTGAGGATGTTGTATGATCCTTTTAATCTGCTTTTGGATTCCTTTTGCTAGTATTTTGTTGAGGATTCTTCCATCTAAGTTAATCAGAGATATGGACCTGCAGTTTTCTTTTTTTGTGTCATCTTTGTCTGGTTTTGTGATCAGGGTGATGGTGGCCTTGTAGAATGAGTTTGGGAGTCTGCTATATTTTAGAAGAGTTTGAGAAGGATAGGTGTTAGCTCTTCTCTAAATATTTGATAGAATTTCCCTGTGAAGCCATCTGGTCCTGGGCTTTTGTTTGTTGGAAGATTTTTAATCACAGTTTCAATTTCAGTGCTTGTGATTGGTCTGTTTATATTTTCTATTTCTTCCTGGTGCAGTCTCGGTATGTTGTGCTTTTCTAAGAATTTGTCCATTTCTTCCAGGTTGTCCATTTTATTGGCATATAAATGCTTGTAGTAATCTCTCATGATCCTTTGTATTTCTGCAGTGTCAGTTGTTACTACTTTTTCATTTCTAATTCTGTTGATTTGAGTCTTCTCCCTTTTTTTCTTGATGAGTCTGGCTAATGGTTTATCAATTTTGTGTATTTTCTCAAAGAACCAACTTTTATATTTATTGATCTTTGCTATTGTTTCCTTCATTTCTGATCTGATCTTCATGATTTCTTTCCTTCTGCTAACTTTAGGTATTTTTTGTTCTTCTTTCTCTAATTGCTTTAGGTGTAAGTTTAGGTTGTTTATTTGAGATGTTTCTTGTTTCTTGAGGTAGAATTGTATTGCTCTAAACTTCCCAGTTAGAACTGCTTTTGCTGCATCCCACAGGTTTTGGGTCATCTTCTTTCACTGTCATTTGTTTCTAGGTATTTTCTGATTCTCTCTTTGATTTCTTCAGTGATCTCTTGGTTATTTAGTAGTGTATTGTTTAGTCTCCATGTTTGTATTTTTTTTACAGTTTTTTTCCTGTAATTGATATCTAGTCTCATAGAGTGGTGGTTGGAAAAGATACTTGTTGTGGTTGGAAAAGATACTTGATATGATTTCAATTTTCTTAAATTTATCAAGGCTTGATTTGTGACTCAAAACATGGTCTATCCTGGAGAATGTTCCATGAGCACTTGAAAAGAAAGTGAATTCTGTTGTTTTTGGGTGGAATGTCCTGTATATATCACTTAAGTCCATTTTGTTTAATGTGTCATTTAAAACTTGTGTTTCCTTATTTATTTTCATTTTGGATGATCTGTCCATTGGTGAAAGTGGGGTGTTAAAATCCCCTACTATTATCATGTTACTGTCAATTTCCCCTTTTATGGCTATTAGCATTTGCCTTATGTATTGGGTGCTCCTATGTTGGGTGCATAAATATTCACAATTGTTGTATCTTCTTCTTGCATTGATCCCTTGGTCATTGTGTACTGTCCTTCTTTGTCTCTTGGAATAGTCTTTATTTTAAAGCCTATTTTGTCTGATATGAGAATTGCTACTCCATCTTTCTTTTGATTTCCTTTTACATAGAATATCTTTTTCCATCCCCCCCACTTTTAGTCTGTATGTGTCCCAGGGTCTGAAGTAGGTCTCTTGTAGACAGCATATATAGAAGTCTTATTTTTGTATCCATTCAGCCAGTCTATGTCTTTTGGTTGGAGCATTTAATCCATTTACACTTAAGGTAATTATCGATATGCAAGTTCCTATTACCACTTTCTTAATTGTTTTCAGTTTGTTTTTGTAGGTCTTTTCCTTCTCTTGTGTTTCCTGCTTAAAGCAGCTCCTTTAGTGTTTGTTGTAAAGTTGGTTTGGTGGTGCTGAATTCTCTTAGCTTTTGCTAGTCTGTAAAGTTTTAAATTTCTCCATCAATTCTGAATGAGATCCTTGGTGGGTAGTGTAATCTTGGTTGTAGCTTTTTCCCTTCCATCCCTTTAAATATGTCCTGCCACTCCCTTCTGGCTTGTAGAGTTTTTGCTGAAAAATCAGCTGTTAACCTTATGGGGATTCCCTTGTATGTTATTTGTTTTTTTTCTCTTGCTGCTTTTAATAATTTTTCTTTTTATTTAATTTTTGATAGTTTGATTAATATGTGTCTCAGTGTGTTTCTCTTTGGGTTTATCCTGTATGATACTCTCTCTGCTTCCTCGACTTGATTGACGATTTCCTTTCCCATGTTAGGGAAGTTTTCGACTATAACCTCTTCAAGTATTTTCTAAGACCATTTCTTTTTCTCTTCTTCTGGGACACCTAGAATTCGACCCCTATAATTTTAATTGTCCCAGAGGTCTCTGAAACTGTCCTTAATTCTTTTCATTGTTTTTTCTTTATTCTGTTCCCTGGCAGTTATTTCCACCATTTTTTCTTCCAGGTCACTTATCCATTCTTCTGCCTCAGTTATTCTGCTACTGATTCCTTTTAGAGTATTTTTAATTTCTTTTATTGTGTTGATCACCACTGTTTGTTTGTTCTTTAGTTCTTGTAGATCCTTGTTAAATGTTTCTTGTATTTTCTCCATTCTGTTTCCGAGATTTTGGATCCTCTTTACTATAATTACTCTGAATTCTTTTCCAGGTAGGTTGCCTATTTTGTCTTCATTTATTTGGTCTTATAGGTTTTTACTTTGCTCCTTCATCTGTGACATACTTTTTTGTCATTCGTTTATTTATTTTTTTTGTTTTGGGTGGTGCTGTATTCCTGTCTTATTGGTCGTTCGGCCTGAGACTTCCAGCACTGGAGTTTGCAGGCAGTTGGATAGAGTTGGTTCTTTGTGCTGAGATGAGGCCCTCCAGGAGGCCTCACTCCAATTAATATTCCTTGGGTTCTGAGGTTCTCTGTTAGTTCAGCAGTTTGGACTTGGAGCTCCCACCACAGGAGCTCGGGCCCGACCTCCAACCTGGTAACCAAGATCCCACAAGCTTCGTCGTGTGGTAAAAAAAAAAAAAAAAAAAAGCAAGAAAAAAAGGAGCAGTATAATATCAAAGAATAAAAAACAAAACAAAATTAGAAAGTTAAAAAATGTATTAGGAAAAATAAAAGTATAATTGAAACAACTGCAACAAGGTAAAATAAAACCACAACAGAAAAAAGAAAAAAAAAATGGTAGGGGAACAAGACAAAAGGAGAGAAAAATAACAAATATAAAGAATAAAATAAAATTAGAAAAATAAAAGATTTATTAGGAAAAATAAAAATATAAAAGAATCAACAAGGTAAAACAGAACCCCAATCTAAAAGAGGAAAAAGAAAAAGAGTTTGGCTATAGGGGCGGAGTTTAGGTGGGGGTGAAATAGGCAGGGGCAGGGTTTAGCATGGGGCGGGACCTAGGCAGGTGAAGGGGGTGACATTTGAGCGTGGGGCTGTGCCTAAGTTCAAGACCCATGTAGCAGGAGAAGACCCTGGGGGCCGGGCCTAGGCCGGGCTACGTTCAAGCGTGGGGCTAGGCCTCTGCTTAGGACCTGTGCAGAAGGTGAGAGGAAGCACATCCAAAGGGGGGCCTCCAAGTCTGGTGTTCAGAGTTTCGAGGTAAGGCCCTGGGTGAGGGTGTGTGGGTCGGGTTTAGGCCCAGCGCAGTCTGAGGGGGGTCTCAGAGTGTGTCTCCGTTTGTAGAGGTAGGGGTCTGGGTGGGGGTATAGGGGCGGGGCTTGGGCTCTGTGCGGCAGGAGGGAGGCTCTGAGGACAGAGGATTAGGCCCGGGAGCCCAACAGGCTCCCTGCTGCCTAAGCGGACAGCAAAAGCACTGTCTGCATTCTTCCATGGCCCCCCCACCATCTTTCCCAGGGTCTCTACCATCCCTGCTGGACCCCTAACCATGGATGGTCCCGCTGGGTGTAGGAACTCCTCCCCTCCCCCAGCCACCCCTCAGGGGTGCCAGTCCTGGTGGTCCGGCCTTCACTTTTGCTCCCCCTTCCCTCCCTCCCACTCCCTCAGGACTCGTGTGGCTGGAGGGGGCCTTGGTGGGCAAGAGATCAGGCCCGGGATCTCAACAGTCTCCTGGGGACCCAAGTGGGCAGGGGGAACTTGGCCATGCACCCTTCTGATCCTCTGCTCTCCCAATGGTTTCCCAATTTTCCCCTTCGGGCATGGAATCCCTTCTCCTTGCTCAGCTGCCCCTCAGGCAGCAAGAAGTCCTGTCCTGCCTCCACTTCTCCTTCCTTTTCACTCCCGCTATGCCCCACATCCCACCTGGTCACTGAGGATTCTTCCCATCCCCTTAGGTGTCCGTGGTCCCCCACTGGTGCCTGGTAGGTGCCTTAGTTGTGAGGAGATGCAAATTCCATGTCCTCCTAGTACACCATCTTGACTCTGCCCCCTCAGGGGTTAATTTCAATTCAAGGCACCAGTAAGACATTTGGTCACACAAAATAGACTTTGAGACAGCAATATTATGGAGTAGTTTAGCTTAACTCTTAAAAATGGGCAATCATTGAGTTTTTGTCCTTTCAACATGTTTCTTTTGAATTTTTATATTTGAAGGTCATTATTGCTGAATATAAAATCCTTGGCATGCACTTTGTTTCCTGAGTTTCTTAAAAAGGTCTACTACTCCATTGCCAGTTTTGTACACAGCATCTGAGAAATCTAATGAATGACAGCATAGTTTTCATTCACTTCTAAGTAGTTTGATAATTTTTCTTAAAGTCTCCAGGAATTTTTTTCTTTGTCTTAAAGTCTAAAATTTTTACTGAAATATACCTCAGGATTGATTTTTCATAGCCCAGTTTTTCATTTCTCTTTGTCATTTTATTTTCTTTCATAAATTCGCTTTATTAGATTTTATTCTTATCTATTTTCACTTGACAACTTTGTAATTTGTTTTTTATTTCTGATATTTTCCTTTCATGTAACTTCCTGACTCCAGTCAAATTACTTTGCATTTATTGCTACCCCTTTTTATATCTATTATTCTTAATTTTTGGATATCTAGCTTTAGGGGATTTAGTGTTACTTTTTAAAATCTCAGAATGCTTATTTTGGATATTTACTTCAATTAGCAGTAATAAAATTTACTTCTGCTCTGTGTGTGTGTGTTCTTTTAGGTGTAAAATAATCATTGGATGAAATGTATTTTGATTTGTATTTTCTCTTTTTACCATAGCTCTATATGGAGCTTGTGTGACATATTTTCTAACCTTAAGCATTACATGGGAAAAGTTTGTATTAGTTTTCTATTGTTACTGTTACAAATTACCACAAATTCAGTGGCTTAAAAACAGCAAGTGTTTATTACCTTGCAGTTCAGTAGTTCAGTAGTCTGACACTGGTCTTACAAGGCTAAAATCAATGTGTCTACCAGATTCAGTTCCTTTATGGCATCTGGCATCCATTTCCTTGCCTTTTTCAACTTCTAGAGGTCACTTGCAGTCCTTCGTCAGAGTCCCCTTTCTGTATTTTAAAATCCCTCAGTGGTGGGTTAAGTCCTTACATCACATGACTCTGACTTTCTCTTCTATCACTGGTTGCTAAGGAACCTAATGATTATTTTGAGTCCAACTAGAAAATCTAGGATAAACTCTTATTTTAAGGTCAACTGATTTGCAACCTCATTTCCATCTGCCTCCTTGACTCCATCTTGTCATGTAAAGAAACATAATGCACAGTTTTCAGGATTAGGATATTTTAACCTTAAGGGTGCCATTATTCTGCCTACACAGGTTTCAAGTTCAAAAGCATCCACTTCTGTCAGTTTAGTGAAGTATATATTATTCAAGTGATGATGTTGTCAATGTTGGATGTAGCAGGTGAAGGTGAGCAGTTAGTGAGTCTTGTTTCTATTTATTTCTGTAGGATTCTTAATATTCCACCCCTCCATTTCTTTTTCCTCTTCTTGATTTATTATCTTTTCCTCCAGGGAAATGATTCTACATGTCTCTCACTTCTGGTCCTGTTCTGTTTCAAGCTACCTTGCTGTAGCTGGTATGAGCTACCAAATCTCAGATATGTGTTCAGTCTTTTGGATTTTAGTACTGGAATTCTCTAACTGAAGGTAATTTAGTTTATGATTTGTTGTTCTCCTCTTTCCCTTCTGATTTTTCAAGACGTCTCTTAAATTTCCTCTCCCCACATAGCTACCTTCTCTCTGTTTACCAGCAGGCTTGCCGCAGAGTGAGAGCGCTATGAAAACTTAGTGGTTATATTTTTACTCACAGGTAATACAGTTTTTTATGGTATGCTCTGTTTCTTAGTAATGCTTAAGGTATGGCCAAAGTGTGTATGGGGAAGAATGCATAGAGAAAATCAGATTCAAGCAAACACTACTGTCTTTCAGAGTCGAAGTTCTCTTGTGTGCTATTATTTACAGCTAAAAAGCTAGCATTCTTTCTGATAAAGTATATATGCCATGCATCTCTTTGCTTAAAACTACAGTATACTAGTAAAGATGAATCTTAACAGGGTTTTTAATGTTTTCTAAGGGACAAATCCTTCTATGTTGTTACCTTTTATTTTTGTAACTTTTAAATAATTGTTGAGACATAGGACTGGCTAAAATAAAACTAAAATAAAATTATTTAGGAAAGCAAAAATATGGTTTTTTAGAACAAAATAAAATTGCTATTACTAGAATATCTCAAAAACAGCAAAAAGGCAAAACAAAATATGTCATATGCAAATTCATATTTTCGTATATTAATCAAAATGTCATGCAGAGACATGAAATAATTATTTTCTATCTCACGTTCTAGTCCCAATTTATCTCTAAATAAAGGCTTTGAACTAGATGATCTCTATTTCAATAATTGTAGTTTTATACTCAATATCTTTGGTTGCTTTCTATTACTAGAATTGCTTTTTATTCCTGCTTCATGTTTTCAATATGTTCTTTTTCCTTTTTCTTTTCAATAGTACACACATACACACACACATTAGTTTTGATTCTCTTTTATTGGTGATTTACATTATTCATGGTGTTTCACTGTGGCTGTCTTTCTCATATGTCATGTGCTCATCTTAATGCTCATGTTTTACTCTAGCTAATAATATCTAACTGGGGCTGGAGGAAGGGTCAAAGTCTAAGTCCTATCTTGTTTCAAACTTTTGTTTTATTGCAAACTACCATGGAAATATATTTTTCATAGTGTATTCTAATAAAGTTGCACATACTTGTATTTATTTTAAAAATGTTTATTGACTGCCTATTAAATGTCAGGTATTGGAGCAATCTGACTCAAGGTGTCAGGATTGAATAAAACAGACCAATAGCTGTGTCCTCAGGGAGGTAACATTTTACACAAGAAAAAGAAAATAAATATATGGTGGCCTATCCATACACACACACATACACACAGATATATAGATAGAAATAGATATATAGATATTGTAGATATACACGCATTTGAAAGGTTTAACTTACAAATATTTTAAGAAAACATACTTAGCATCGCTCATGGGATACATCTTGATGTTTCAATCCACTTTAATTTCATTTAAACACACTCATTGTGGCCCACTAAGATGATTTTGTGACCTGCAAACAAGTATTTCTCCAACCTGTTTTAACATTAATGTGTGGCCTCTTGTTCTGTCCCAGTTCAGGGCAGTGATTTCTCCAGTGCTGGGTTCCATTCCTCCCGTTCTTCCCACATAGGATCCCTATATAGTCCCAGAGAGTTTTCAGAATTCATGTACCTTGTGAACTCCAGTTCCTTCAATCCCCCTCTTTCTCATGGGTTCAGGGTGGAGTCCAGGAGCTGATGCTTGTTTTACATTTGTTCAGAATCGTCAGGGCTGTCATTGCATGCATCAATTGTTTGTCCCTTTTATTGCTGGATATGAATTGTGTGAATGCCATAATTTCTTTATCTATTAATGGATTAAAAAATTATTATATTAGTGTCATTTTCCCCTTTTGATTACTATGAAAGAAGTTTTTGTGAATATTTTCTTGAGAGTAATTGCTGAGACATATATTTAGGGGATTGGAATTGATGGTTCATAGCTTAGGTCTTGTTTAATAAAACAAACAAACAAACAAAAAACCCCTGCAAAACTGTGATCTGAAGTGATTGTAGCATCATATACTCCTAGAAGGAATGTGTGTAAGATCCAATTGCTCCACATACTAGCTAACATTTGATACTATCAGACTTTAATTTTAGTCAATAAAATTGAGTATGAAGTAATTTTTCTTGGTGACTTTAATTTATGTTTCCCTGAAAGATAATATGTTGAGAATCATTTCATGTGATTGTGAAGCTTTTACACATTTTATAAACTGTTATTATTATTATTGAATTATTAGATATGCATACAAACATAGACACACATACATAAATATTCTGGATACAAGTCTTTAGACAGCTTTTACATTTATTAAGTGTTTTATATAAATTTTAACTTGCCCTCTTATTTTCTCAATATTTATTTTGAGGAGTTGAAATGTATAATTTCAATAAAGTCTAATTTATCCATTTTTTTCTATATTTAATGATTTTAATGCATTTAATAAGGAATCTTTACTTAGAGGCCACAAAGATATAATCCTAAATTTTCAACTAAGATATCATAGTTTGAATATTTATGCTCAATTCAATTATCCATTTCAATTTAATGGCTGTAAATCATTTGAGGTAGGGATATTGATTCTCATTTTCCCTTATGCAGATACCAAGTTGTTTTAGAACATTTCTTGAAGAGAAAAGCCTTTCCCCAGTTAATTACCTTAGTACTTGAATCAAAATCTAATTGTTCATGTATGGTTATGTCTACCCCAGGGCTTCATATTCTGTCCCGTTGATCTTTTGTGTACCCTTACATTCTCCTAATAACAATAGATTAATAGTAACTGTGGTATTAAAGTCAAGTTGTATAAGCCTTCTGTCTGGGTTCTCTGCATTTATATGTCCATTTTAGAATCAACTTATCAATTTCTACCAAGAAAACCTGTTGGACTATTTACAGGGATGACCTTGAATTGTGTATTATTTTTGGAAGGATTTACATAATATATTGTTTAAATTCTTTAAACTTATGACATGAGCTATCTCTCCATTTATTCAAATCTTTAATTTCTGTCTGCTCTATTTTATAATTTTCATTGTATTAAGCTTGCCATATTTATTTCAAGTATTTTTTCATTTGAAGTGGCTGTGAATGGCATTGCTTTTAAATGGCTTTAATTTTCAATAGTTTGTTACTAGTGTACTAAAATACAATTAATTCTTTTATGTTGACTTGAGTCTTATAATGTTGTTAAATTTATTTATTAGTAATCTTAGATTTTTTTCCTGATTAACTTATATTTTATATAAAGGCAACTGTATTTTCTGAAAACAAAATAATTTCTTCTTCCATTCTTTACTAAACAAAGTTTTTTCTTTCCCTTTTGCATTGGCTAGGAACTCCAACAAAATGTTGAATAATACTGAGAGCAGACATCCTTGCCTTTTTCCCATCTTAAGAAATGTGTGGTCCATACACTAAGTATTAAGTTAGTTATGGGTTTCCATGGAGATCTTTCATTATATTAAAGATGTTCCCTTCTATACCTAAGTCACTGAAGATGTTTCTCAGGACTGGATATTGAATTTTGTCAAATAATTTTTGTACATGTATTAAGATGATTCTATCGATTTTATTTTTTATTCTTTTAATGCTGTAAATTACTCTGGTTAATTTTGAATGTCAAACACATCATTCTAAGTCATTTACAGATGTCAACTTGTTCAATCCTTATAACACCTCAGTGAGAGAGCTCTTATTAATTTACCCAAGGTCGCTCAGATAATAATTTGTCATAATAAGGTTTGACGCTGTAAGTTTAACACCTGAATCTATGCTCTTAGCCACTACTATATTTAACAATAATCTTTTCTAATCAGCCACATGAATACATTCACTTAATACTCTCATAGGAAATATATATGATACCAATCTATATTACAAATAAAAATATATAAGCATTTTGAAAACTCAAATAATACAACAATACACTAAAGCCAAAATCTTTTTAAATTCTCCTCTAAATATGAGTATTTAGAGAATTAAGATGGCTAATCACTATTAACATTCTTAAGCAAGAAAAAACAAATGTCCCTTCTTGGCAGAGATCCTCATTCCTGTCAACTTCACTTGGTTTAATGATGAGAAAAACAATAATATTTAAAGACTCACTGTCAGTTTGGCAAGCATTTAAACACGTGAATACATTTTTAAAACCTAATGTTAATCATTTTTTCAACATGGAAAGTTAAAAATTGTAACAGGTCAGCCCTCTTGAGGACTTTCATTGAATTCTTTAGTTTGTGAACACATTTTTTCCTTTAAAAAAATCAGAATATTACAGAAAATACAAAATTGAAATAAATACATTTGTATTTTCAAACTAAATGAAATCAATCTCACCCAATAAAGAATAGTAACAGAATTAAAATGCAGTTATTTAAATTATTATTTTCACAGGAGAGTTAAAAGATACTTATTTCTATGATAAATAAAACTTTACCTTGTATAGCATGTTATTCCAAAGTACAATAATATGCATTATTTTATTTGATCTCTATTCCTATAACTGGTAGATCCTATATCATACTTATTTTATTAGTCATATTTCAGTGGCATCTGCTTTATTCTGATTTTGAGGTGTTTATTCCCGTACTGATTCCCTTTCCTAAGTAATTTTTGTCAATCCTTAATCCTTTATAAATCACCTGATTTCTAGACACCACTAAGTTCTTTTCAATTCCCTTAAGGTCATAGTTTCAAAGACAGGATAAAATTGAGATGAGGGAGTCCCTTCCTCCAGTCAGAATCCTGACCCCTACAGATTTCTGTCATCTATGCAGTCCTGTCCCCAACAGGAAGCACCATGTGTTAGAGCACTCTGCTGTTCTAATCTGCCAAATCCTACTTCAGTGTTAAAAGGAGTAAGTCTCTCTTCCCAGTGTGGTGCTCAGACAGCTTCATGCCAAAGGAGATGGGGGTTCCCATGGTCAAAGCTCTAAGCAACCTGTAATTAAATTCATTTTATGAAGCCGTATGGTAGAGTCTAGAAGGACACCAGCAATATTCACATTTTTTCTGCTCTAAAACATATCTTCTCCGATTACTCAGCTCCAGTGTTTGACTTGAGTCACCATCACATACCGTAACCTTTTGCAAGGTGAGTTGACCCTTGGAAGGACACATGTCCTTCTTTCCTAGATTTGGCCACATTTGGAGTCTACTTAACATATGCTTTAAAACATTAAGACTTATGGTAAAGTGGAGAGCAAAACTTCTTCTAGTTTTAAAGGAGATGAGGAGGGTTTCATAAAGAAAATGAGAATTGTCCTCCATCTGAATAGTGGATAAGATCCTCTCAGCAATGAGAAGTGGTAAAGCCTGCTGGGAATGCAAAATGGCACTACCACTTTGGAAGACAGTTTGGCATTTTCTTATAAAACTAAATATATTTTTACCATACAGTACTACAATCATGCCCTTGATATTTATCCAAGTGAGTTGAAAACCTATGTCCATACAAAAACCTGCACATGGAAATTAACAGAGGCTTTATTTATAATTGCCAAAACTTGAAAGCAACCAAGATGTCCTTCAGTAGGTAAATGAATAAATAAACTGTGGTACATTTGGACAATGGAATATTAGTAAGCACTAAAAAGAAATGAGCTATCAAGTCATGAAAAGACATAGAAAAGTTTTAAGTGCATATTACTAAGTGAGAGAAGCCACTCCAAAAAGGCTACATACTGTGTGACTCTATATGACAAAAGGCAAAACCATTGAGACAGTAAAAAGATAAGCAGTTGCCAGGGATTGGGATGAGGGAGGGAGGGATGAAAAGGTGGAGCACCGAAGATCTTTAGGACAGTGAAATATTTCCATATGTTACTATAATGGTAGATACACGTCATTATACACTTGTCAAAAACCCATAGAACTTACAGCATCAAGAGTGAAACACAATGTTAACTGTGGACTTTGTGCAATTTTGATGTGTCAATGTAGTGTTAGTGACTGTAACAAATGTCCCACTCTGGTCAAAAGATGTTGACAATGGGGGAAGCTGTGCTGTGTGGAATAAAGGGGTACATGGGAACTCTGTACTGTCCACTCAATTTTGCTGTGAATTTGAAACTACTCTAAAAAATTAAGTCTATTTTTCTTTAAAACATGGTAAAGCCATTTCAGCCAGAGAAAATATCACATGTAGGGGTGGATCAGCATGTTAGTTATCTGATATACCAAGTGCTGAGCAGTACCACATCATCACTGGAAATGTAACAAGGTAGAGAAAATTATATTTGCTAGTATTTTCTAGAATGTAATACTGTACATATTAGGTTAAATCACGAAAAGTTGCTCAAATCTGACTTTTTTGACCAAGAAAAAATTTTAATTTCATGTGGCTCAATCTAATATTGGCAAGTTAATGTTGATTTGTGTTTTTATCGGAGGATGAAGCACCAATGTGATTTCTCTAGGTTGGTGGTCAATAAAATGGTTCAAAGAAGGATGAGTCCCGTGGACTATTTGTCCTTTGATGAGAGAGTTTTTTTTGGTTTTTTTTGGTTTTGGTTTTGGTTTTGATTACTGAGAGGTATATGGAAGACTGAGGCCAGAGGTGAAATTCTTGAAAAATAAAAATAGAGGAAGAGTTTAGATTATGGCACCAAGAATCCAGTGGTTCAGCATTTGATTTCTGTAATCAATATTTAGAGAATATCTTTCTGAAGAGGCATCCTTTTACACACTAGTTATGAGATGTCTCGATTGAGACTTATGCACAAAGATACTAGAAAGAACATAGGGAGCCAGAGGGAGAAAAGGACTCCAAATTTAATGTATCCCAAGAATCAGAGAGAGATGAGCAGAAAATCATGACGACTCTTATGCTCCATCTAGGATGATAGGTCATTCTTCAGAAGCATTGGGAATTCGTGGGAAAATAGATCTGATTTATGCTTTAGAAGTAATTTTATCTGCTGTGAAATAAATTGATTAGTTAGGCATGGTAAAGAAAGGCAACGGTGGGCTTCCCTGGTGGCGCAGTGGTTGAGAGTCCGCCTGCCGATGCAGGGGACA
The DNA here is from genome assembly GCF_964270905.1 of Leucopleurus acutus. Taxonomy (NCBI): domain Eukaryota; kingdom Metazoa; phylum Chordata; class Mammalia; order Artiodactyla; family Delphinidae; genus Leucopleurus; species Leucopleurus acutus. The sequence continues at coordinate 156,062,758 of NC_139145.1, forward strand.
CGGGTTCGTGCCCCGGTCCGGGAAGATCCCACATGCAGCGGAGTGGCTGGGCCCGTGAGCCATGGCCGCTGGGCCTGCACGTCCGAAGCCTGTGCTCTGCAACGGGAGAGGCCACAACAGTGAGAGGGCCACGTACTGCAAAAAAAAAAAAAAAAAGAAAGAAAAGAAAGGCAATGGCCACTGAGGTGAATGCAATTGGCCAGTCAAGAAATGATGGATGTGGAACCAGAAGTGGTAGTGGAAATAAAGAGTGAGGGAAATTTTGAAAATATTTAGTATAAAGTATCAGGGAAAAAAAAACAGTTAAAACAAATAGATTAAGAAAGCGTCAGTGGATAGTTTACATGGAGGGAATAGGTTTAAAAGAGAAAGCAAAGAAGACTTTGCAGTTTTGTGTAAGAAATGAGGGTATGTTGTTGCCATTCCCTGGGGAAAAGAAACAAAAATCAAGGAAAGAAACACAGTTTCAAATAAAAATCTCTTTTAAAGTAACAGATTGTGTAAAAAAGAGTACAATATTTAAGGTATTGAAAGATAAATATGAGCTTACAGCATGGACAATAGAAAAGTGGAGATTGTTAAAATATTGGGACAAAATAATGAAGCGAGAAAAACATACACTCTGTCTTTCAGTTAATATCCCATGAATGGACCAAAAAGATTATTTCATAAATAAGAAGAAATATATAGATGTTCAAAAAGACAAGAAAAAGTGATGTTCCTTGACAGAAATATGGAAGGGAAGCCTAAAACTTAGAAAGTAGAGAGGCTCATATCTCAAACCTGAAGAAACCGCCTCCCAGAACTTGTACAGCAGATAATTGCTTCAAAAGTAGGAGCAGGGGCTTCCCTGGTGGCGCAGTGGTTGAGAGTCTGCCTGCTGATGCAGGGAACATGGATTCGTGCCCCTGTCCAGGAAGATCCTACATGTCGCGGAGCGGCTGGACCCGTGAGCCATGGCCGCTGAGCCTGCGCGTCCGGAGCCTGTGCTCCGCAACGGGAGAGGCCACAACAGTGAGAGGCCCGCGTACGGCAAAAAAAAAAAAAAAAAGTAGGAGCAGCATCAGAGTGCCAAGCTGAGGCAATGCACGCAAGATGCAGCAATGAACTTGGAAACGTTTGTTGTCAAGGCGACTAATGGGAAAAATAGATTTGGAAGAGCTAGACTGTTCAAGTTCCTCCCATTTCTGCTCAGAACTAGCAGTAGTGCCACTTGATTTTGAGCTGGAGAAGTGAGTGTCAGCCTTGAGAAAGAAGAGACAGAGAAATGTTCTTGGGAGCCCATTATACCCAGGAGAGAGTGAAGGGCTCATATCGAAATGAAATGACTCTGGCATATACCTCTCAGTAGTAGCGGTACATAATGTCCATTTTATATGACACCTGGGAACGACCACAGCAAATTACAACTGGAATAGGATTTTCAAATAGTAATAAATAATAATAACAATAATCATAATAATAAATTAAATGAGTCAGCAAATATTGAAAAAACTTTTACAATGAGACTAAAGCAACAAATTAAACAAATTGAATTAAACAGAAAGAAGATAGAAAATAGGAAATTTTAAGATGGATATAATAAAAAAAATCCTCAAGGAGATGTCTTTGGATATTGCATATATAAAAAGAAGAAAACAATGAACTTGGAGGTTACATTCTTATTTCCAAAATAATGCAGATTCCCATTATATATAGCATTTTGTTCAGTTTAAAATCATCGTCTTCTTTTAATGGACAACATTTATAAATTACTTTATAAAGTGGTTGCTTTTACCTTATATTTTCTTGAAGCTAATTTTCAGTTAAGAGCATGCCTAAGTATTTTCAAAACAATGTTGCATAAGGCTAAGAAATGGACCTTCTTTATAATACAATGTCAAGACACCTAACACAGTTTTTTTAATTTGAATTTTTATTTTGTTTTAAGATTACATATGCTTAGTTAAAATGAACAAAATCTTGTAGTTCATGCTGTTGATCTTTTTTTTTTTTTTTTTGCGGTATGCAGGCCTCTCACTGTTGTAGCCTCTCCTGTTGTGGAGCACAGGCTCTGGACGCGCAGGCGGACTCTCAACCACTGCACCACCAGGGAAGCCCTGTTGATCTTTTTGATGTGAAAATTGCGCAAAAGTGTAAGAACGGAATATTAAGCTTTATATTGGCACCTAATTTCTGTCTTTGCTGATTGAGTATGGAGAGTTCACATTCCAACTTGCATCTCTGAATATGATTACGTTGTTAATTTCTCTTTCGCTAAGTGTAAATTCCTTGAGGATAGGAATCATTTTTCATTTGCGTTTTTTTCACAGAAATTGTGCACAGAATCTACCTTTTTGTGTATATTCCAACAATGTTTTATGAATGAATGAAAACAATGATTATTTACAAACTTCTTCAAAATATTTTCTCCTGTGTGAGCAATACAACACCATCTACAAATGAGACTTTGAGGGAATAATTATCTTATTGTGCTAATTTGTTACTCGAAACCATTTTTTAAAGAAATACTGTTATAATCAAATCAATTGTGAAGTCAGCTCCAATTGGAAAGTATTTATGAAGTAGGCTACTTCAACATTTTCAAAGAGAAAATAGCAGAAAATCACCTCTTTCTCATACTGTCTTCTTCCTATGTCATTCTTTCCACAAGTGTAAAGATCATTTCTATTGCAAATATTAGGGGATTGTCTGACACCTAGTGGACACTCACTAAATGCTTGTTAAATTATGTTGTGAAACTAAAGGAAAGAAATCAGGGCAGCATCAGCAGAGTATGTAAAGCACCTTAAAATGCTTAAAGCTATAGCTGAGAATGAGAGAAGGGGCTGGCACCTTAGAAGCTTCCTGAAGGCACTCTTTAAGAACATTCTCCTAGAGGTTATTACAAATTTCTTGACTCTTTAAAACTGAAAGGAGATTAAGAATACGACCTGCTAATCCAAATGTCACATTCATTTTAAGAAGTAGGTAAAATAACCTAATTAATTTGTAATTTTTCCACATAATTTAATGATTTAGCATAATAGAGCAAATGTGAGGTTTTGATCTGAATAGAAAATATCTTGTATTTCATAGCTTGTTATTAAGTTAGCAATGCATTTTATTTAGAGACTTAAAATCGAGTACACTCATGCTACACAAGGGATCAGTGAAAGAATAGAAGAATAGAGACACAAATGTTTCACCTATATCAGTTTAGGTCAAGTGTGACTAGGTCAATATAGATCTTAACACTAGAATATGCTGCATACTATTTTAAATTAAAAACATCCTTCTATCTGAAAAAAGCATTTTTTATGCCTCTTTAAAGTAAGTTGTCATAAATTAACATATCTGTGCATTTTTATTATTTAAAATGAATTGATTTTTTAATGAAAGTTAGAGAGGATTTTATTGTATTTCTTTTTCTTGGATTTTATATGCCAGCATTATCCAAATTTAAGATAATACAAAAGATAATCCTATACCTACACCTAATGTGTCTTCATTAGTCATAGTCACTGCTCACCTATTCATTTTTGGCCTGAAACTATATACAGATGCAAACACGAATAAGAAGGTGGCTCTAACTGAGGGAAGAGACCTGTGTTCAGTCACTGATGTGTGTACTGGGTGTGCAGCCTACCAGGCACAATTTAACTAAACACATATGTGCCCCTGAAAGAGTCTGACCTACTTATGATGTGGCCCAATGCCGCACAGGAAGGTGGGATTTCAGGGTCTCAAAGTGAATATAAATCAGCTTTCATATGCACTTGCTCTTCCTTCAAAATAAATTCATGTACATTATAGTTTGAGCAAAGTATATATTTCTAAATTTGCCATCAGTACTAAATTTCAATTATGAGAATTGGCATCAATTATATGATTATAAAATTTTAAGTTGTAGCACAGTGTTATATAACTATATCACGATATTAGAGAGTCACTTTATTTTCCTGAATTAAAGAAATACAATGAAGGGCTTTCAGGAACTGTGAGACGGGGGAGGTCCTGGCCAGGAGATCTCATTGTCCTCCCAAGCCTTCGACCCTCCCCTGAAGCCCCTCAATAAAATGGCTTGATTGCCCCAACCCCCCAAAAAAGAACAGAAATACAGTGAATGAATACATGGGTTAGAAGCCAGAAAAAGGAAAATACATAAGGCTAATTTGATTGCCTGTTTCAATATGAGAGAAATTAAAGTCTACTGTCTGGGGCTTCCCTGGTGGCGCAGTGGTTGAGAGTCCGCCTGCCGATACAGGGAACACGGGTTCGTGCCCCGGTCCGGGAAGATCCCACATGCCGCGGAGCGGCTGGGCCCGTGAGCCATGGCCGCTGAGCCTGCGCGTCCGGAGCCGGTGCTCCGCAACGGGAGGGGCCACAGCAGTGAGGGGCCCGCGTAACGCCAAAAAAAAAAAAGCCTACTGTCTGTCTGAGACTCATCAGCAACCAAAGGCCTCTTTATTCAGAAGTCAAGCCACTCCCGGGCCCTATGTGTCACGTCTTGGAATATCAAGTTTAGTCTGTCATGAGCATTTAATTTACTGAGAATGTGATGAGAAACAGTGCATATCAAAATGCATTTGTAATATATTATTTATCATTAATGCCAGAAGAAAGGAAAAGTAGGTAGAGATGACAGAGGAAGATACAGAGCAAGGGGCCAACAAGCAAGACATATTTTCCCAGACCACCAGGACCTTATCGTGAGGAAGAACCAAAGCTATTGATATATATCACTTCCTGAAACACCTGGGAAACATCGGGAGGGGGTTCCAGCTGCCTTGAGAGACAAGTTCCAGGGTGGTCCTGTGAACTGACTGCAGAATGAGATACTACTGACTTCTTTTCCTACTGAAAATTCCAATGAAACTCAGAAAAGAGAGCTAATCTAGAAATCCATACAGTAATTTTTTTTAATGTAGAATCTGATCTGTTTGAGATTCCTTAAATACATATATTAAACAATCACTTGTTAAATAATATTTTCCACAGTCTCAAGATCAGTTATTTAATATGATATTCAAAGACTGAAGCAAATATTTGTAATGCATTTCTGAAAGTCATCCATGTTTTATGTTTTACTGATATTGGATTCCTCATAGTTCTAAAATACTGAAACATACTGGTTTCTTGTTCTTTGCCAAAAAATCCTTAAACTTGTATTCTTCATTGGAAAAAATTTTTTCTGACTTTTTGATATCAGTCATTAATAATAATTAGTAAATGAATAAAATTGATGAATTCAAAAAATAAAAAAAATAAAGTTCATATAGTAATGTGGTATATACTTATTCTTTTACCCTCTTAATTGTTTTTTTTAGGCTGAGTTCAAGTTATACCATAATCAGCACTGACATATATCAATGGTATTTTTTCTGACACATCTAATCAGATGAATACATAGGCATAAGAATGATATATAATTTGGAGTCAACATCAAGACAAACCAAACAGAGAAAGATATGGATGAGCCCAGGAACAACATTTCACAAAGTCAATTTTACTTTACAAGACAGTTCACCTGTTTGTTCATCCTTAAGCTGGATATTTAAAAGGGTCCATAAAGCTGTCACAGTATCTTATACTCCAGAAGAACCACAGGCATATTGATACTAATAAAATGAAGAGATTAATCTATATTCATTCAGCAGTAACTTATTGCCCAGTGATGGAGTCCAAGTACTTTGTTAGTTTCTGAGTATTTGAATCTGGGTCAGACCAGGGTCCTCACCTCAAGTTCATTGTAGAGTGTGTCCTGTAAAGCACAGGGAATGATGACTACAGGTGCCTGGAAACTCACAGAAGGCTTCACAAGGAAGACTCTAGTCCATTTAAAACTTGGAGGAGTTGGGTGTTGTGAGTGAATAAATGTGGAAAGACATTTCACGCAGCATGGATGACATTTGAAAAGGAAGGAGGCAAGGAACAATGATTTTTTTTTTTTTTTTTACGGAAAATTTTTAGTCAGGGAAGTAACATGTTGATCTTTGCTTAATGTCCTGAAAACTAAAACTTACCTGATTCAAAATAGACCATTTCTTCATCCTACACAATCACTTCTTAACAGAATCTCTCTACCAGCTGCTTAATGATTTAAAATACTAAAGGAAACACTTTTATCGTCCCTCTTCTTTCTCATTTCCCACCTATAGACATGGCTCTCACATGTTTCCTCTCCTTCACATCTTTTTCTATTAGGAGATGTTACCACATATGGGTGACACATTCGAGTATGGAATCAGATATCCTGGTGCTTGAATGCTAACTTCACCTTCCAGAACCTCTCAGACATTCATATATTATCAATTAAGTGTAATGATCTTGGTTTCATCAGCCCTATTGTGATGGTTAATTTTATGTGCCAACTTGGCTAGACTGTGCTGCCCAGTTTTTTGGTCAAGTACCAGTCTAGATGTTGCTGTGAAGTCATTTTTTTAGATGTGATTAACATTTATAATCAGTAGATATTTTTTTATAAATTTATTTATTTATTTTATTTTTGGCTGCGTTGGGTTTTTGCTGTGCACAGGCTTTCTTTAGTTGAGGCGAGTGGGGGCTGATCTTCGTTGTGGTGCATGGGCTTCTCATTGCCGTGGCTTCTCTTGTTGCAGAGCACCGGCTCTAGGCACTCAGGCTTCAGTAGTAGTGGCTTGTGGGCTCAGTAGCTGTGGCTCATGGGCTCTAGAGCGCAGGCTCAGTAGTTGTGGCGCACTGGCTTAGTTGCTCTGCTGCATGTGGATCTTCCCGAACCAGGCTTCGAACCCGTGTCCCCTGCCTTAGCAGGTGGATTCTTAACCACTGCACCACCAGGGAATATCTATAATCAGTAGATTTTGAATAGAGCAGAATATACTGCATAATGTGAAGGCCAATCAGTTAAAGGCCTTGGGAGCCAAAGCAGGTTTTCTGAAGGAGAAGGAATTCTGCCAGAAACTGTAACAGAAGTTCTTCCTGCATTTCTAGCTTGCTTGCTACTCTACAGATGCAGACTTTCCAGCCCCTACAATCAGGAGAGCCAATTCCTTAAATTAAATTTCTCTCTCCCTTCCTCTCTGTCTCTGTCCTCTATTTGTCCCTTTCTATCTGTCTGTATCTGTGTCTCTTTCTGTGCCTCTGTCTTTCTCTGTTTTTCTGTCTCTCTCTGTCTCTCTAAATTTATACATAAAATACAGTACCTATATATATTATACTGTATATATATATATATATATATATATATATATATATATATACTAGTATGAGGCACTAAATAAATTCAGATAATGTTTTTCTTTTTGTTATCAATATTATTATTCTGCCAACTTTGTTCTGTACACTGGATGTTTGAACTCTATGAAAAGATTCTATGAAGAGGTTCCTTAGCCTGCAGTGTCTTCCTCTCCCAGTGAGTCCTCTACACAGCTGCAGGAATGATCTCCCTATGGAAAAAAAGCCTTAATAATATTAATAGGAAAACAGGTAACAACAGCATTGATAATTGAGTAAAATTGGGCACTATGTTCATCACATGAATTTTATTATTTTATTTAAACCTGACAAACCCACAAAAAGTATATGTATATATTTATTTATCCCCATATTTCAAATATGGAAACCAAGTCTTAGAGCTGTCAAGTAATTTGTCCAAGGTGACACAGTTATTATGGGGTAGAAGCAGGATTCAAGCCAAATTCTGCCTACTCCATTGCCCACAATTCATCCATACTTCAATGCCCCTTTCAAATTTAACTTTTAAAAGTCTTTCTCCACTTGGTCCATACCCTTCACTTTCCTTTTCTTCAAAAAATATTTTACTCACCCTGCTTGAAAAATCCATGCACTTTAAGATATCTGATTTTTTGTGCTTTTTCTCTATTTCCTACCTGGTACATCTGGCAAACTATTTCAAACACTGTAGAATTCTGATTAAAACAACCTTCTCTTGGAAAGCTCCCCTGACAACCAATCTACCTGAAGATGGAGTGTGTCCTCTGCTTCCTCTGTGTTATGGAAGTAACACATATACACCTCTATTATGGCATTTATTATATTCTACTGAAGCTATTTTTTCCTGATCCTTTAGAATCTGTAATATATAAAGTCAAAACAAGGACATGCTCTATTTATCTTTCTATTCAATTACACAGTGGAATATCTGACACATAGAATGAACATTTGATAAATGAATGCAGGAATGAAGTGAGTTTGGGAACAAAAGGTGTAAAGTTAAAAAAAAAGTCTTGTTTTTTAAAATGCCAGCAATGTAATAATTAAAATAAAATTTTGATTAATTTTTATAATGTATAAGCTAAGAACGTTGATAACGAGAACTAGGTAGGTAAAGTGAAATAAAATATGATTTCCTGATTGAATTACATGTGAAGGGCTTTATATTTTCTGGAATTTACAGATTTTGAAGAAAGAGAAAAACTATTTCATGACTTAAATTGATTAGACATTCTAGAACTTTTGAAATACACAGGATAATTATACAAATTTCTACTTAGCTTTGTATCTCTGACCCAAGAGTCAAAAGGAAGAAAAATGAAAATGTCTAACTTCAGGGAAAAATAAGCATCCCACTAAATACAGTGAGTCAATTATATTATATAAGCATAAAATTCAGATACTAATGAGCTACTTTATGTAAGCCTAGTTATTCCAAAAAGTGGAAATGGATTTGTGCAAACATAAGGACTCCATAGCAGTTATAAAAGAAAGTATGAAATACAGGTTGTTATCAAACAGAACGTCAGCATGTAAAGTCTGACAACTTTGGTTACTTCTTCATATGACACAAATTAAAACCCTCTTACATGTGGAAAAATGCACATTTTGGGGAGTATGAATGTGCATAGTGATTTGAGATTCTGCAGGCAAATAAACTGCTAATTTTCTTTTATTTTCAATTGATTAGTGAAAATATAAATGCATGGAACCACTAATAATAAAGGAAAGCCCTATGGAGTATTGTCAAGAGTATGATTTTTTTTAAGTTTTAATTTAAATATCCCAAATTCAGTTTCTGACCCTTTCCTTTGGTATTTCTGGGCTTAAGGCTTACACTATGTCCTTAATACGCCTCTATTTTATAATCTGTAATACAAGGATGAGAATAATTATTTTCAAATCTCACAGAGCTGATATGAATGTCAAAATATTAATCCCTATGAAAGTGCTTTGAAAATAATAAAACACTACATTTATATTGTTAATGTTATTAACAATGTAATTTCTATGATTTTTGTTAAAAAATAGGATATTATCCCAGAGTACTTATCCCCAAAAAAGTGAAGTATAAGGGATGAAAAAATCATGAAAAAAAGAACATTTATTGAATTTCCCTGAAAAATGTGTTGTTTTTTTTTTTAAACTTGGGTTTAGAAGTATATACTATGCTAAATTTTGAGAATGGTATTGTGAAAAGTATGCTTGGAGGAAAGACTTTTTTGAGGAGGAGAACAAGTCATAAATTCCTCAGATGAGCTGATTTAATCCAAATATCACCAAACAACTCTGCAGAAGGTTGAGGCTGAAGCAGTACATTTTTAAAGAAATCTTTATTGGAATATAGTTGATTTATAATGTTGTGTTAGTTTCAGGTATACAGCAAAGTGATTCAGTTATACATACATATAACTGAATTCTGTTTTTATCTTCTCTTCCATTATAGGTTATTATAAGATATTGAGTATAGTTCCCTGTGCTCTACAGTAGGTCCTTGTTGGTTATCTATTTATATCTAGTAGTGTGTATATTTTAATCCCAAATTCCTAATTTATCCCTCCCCTTCCCTTTGGTAACCATAAATTTGTTTTCTACATCTGTGAGTCTATTTCTGCTCTGTAAATAAGTTCATTTGTATCATATTTTTAAGATTCATTTTAAAGGAATCCTGATAAGGTAACAGGACTCAGAGAGAGAGAGAGAGTGCAAGTCATTTGTGCTAGAGAAAGGTGACATCTCAATTCAAGCCTTCTTGACAAATTCAGAGACAAGATATGGGATTGAGTTTGATGTTGCAGATGATTCTTGAATAAAGCTGAAGAATAAAGGCAAACAAATGGCTTTTCTTGATATTTTCATTCAGATTCTTAAAACAGAAGGTGAGGAAATGAAGAAAGAAGCAGTGTCTTCAAGTAATCTTCTGCCCATTTCTCCACACCTTTTCTTTGGGCAACTAATTCTTAAGAACAGTCCAACCTTCCTTCTTGGGATACATGTGGCTCATAATATGTTGGCAGTGGCTCCTCCTGTCACAGGCATCTGGGAGGATGAAAACTCGATTTTCAGCTGGATGATTTGAGGAAGCAGGAGGCTATGGACTGAATTGTTTCCTCCCTTCCCCCAGTTCCTATGTTGAAGCCCTAATTCCCAATGTGACAGCATTTGGAGATGGGGCTTTGGGAATGTAATTAGGTTCAGAGGAGGTCATGAGGGTGGTGTCCTCATGAATGGGGTATGTGTCCTTATAAGAGGAGACCAGAAAGATTGTTTTCAATCTCTTGTTCTGCCATGTGAGAACACAATGAGAAGGTGGGCATCTCCATGCCAGGAAGAAAGCCCTCACCAGAACCCAATCATGCTGGCACCCTCATCTTGGACTTCGAGCCTCTAGAACTGCGAGAAATAAATATCAGTTGTTCAAGCCACCCGATCCTTGGTATTTTGTGATGTCAGTCCAAACTAAGATAAAGGACATCCAGTGAAGTAGTCCTAGACTGGATCTTGGTTTCAGGATATTTAGACTAGTGTTTCTGACCAGAGATCTCAGAACCAGATATCATCTCTTCACTGGTCTCTTTTCCTTCAGGTTATTGTATAAGAAGTGGTGGTGTCACTCGTAACTGCTTAATTCAACTACAATTTTAACTCATCAGAAACAAGATTCTTTGTATTAATACAAATACTTGTCTAAGTAAAGTGAAACTTAGCAAAATTGGATCAAAAGTAGAATGTTTAAAATTGGGATCTTTGGCTACATCATATCATTTAAGTTTATTTATTTCATTCACCAATCTGAAGAATGTATCATAACAAAATTAAAGAGTCATGTAAAAACATTTATTGTGGCAATATTGTTAAAGAGAATTGTTAGAAATAATAATGTTTGGTGTGCACAAAATTATTTACTAATTTTACAGAAAAATTCCTTGAGTGAAATTCTATACAACTATTAAGTTGTATAGTGGGAAAATTGCATGAAAAAAGTCACATGTAAATTATGTGTATTTATATACTTATATATATACAAATTTACGTATATAAACACACATATATTCATTATAAACTAAGTGCAACTCTAAAATATCAGACTGTTGTCTATATTTATTTCTGGGAAGCATAATTTCGTGTAATTTTTTTCAAACTCTCCCTAGTTTCAAAATCTTTACAATAAGCTTGCATAATAGAAAGGTTACTCTTATAAATAAAGTTATGTGGAGAGAGGTACTACATGAGTATGAAGTATGTCATCAAATGGAAAGCCAATTTCCCTTGATGTTTGCAGTAAAGAATTCCTGTATTACATAAATGTTGAAGCACTATAGATTGCTTGCATGTAATTATATTCAATTAGGATACATGAAATTAAATGTTTGCAGTATCCACCATGACAAATGCTCTAATAGAAAAATTTGAGTTTTTCTATTATTATTTTAAAACTAATCACAATTTAATAATTGTATAATTTTTCTTTTGCTGAAAGTATCAGGAGTTGAGTATGAAATGAGACATGAATAAATATACTTAAATAAAATTAAAAATAATGATAAGCTCATAACTCCATTGTAGAGACCGACATATAAACACTATGTCAATGGTAATAAATATTAAGAGGATTATTTGATGATAAAGGAGAAAGAGTAGATGAGGGAGAGACTGAATTTTTCAGTCTTCAGGTCTCAGCCTAGACCTCTCTTTCCTGATCTTTTAAAAACTGGTACATGCTACTATATAACCACTAGCATATGCTTCACTGCATTGAATTTGTTTATTTTATTATTGTCTTTTTTCTCCACTGTAGTATAAGCTGGAAAAAGGAAAGGATCATGTCTCTGTTGCCCAGATTGTATGCTCACTATGTAGCACATTGTCTGACATATTGGAAGTAATTAATCAATATTTTAAAATCAACAATTTAGGAAGAATATGCAAATCAAGCAAAAATGGAGTAGGTAGAAAATGGGAAATAAGAGAAAAAGAAAAAATCTAGATTGTTGACATTACTTTCAAATAGAATTACTGGTTAATAAATTGGGCTGCTTTGTTTTTCTATTTTGTCTTTAATCTAAAGCAGTATAGATGTAGACATTTGAAATATCTATAAAAGATTTTCAGGGATTATTAATAAAGTCCCTCAAAATCAGATTGAGACAACAGAAAATAAAAGTAAATCTAGTATCTTGTAAATTCATACCATGTAGATAATATAGTTATTTTAGCAATATAGAAATCAATCCACCAAAAATTATATCAATATTTGTTTTCAGAAATTGAAATACAAAATACTTTTGTATTCTACACTCTGGATGAGAGTCAAGAGAGCAAAGAGCAAGACAACATAAAGATCAATTAACTACTAAGGGAAAAAAACAAACAAGCACACAGTGTAACAAGAGTAGTAAGTGGAATTTATTGAATGTGCTAGCTTGCTATTTAAGGACAAAAAATATTTGTGCCAAATGTTAAAATAAATGACGTACTATAAATTCTCCAACAGGACCTCTTAAGATGTAAAAAGCAAATATTTTTCTTTTGCTGATTGTACAGTCAGTTTTAAAAAAGGGAGTAGAATACTGTTACAAATGTTGGCCATGCTGGGGAGAAACATGAAGCCCCAGGAACTGTCAGTTAGTCATGAGCTGCCTGAGAGGTCTTGCCCAGTTGGGACAATGGATTTGTTTTACTTTAGGTCTGTACTGTTAGGTAAAGGGAATTACAGTTTGAGATATTGTACACTGTGCCAATTTCAATACACCAAGAGCACAGTGGCTGTAAATTTTAGAAAATCTATTCTGGGGCACCATGGGGACAAGTTACAATAAGGCTGATGAAAGTTAAATAGTCCATATATTTTAGTCGGGGCTACAAATCTATAGCAAACTCAAGCCAAGAAAAACAGGTAATGTCTCCCATTGAAAAGAAAAAAAAGAGCTTGTTTTGTATTATTGTAAAAGATAAAATCTTTTTAAAAAGTGAGGAAATCTGTGACTTAATGAGAACTTATCTTCTGTTGCTTCTGTTGTATCTGAATCTTCTATTCTGTGTATATTCTATAATGTTTATGTCTTTATACCTGTAACTGTGTTTTATTTTTTTAAGGAAAATAAAGTTCCTTTGAAAAATGATTGAGATTAGTATTTTTTTGGTTTACAACATCTACACCATTACCTTGCATGTATTAGTCACAAAATATTTCAATGGTGATTAATGGTGTCTGTTGAAAAATATGATTAATGAATTAAACAAAAGGTCAACAGTGCAGAATAAACCTCCCTCAGATATTCTGGCAATGGAGAAGAAGCAGGAGCACTTTTTTGAAAAAGGCATAGAAAAAAGCCTGCTACTGAGAAGATAATGATTACCATCCAGTGTTAACTGGCACTTGCAATACTAAAGAGGGTTTAGCTTTCTCATTCTAATTTCACATTTTTTTTTCTGAGCTGTTACCTCTACTGCTTTATCTCTTAGCTAATTCTCAAATATTTTGATTTTTGTTTATTTTGAAGGCAATTCTCAATGGTGTTTTTACATGTCTTGTGATAGCTATTGTTGCCTATTCTATTTTCAAGGATGTTTGTACAGCAAAGAGACTTAGAAGATAGAAATAGATAGAAATACCCTTTGTGGGTAGCCTGTAGATATGTTTCCTGAGTCTGATAAAGATAATGACTCCATCTGGGGCTAGTTTGGGAACGTTTGCTAGCAACCTCCTCATGATATTGTTTTGTTTTTTGTTTTGTTTTGCGGTACGCGGGCCTCTCACTGTTGTGGCCTCTCCCGTTGCGGAGCACAGGCTCCGGACGCACAGGCTCAGCGGCCATGGCTTACGGGCCCAGCTGCTCAGCGGCATGTGGGATCTTCCCGGACCGGGGCACGAACCCGTGTCCCCTGCATCGGCAGGCGGACTCTCAACCACTGCACCACCAGGGAAGCCTAATTTTGGTAGTTTGTTAAGCTTGGGGTTCCTCAGCTACCGCACAAATCCACTGTGTGCAGCATACAACTGAGCTTACTTCCCAGTTGCCGTAATGGGACTTCGGAGGCAAGTAGAAGCCAATGTAAATATAAAATCATGCTGCCTATTGTTCAGTGAATGATAAACTTCCTTATTTGTGGCCCAGGAGTCACATGTCCTCTGCCGGAATCTGTGAAACTGTGGCAAATTCACTTCACAGTTCTTTACATTTGTAATGGCAAATTCTTTTTTGATTATTCATTTTGAGGAATCACAGGAAGTAGAACACATACAGGGTCCATTTAAAACCTGCAAACTCAATGACATAAAGTAGAAGTAATAGCTTTTTGAATGTAACTAGAAGAATGTTATATTAAATATTTCAAAAATATCCTCTTTGAGTAAGAAAGTCCTTGTTTTTAAATAAGAGGTATTTTGGGTAAACAAGATAACAAAAAGTATCTGCTTTTGAAGGGACAATGTTTGTCAATGGCCAAAAATGAATAGACCTCTGTTTTTCTAATAAGGTGAGGGGTGTTCTTTACTGTAGGAAACCTAAGCTAAAATTAAACGGATGATTTTCAGGGATTGCTGCAGAGTCTGCTGTTTCAGAAAACATCTTAAATCAAAATTTCTCCCTTATTTCGCATTTCGAACAAACAGCTGAAGAAGAGTTCCCAGTGTTGGTCAAAACTACTGCTGAGTATTGGTCATTATCATCTCCTCTGTCTCTAGCCACATTCATCATGAAGGTCAATGTCCAGACCCTGAAAGCCTTCTGCCCTATGGAAGAAGCTGGTTGGATATTAACTGTAAGTCCTTCCTTAGGTGCTGTGAATAATAGAAAGAACTCCACCCCATCTATTTTTTAGTATTTAAAATTTTTTGAGTAAATAATCATTCTGATATTGAGTAATCATTCCTAATGGCACATTTTTGGGTTAGGCGAAAATCTTCAAGATTATTCAATAGCCAACTAAAATGTTACATCAATATTTCTGATTATTTCTTCTGTTTCATTGGCCTGCTTTTTTCTGATTTACCTATTAAAGGATACCAGTGACATTTTGTATGAAAGGGGCACATTTATAATTTAAAAAATACAAATTATTTTGCAAAGTCTAAATTTACCTTTGCAAAAGAATTTGTATTTTTTAAATTGTAAATGCGACCCTTTCATATAAAATGTCACCAGTATCCTTTAAGTGGTTTATGATGAGCAGAAGCTTATGTTTTGTTATATATTATGTTCAGTAGGATTCAGTATTTTTTTTTTTATGATCACAGTGTTCTCTCTACTCTGTGTGTTTTGTGATTTATATTGAATGGACCTAGAACACTATGCATATTTCTTTATAAACATGGACCCCCTTCTTGATTGTCTTTCATAATTAAACAATCAAATGACTGCCCTTTATCTTCACACATTAATCTTACATCCATCCATAATCAAAGAAGTCTTTTATTTAACTAACTACAAATATATGAGGCAGTCATCAACTATTTTTCTACAGTGAATCTAAGTGAAGATTCTGTGGCAGAATTTCTAACTCTGTTCAACTCATCTTGAGTATTTAAATTTGTTTCTCAGCCCTAAGTATATGCTTTTCCTCTCCAACCAAAATGAGGTAAATGTCAGAGTTTGGATTTGATTTAAATTTACACCAAGCTCTTTCATCTCAAATGCACACATCTCATCTGTGACTGCTTATCACTGAGATGACTGAAAGCAATTGCTTTAAGTGCTTAACTCTATATATCTGCATCCATCTGTAGAACTTTGGTGCCACACTCATGTATATCACCATGCTCCATGCTTCTGTGATTCTCTCTATGGAGAATATGTCTCATAAGACATACACTTGGCATGTGTCTTGAATCACTGCATTAACCTAACTCCATTGCCATTCTCTCACAAATCTGGATGAAGAAATTATAGTCAAGTGTCAAAAATTGAAGACTTCGGAAAAGAATAATAAAATATTAAGTATTTGTTATACATTTGAATGAACGTTAACACGCACTGCTGAAGAAAAGATGATGTTTGAGCAGAGTTTATTCCTTTAAGTATTAAAATGTTTTCCCTTGTCCACTTATCACCTTTCCTATTTGTCAACCAGATCTGACCCAATATAATTTTTACATTTAATAGTTATCTATATTTTAAAAAATATAAGACAGGGAGATTGAATAAAACAAAACAAACAGAAAACCAAATTTTCTTAGACTAATAAATCAATTTCAATGTGTGAAACCTAAATATGAATGTCAAAGATCATTTTCACCTTAACAATATTGTGGATTAATATTGTCACAGCAATCTGGAAGCATTTTGGGTATGGTAACCGTATCAAATTTAAACTTGTCCAATCCCTTCCTATGCACAGAAATTTCCACCATATAACACTTTCAGTGGTCTGTGAAGTAATCATAGATTCTGATTCAAACTAGAAATAAGCAAAATGGGTTATTTTAAAAAATTGCTTGTCTGTTTTTCTCAATAAATTCCAGTACTCTGCTATTAAAAAAAAAAAAGAAAAAGTTGCTCAGTACTCTAAACAGACTATATAGAATATTATTGTGCTTACAGAATATAATTATCATCAGTTATTTTAATAAGAATTGGATTAGATTAATATCCATTACAGCATACCAAATACTAATTGAGTCCAAATTTGGAGAGTTCTCTCATAAGTTTCAACCTTTATATTGAATTTTATATTTTATATTGATTGAATTGTGAACATATGTCACTAAATCTTCCTGTAAATCCGTTCCAAATAAGGTGGAATTTACCATTTATGTTATATGTGGATCTATTTCCAAACATGATCTATTACCAAGTAATCTTTAAAGCATCTCCTGGCCCTGATGTTTTAGTTAAATAGAACAATATTTCTTGCCTTCAAGGTAAGAGGATCAGGACACAGTGATGATGGGAGGGGGGGAGGCACGGAATCCAGGGACTCTGCGCCTGTGCAAGTTTAGGAGCGGTTCTGCCTTGTGTTCCCGGGAAGGGTCGAGAAACCTTCCTCTCTGAGGGAGCCCCTCTGGTCTCCAGTCCTGAGCCTGGCTCTTTGATCTCTGGAGAGGCCAACTTAAAAGTCTTTCTTCCCAATTTGGGTGTTAGGGTGGAGCCATAAGCGCCTGCCAGGGTTGGGTGGGTGAGCTTCAGTTCAGCTGTGGAGAGCTCACTTCACTGCTCCTTTTATTCCAGCCAGACAGTGTTTTCATCAGTAAAATGCAGAGAAGTTATTCTCAGGTCACCTGTCCTGTTAATACTGCTTTTTAACCTTCAGTCAGTGTACGTGCAACAGCCCTAAAGTAAATGGAGATTCATTTTCTTTGTTACTTTGTAAATATTAAGTCATTAACAAAGTTTTTGATTTTTGAGTTCCTTTATGAATGGCATATTCCTGGATGTGGTGTCATTTATATATATACATATACACACACACACTCACACATACACACCCTTAAGGAAGAAAATACTATGGCATGAGTGAAAATGGACCAAATAACCATAATACAAGGCAATGTGTGATCAAAATCACCAGTTACAGAAGGGAATGAAGATAAAAGTTATTGTTCTTCAGGCCTTTGATAGAGACTGGATTTTGAGCAGGGATGGGATTCAGCTAGCATTCTAGGGAAAGGAAACAGTAAAAGCAAATACTTGGGCAGGAACACGCATGACACTTTGTAGGGTGAAAGGACAATCTGGTTTTAACGGAGCACCTACTTTATCATAGTTCCCCAAAGTGGAAGCTCTTGAATGCCCCACATAGGAATCAAGATGCTATCCCATGGGAAGGAGGGAGGCCATTGAGGGAGCTTTGAGCAGAAACAATTTAAGTAGAGATAAACCTCAGGAAGTAATGTTTGGGATGAACTGAAGGGAATAAGGAAGACTAGAGAAGTTAAAGAAACCATTGCAGGAGTTGAGGTAAGAAAGAAAGGGCCATATAAACACAAAGGTTGATAGAAAATGCGAGAAAGGGACGTTTTGAGAAGGAACTAACTTCTTTAGGGTGTGTTATACAGTGAAAGAATCTACCAGAAGGATGTATTGATTTAAAATCTATATGCATTACTTCAAAATTTATAAAGCATTAATTGGTATAACTAAAAGAAAAATAACCTAATCCATTATAAATGCAGGAAACATTAATTCTCATTAATTTACAGATCCAGCAGACAAAAACAATCAGTAACGATAGAGAAGATTAGCACAACATAATTAATTAACTTGAGCTACATTTCAGATATAAAACATTGTGCCCAATAGTGACAGAATGCACATTATTTTCATGTGAAAATAAAATATTTACCAAAATTGATCATATGATAGATTATCATAAATTATTTTTTTTATGAATAATTGAAATAAATGTAGAAGATATAGCTCTTTTTTATATAAATTTACTTATTTATTTTCTTTTTTGGCTGCGTTGTGTCTTCATTGCTGCACACGGGCTCTAGAGTGCAGGCTCAGTAGTTGTGGCTCACAGGCTTAGCTGCTCCGTGGCATGTGGGACCTTCCCGGACCAGGGCTCAAACGCATGTCCCCTGCATTGGCAGGTGGATTCTTAATGACTGAGCCACCAGGGAAGCCCCATAAATTATTTTTTTAAGATTCAATATCTATTAGAGGTTGTTCTCTAATCTTGGTGGATTTAATAATTACTAGATATTTTCTGTCTGAAAATAAAGTGACAGAGCTCTAAATAAGTGTTGGATAAAAGAATGTATCACAAAGGAGGTTGAAAATAATTTGAACTGCATGACCGTAAAGATATGACATATAAAAATTTGGAGATGCAAGTAAAGTAGTGCTTAACAGGAAGGTTACTGTTATAAATGAATATATTAAAAAAGGAGGAAAACTAAAAATCAGTGATCTAACATTCTATTCTCATAAAAGTACAGGAAAAATAAATATAACACAAGGAGAGTAGAAAGAAATAAAGATAAAGAACCCATCAAATAAATAAAAACATATGGCAGAGAAAAATCACTTCTTTTGGAAAGATTAAAAAATTTGATAAATCTTCATAGTTATAATTTTTGTAAATCTCCATAGGCAGTATCTAATAATGCTGAATATCAATTCAGTAATTCTAATTCTAGGCTTATACTCCCCAAATGTAAATATGTGTTCACTAAAAAACTTGAACCTAAATGTTCATAGGAACTTATTCTTTTTTTTTTTTTTTAACATCTTTATTGGGGTATAATTGCTTTGGAACTTATTCTTAATGGTTCCCAACTGGAAATTAATAAATGTCCATCAACTATTGAATGGATAAATAAATTGCAGTATATTTATATGATTAAATACTTACCAGAGATGCAAATAAATAACATATAACTATACAGAACAACTTGGATAAACCTCACAGACATAATGTTCAGTAAACAACCCAGCACAAAGGAATACATCATGCACTATTTAATTTATCTGAAGTTGAAAAGCAATGCAAAATTAAACAATATTGTTTAAGAGAGAATAGTGGTAAAACTTGTTGAGCTAGGGAGTGACCACGATGAGGAAGCAAAAGCAGAGTCCTTGGGAGACTGGTAATATATATATATATATATATATATATATATATATATATATATTTTTTTTTTTTTTTTTTTTTGCGGTACGTGGGCCCATTGCGGAGCACAGGCTCTGGACGCTCAAGCTCAGCGGCCATGGCTCACAGGCCCAGCCGCTCCGCGGCATGTGGGATCTTCCCGGACCAGGGCATGAACCTGTGTCCCCTACATCGGCAGGCGGACTCCCAACCACTGCGCCACCAGTGAAGCCCGAGACTGGTAATATTTTTATGTCTGAGTGCTGGTTACAGTGGTAAGTTCACTTTGTGAAGCCTGGAAAAAGATGACATGTGCATTTTTTTCTGTAGACACTGTATAATTTAATAAATTTACTGAAAAAAGGTCAATCACAAAATTATTTAAAAAAACACCTATTTATGTACCCTACTGTAGATCATATGATAGCATTCATATTCAACTGAAACCCATAATATTAAACTTTCTAAATATGCCTATTTTATCTTTTTGAAGTTGGAAATATTGCCTTTAGAATGAAAACAAACACAATATTTAAGAGTGATTTAATATGAAGATCCCAGCATGATTACATATGGTAGATCACAGTTCTTTACTAGATAAGCACTAACAAAGACTATTCTGTGCAAATAAAAAAAAAAGTGTGATAGATAATTTGGTTTAGATAAAATATTGACCAAAAAAAGAGAAAAAAGACTAACATTTTAAAAGTGGTTTATTTCAAAGTGACTGCACTTTTATTTTTGAAGTCCGTTTATCTCAAAGTGCTGATATGGATACACACCTCAAATAATGTTTTACTAAATTATTTTTTAGCCATGCTGAATTTAACTGGCTAAAATTAATTGAGAAAAATGTTTATTTAAGGGTATATGTTCATACCTTCACTGTGAGATGAATAAAAACTCCAAAAATGAAAGCAGTACCTCTTTAAAACAGGAGAGACCAACCAGCCACATGCTGCAAGTTGACTACTTTGGGCTCCATCTGACCTGGACAAGACAAACGTTTGTCTTTACATAGGTTTTGTGTATCCTGCCTACAGAGCCTGCACTAGTTGACTACTTAGGGGCTTAGAAATTGCCTGGTCCATACTCATATAATCCCACACAGTGTAGCATCTGATCTGGGGGACTCCGTGACAGCAAAGGAGTGATGGAAATTGCCTCCACTGGTCAATGCATATATGGAACTGTCCAGAAGAAACCTAGAGCAAACTTCTAAAGCTAAAACTCCATACTATGAATAGATGTGCTACCATCCTTTAGGATGTAGTAAATGCATTAAATCGGAGACCTTAATGTGCCACCAGTAGGAAGAATGCACAGGTCCTAGAACCAAAGGGGAGAAACAGCAGTGGTTCCATTTACCATAACTCTGGGGTGTTCTGTGCTCTGTGTAACTGGAATTGTATTCGCCGCAAGGTTGGAGACTCTGGTCCCCAAGAAGGACATAATATTAGCAAAGGACAAAGCAAGGGTCTCATTAGACTATAAACAACGGCTGCTGCTGGAACACTTTGGACTTCTTGTGTCCAGGAACCAGCAGGTGAAAATAGGAATCACTGTCATGGAGTGGTGACTACTCCTGACCAGCAGGAAGGTGAGGCTACATAGAACGGGGGCATAAAGCAGTATGTAGGAATGAGCTTGGCGAACACAGGATTTCACTGTCTCACTGGTCCCCTTACCCTGCAAGCCTTGCTTAGAACAAAAGTCAGTAGTTTTACTTATTATTGTTATCTCTATTGCCAATATTCCACACTACCATCTTATTTGTTAACTGCAATGGTCTTCTTTTCTTCCAACTTCATTCTTATCTTCTGAATGGAAACACACATGCACACACTCAGGCTCAAGCATCCTCTTTTTAAAAAGTCACATTGGGGCGACCTTCAAGATGGCAGAGGAGTAAGACATGGAGATCACCTTCCTCCCCACAAATACATCAAAAATACATCTATATGTAGAACAACTCCTACAGAACACATACTGAACACTAGCAGAAAACCTCAGATTTCCCAAAAGGGAACAGACACCCTCAAGTGACCTACATGCAGAGGCAGGGCCAAATCCAAAGCCAAAACCCAGGAGCTGTGCAAACAAAGAAGAGAAACGGAAATTTCTCTGTGGAGCCTCAGGAGCAGTAGATTAAATCTCCACATTCAACTTGGTGTACCTGCATCTGTGGAATACCTGAATAGACAACGAATCACCCCAAAATTGAGGCAGTGGACTTTGGGACCAACTGTAGACTTGGGGTTTGCTTTCTGCATCTAATTTGTTTCTGGTCTTATGTTTATCTTAGTTTAGTATTTAGAGCTTATTATCATTGGTAGATTTGTTTATTGATTTGGTTGCTCTCTTCCTTTTTATATATATACATATTTTTTCCTTTTATTCTTTTTGTGAGTGTGTATGTGTATGCTTCTTTGTGTGCATTTGTCTCTGTAGCTTAGCTTTTACCATTTGTCCTAGGGTTCTGTCAGTCTGTTTTCTTTTCTCTTTTTAGGATAGTTTTTAGTTCTTCTTATCATTGGTGGATTTGTTTATTGGTTTGGTTGCTATCTTCTTTCTTTCTTTCTTTTTTTAAATTATTTTTTTAATTTTTTTTTTTTTTTTTTTTTTTTTTTTTGTGGTAAGCGGGCCTCTCACTGTTGCGGCCTCTCCCGTTGTGGAACACAGGCACCAGATGTGCAAACTCAGCAGCCATGGCTCGCAGGCCCAGCCACTCCGTGGCATGTGGGATCTTCCCAGACTGGGGCACGAACCTGTGTCCGCTGCATCGGCAGGCAGACTCTCAACCACTGCACCACCAGGGAAGCCCTAAATATTTTTATTTTTAATAATTTAAAATTTTTTTTATTTTAATACCTTTATTTTATTTTTCTTTCTTTTTTTTTCCTCACTTTTCTTCTGAGCCATGTGGTTGACAGGGTACTGGTGCTCCAGCTGCTTGTCAGGCCTAAACCTCTTAGGTGGGAGAGCTGAGTTCAGGACATTGGTCCACTACAGACCTCCCGGCCCCATGTAATATCAAATGGAATAAGCTCTCCCAGAGATCTCCAACTCATTGCTAAGATCCAGCTCCATTCAATGACCAACAAGCTTTAGTGCTGACACCCTTTGCAAAACAACTAGCAAGACAGGAACACAACCCCACCCATTAGCAGAGAGGCTGCCTAAAATCATAATAAGCTCACAGACACCCCAAAACACACAACTGGACTCGGTTCTGCCACCAGAAAGACAAGATCCAACCTCATCCACCGGAACACAGGCACCAGTCCCCTCCACCAGGAAGTGCAAACAACTCACTGAACCAACCTCACCCACTGGCAGCAGACACCAAAAACAATGGGAACTACGAACCTGCAGCCTGCGAAAAGGAAACCCGAAATGCAGTAAGTTAAGGAAAATGAGAAGACAGAGAAATAAACAGCAGATGAAGGAGCAAGGTAAAAACACACCAGATGAAACAAATGAAGAGGAAATAGGCAGTCTGTGAAAAACAATTCAGGGTAATGATAGTAAAGATGATCCACAATCTTGGAAATAGAATTAGAACCATTTAACAAGGACCTAGAAGAATTTAACAAGGACCTAGAAGAACCATTTAACAAGGACCTAGAAGAATTAAACAGCAAACAAACAATGATGAACAACACAATAAATGAAATTTAAAAATTCTCTAGAAGAAATCAATAGCAGAATAACTGAGGCAGAAGAATGGATAAGTGACCTGGAAGATAAAATAGTGGAAATAACTACTGCAGAGAAGAATAAAGAAAAAAGAATGAAAAGAATTGAGGACAAACTCAGAGAACTGTGGGACAACATTAAATACACCAACATTCGAATTATAAGGGTCCCAGAAGAAGAAGAGAAAAAGAAAGGGTCTGAGAAAATATTTGAGAAGATTATAGTTGAAAACTTCCCTAATATGGGAAAGGAAATAATCAAGTCCAGGAAGTGCAGAGGGTCCCATACAGGATAACTCCAAGGAGAAACACACCAAGACACACATTAATCAAGCTATCAAAAATTAAATACAAAGAAAAAATATTAAAAGCATCAAGGGAAAAGCAACAAATAACATACAAGGGAATTCCCATAAAGTTAACAGCTGATCTTTCAGTAGAAACTGAAAACGAGAAGGGTGTGGCAAGGCATATTAAAAGTGATGAAAGGGAAAAACCTACAACCAATATTACTCTACCTAGCAAGGATTTCATTCAGATTTGATGGAGAAAATAAAACCTTTACAGACAAGCAAAAGCTAACAGAATTCAGCACCACCAAAGCAGATTTACAACAAATGCTAAAGGAACTTCTCTAGGCAGGAAACACAAGAGAGGAAAACCTACAAAAAGGAACAAAAAACAATTAAGAAATTGGTAATAGGAACATACATATCAATAATTACCTTAGGGCTTCCCTGGTGGCGCAGTGGTTGAGAGTCTGCCTGCCGATGCAGGGGACACGGGATCGTGCCCCGGTCTGGGAGGATCCCACATGCTGCGGAGCGGCTGGGCCCGTGAGCCATGGCCACTGAGCCTGCACTCCTCAACGGGAGAGGCCACAACAGTGAGAGGCCCGTGTACTGCAAAATAATAATAATAATAATAATAATTACCTTAAATGTAAATGGATTAAATGCTCCAACCAAAGGACATAGACCAGCTGAATGGATACAAAAACAAGACCCATCTATATGCTATCTACCAGAGACCCATTTCAGACCTAGGGACACATACAGATTGAAAGTGAGGGTATGGAAAAAGATATTCCATGCAAATGGAAATCAAAAGAAAGATAGAGTAGCAAATCTCATATCAGACAAAATGTACTTTAAAATAGACTATTAAAAGAGACAAAGAAGGACACTACATAATGATCAAGGGATCAATCCAAGAGAAGATATAACAATTGTAAATATTTATGCATCCAACATAGGAGCACCTCAATAAGGCAAATGCTAACAGCCATAAAACGGGAAATTGACAGTAACAAAATAATAGTAGGGGACGTTGACACCCCACTTTCACCAAAGGACAGATCAAAAAAATGAAAATAAATGAGGAAACACAAGCATTAAATGATACATTAAACAACATGGACTTAATAAATATTTATAGGACATTCCATCCAAAAAACAGCAGAATACACTTTCTTCTCAAGTGATCATGGAAACTTCTCCAGGATAGACCATATCTTGTGTCACAAATCAAGCCTTGGTAAATTAAAAAAAATTGTAATTGTGGCAAGTATCTTTTGCAACCACAATACTATGAGACTAGTTATCAATTATAGGAAAAAATCTGTAAAAAGACAAACACATGGAGGCTAAACAATACTCTACTAAATGACCAAGAGATCACTGAAGAACTCAAAGGGGAAATAAAAAAACACCTAAAAAGTAATGACAATGAAAACACGATGACCCAAAACCTACAGGATGAAGCAAAAGCAGTTCTAAGAGGGAAGTATATAGCAATACAATCTTACCTCAAGAAACAAGAAAATTCTCAAATAAACAACCTAACCTTACACCTAAAGCAATTAGAGAAAGAAGAACAAAAATAACCCCAAAGTTAGCAGAAGGAAAGAAATCATAAAGATCAGATCAGAAATTAATGAAAAAGAAATTCAGGAAATGATAACAAAGATCAATATAGCTAAAAGCTGGTTCTTTGAGAAGATAAACAAAATTGATAAACCATTAGCCAGACTCATCAAGAAAAAATGGGAGAAGACTCAAATCAACAGAATTAGAAATGAAAAAGGAGAAGTAACAACTGACACTGCAGAAATACAAAGGGGCGTGAGAGATTACTATAAGCAACTATATGCCAATACAATGGACAACCTGAAAGAATGGACAGATTCTTAGAAAAGCACAACCTTCCAAGACTGAACCAGGGAGAAATAGAAAATATAAACAGACCAATCACAAGCACTGAAATTGAAACTGTGATTAAAAATCTCCCAACAAACAAAGGCCAGAACCAGATGGCTTCACAGGCGATTTCTATCAAACATTTAGAGAAGAGCTAACACCTATCCTTCTCAAACTCTTCCAAAATATAGCAGAGGGAGGAACACTCTCAAACTCATTCTACAAGGCCACCATCACCCTGATACCAAAACCAGACAAAGATGTCACAAAAATAGAAAACTACAGTCTAACATCACTGATGAACTTAGATGGAAGAATCCTCAACAAATACTAGCAATCAGAATCCAACAGCACATTAAAAACATCATACACCATGATCACGTGGTGTTTATCCCAGGAATGCAAGGATTCTTCAATATATGCAAATTAATCAGTGTGATACACCATATTAACAAACTGAAGGAGAAAAACCATATGATAATCTCAATAGATATAGAAAAAGCTTTCAACAAAATTCAACACCCATTTATGATAAAAACTCTTCATAAAGTAGGAATAGAGGGAATCTTCCTCAACATAATAAAGGCCATATATGACAAACCCACAGCCAACATCATTCTCACTGGTAAGAAACTGAAACCATTTCCTCTAAGATCAGGAACAAGACAAGGTTACCCACTCTGACCAATACTATTCAACATAGTTTTAGAAGTTTTAGCCATGGCAATCAGAGAAGAAAAACAAATAAAAGGAATCCAAATCAGCAAAGAAGAAGTAAAACTGTCACTGTTGGCAGATGACATATACTATGTATAGAGAATCCTAAAGATGCTACCAGAATACCACTAGAGCTAATCGATGAATTTGGTAAAGTATACAAAATTAATGTAGAGAAATCTCTTGCATTCCTATACAGTAATGATGAAAAATCTGAGGGAGAAATTAAGGAAACACTCCCATTTACCATTGCAACAAAAAGAATAAAATACCTAGGATTAAACCTACCTAAGGAGACAAAAGACCTGTATGCAGAAATCTATAAGACATTGCTGAAAGAAATTCAAGATGACACAAAGAGATGGAGAGATACCATGTTCTTGGATGGAAGACTCAACATTGTGAAAATGATTACACTACCCAAAGCAATCTACAGTTTCAATGCAATCCCTATCAAACTACCACTGACATTTTTCACAAAACAAGAAAAAACAATTGCACAATTTGTATGGAAACACAAAAGACCCCAAATAGCCAAAGCAATCCTGTTAAAGAAAAACAGAGCTGGAGGAATCTGAATCCCTGACTTCAGACTATACTACAAAGTTACAGTAATCAAGACAGTATGGTACTGGCACAAAAACAGAAGTATAGATCAATGAAACAGGATAGAAAGCCAAGAAATAAACCCATGCATATATGGTCACCTTATCTTTGATAAAGGAGGCAAGAATATACAATGGCGAAAAGACAGACTATTCAATAAGTGGTGCTGAGAAAACTGGACAGCTACATGTAAAAGGATGAAATTAGAACACTCCCTAACACCATACACAAAAATAAACTCAAAATGGATTAAAGACATAAATGTAAGGCCAGACACTATCAAAGTCTTAGAGGAAAACATAGGCAGAACACTCAATGACATAAATCTCAGCAAGATCCTTTTTGACCCACCTCCTAGAGAAATGGAAATAAAAACAAAAATAAACAAATGGGACCTAATGAAACTTCAAAGCTTTTGCATAGCAAAGGAAATCATAAACAAGATGAAAAGACAATCTTCAGAATGGGAGAAAGTTCTTGCAAACAAAACAACTGACAAAGGATTACTTTCCAAAATATACAAGCAGCTCATGCAGCTCAATATCAAAAAAACAAGCAACCCAATCCAAAAATGGGCAGAAGACCTAAATAGACATTTCTTCAAAGAAGATATACAGATTGCCAACAAACACATGAAAGGATGCTCAACATCACTAATCACTGGAGAAATGCAAATCAAAACTACAATGAGGTATCACCTCACAGCAGTCAGAATGGCCATCATCAAAAAATCTACAAACAATAAATGCTGGAGAGGGTGTGGAGAAAAGGGAACCCTCTTGCACTGTTGGTGGGAATGTTAATTGATACAGCCACTATGGAGAACAGTATAGAGGTTCCTTAAAAAACTAAAAATAGAATTACCATATGACCCAGCAATCCCACTACTGGGCATATACCCTGAGAAAACCATAATTCAAAAAGAGTCATGTACCCCACTGTTCATTACAGTTCTATTTACAATAACTAGGACATGGAAGTAACCTAAGTGTCCATAAACAGTTGAATGGATAGAGAAGATGTGGCATATATATACAATGGAATCTTACTCAGCCATGAAAAGAAACAAAATTGAGTTATTTGTAGTGATGTGGATGGATCTAGAGACTGTCATACAGTGTGAAGTAAGTCAGAAAGAGGAAAACAAATACCGTATGCTAACTCATATATATGGAATCCAAAAGGAAAAACTGGTTTTGAAGAACCTAAGGGCAGGATAGGAATAAAGACACAGATGTAGAGAATGGGCTTGAGGACACGGGTAGGGGGAAGTATAAGCTGGGACGAAGTGAGAGAGTGGCATGGACACATATACACTACCAAATGTAAAACAGATAGCTAGTGGGGAGCAGCTGCATAGCACAGGGAGAACAGTTCAGTGCTTTATGTCCAACTAGAGGGGTGGGATAAGGAGTGTGGGAGGTAGACGCAAGAGGGAGGAGATATGGGGATATATGTATACATATAGCTGATTCACTTTGTTATAAAGCAGAAACTAACACACCATTGTAAAGCAAGTATGCTGCAATAAACATGTTAAAAAATATCACAGCATGTATTCTCTTAAAGTTTCTGTGGAATTTAAACAAAGATGATTCTAAAGATAAATACTGTATTTACCATAAAAATCAGGTGCTATACAAAAGTGGATATATACTTTATTGATTGTATATTACCATGTGAGTAATATAGGCATGAAAAATTACAACTTCTTTCAGTATTTGTATCCTTTTGCAGATTTTATTTTTAGGAACTTCATTTAATCCACAGTGATATTAATGATGATTTATAAAACTGCTAAAACCTTTAGTCAATAATTGGTATGCTTTCAATTATTAGAATATATTGGGCATGAATAATTAATTTTTGTTCTCATTTTAATATTTTTCATTATCCAGCCTACAGAAGTTTCTTACTCCCACACACACACACACATGCACACACACATGCAGAAGCAGAGCCTTTGTTATCATACTTTCTGTTCCCTCTCACTGTATTATGTAAGGTTAAGGGAAGTTTGAAAGGAACTCATTTTATTTGGGGCCTATAATATGTTGTAACTGGGCTAGGAATCTCATATATGTCATCTCATCTAGTCCTTCCAACACACTGGTTAACATTACCATCCTTGTTTGTAAAAAGATTAAAAGCTAAATCTGAGAAGAAAAAAACTCACTCAGGTTCTCAACTGTAGAGTCAGGAATTAAGTTCAGGCCTGACTCCAAAGGCCATGCCTTTCCCTCTAGGACTTATCTCCTATTCCATTATACTATTAAAGTCATCAACCAATGAATGTGTATGAACTTAGCAGTATATATTACAGTGACATGTTTATATGTTTTATTAGCATTAAAATAAGCTAATGGTTATTCCTATATTACTGGAATATATGTTGCATAGTCTTATGGTTATTGCAATATTAATAGGGTATGAAAGAATTTTCATAGTGGTGATTGCCATTTTAAGAAGATATATGAAGAAATTTATAGGCTATGAAAGAAATAAATATGGTGAAGGAAAACACTGTCATAATGCATATTCCAAGAGTGGCACTGCCTGAATGGTTATGGATTACAAAAGTAATTTCACTGGAAAATTTTAGTGTCTAATAAATTTAAAGTTAAAATGATACAGAGAAGATATACTTAAATGGTCTCCCTGTCATCAGGCTCTCTCTGCTTCAGTCTGTCTACTAGAATCCTCTTCTTCCTAAAATATTGCTTTGAATGTATTAAATCAGTCTTCTGAGTTGCTGAAGTTCCATTTCCTTCAGTACTGACAGGAAAATAAAGTCCATTTCTGTAACTTGATATAACAAACCATTCATGACGTTACTCTCATCTGAATTTCTAATTTCTAACCCTACATTGTCTTCTTTTTTTGAATAAATTTGATTTACTCACTGTGCATGTAAATTCTAGTTACATATTATCTCTTCTCTTAAATTGTCAGTGTCTGCCTATACTTAAAAAGTCCTTCTAACTGTAAAGATTGTTAACACCCTGTTTCTATCTTATTTTGTCAACTAGCTTTTGTTTGAAATATTTCTAAATATTATTTGAAATGGTATTCTTTTCAGCTCACATTTTAATTGTATATTACTGATATATAGGAATAAAATTGGTTTTCCTATAATAAATATATATGGGACTCTGGTTATATTTAATGGTTTGCTGATTGTATCCAATGTATTGATATAGTCTATCAAAAAGACAGCTTGGGTTATTTGTTTCTAATTCTTAGGTGTCATTGGGGTATATGTGTGAATGTGTGGGATGCTTGTAAGGAGGTGCTGACACAAGGGGTATCTAACAGCACTGCCAAGATGTCCACTACCATTGTGAACAGAAATGATGAGAGAGGGCTCCTGAATAGTGTCACCGATTATTCTAAACAGGGAAAAACTTACAAATGTTCACCATTAACTGTCTGCTGTAAGGTTTGGTAGATTCTCCTTATCAAGGTAATGAATTTCCCTTCTATTCCTAGCTCATAAGATATTTTAATATAACTCATTGCTTGGATATTTTTAACGCTTTCTCTACATATTTTGAGATGATCATAAGTTATTTTTTCCTAGAGATCGGTTAATGTGGTAATTTGCATTACAAGTTTGTTTAGTGTTAAATTGTTCTCGCAATAAGATGATGTTTGTTTTTTAACTATTGTTAAGACTTTTGTATCAGAATTCATAAGTGAGATTAAATCATTATTTTTCTTTCCTATTCATATTCCAGTCTGGTTTATTAATAGAATACAATACTCTTTTGCCTAATAATGCTTGTTAAGGTAATTAAACAAGGAGGCCATTAGGCTGAAGTGGTTCTTATCCCTTGGTAGTTTACGTAAACAAAACCTAAGCCAGAGTCAATACACTCGAATCTCAGCACACAAAACTTAAGAACAACTAATACAAACAGCTAACTAGACCTTCCTAAATAAGGCAACTGCTTAAGCAATAGCTAATCAAATAATTTATTTGCTTTGCCTTCTTGTCTTCTCCATAAATAAAATCTTATATTTTAAGATTCTCCATATTATAAAATCTTATAAATTCTAATATTGCTCAGTTTACCTTTTAACAGATTTTTCTTTAAAGTTGCTTTTTCTAATGATATTATAACAATGACAAGTGTCCTTACTTAGAATTTTGCTGTATCATATTTTTAAAATAACTCTATCTTCTATGGGGCAGTTTAGACCATTTTACTGATTATACTTTTCAGTACATATATTAGGACTAATTTCTACCATCATAATTTGCACGTTCCTTTACTCGGTCATTTAAGCTTTTTTTTCTAATATCTTTGGATTTGGATGTTTATTTTCCCACCCATTCACATACTGGTTTAAAATTTATATACTCATTCTTTTCTCTTATTCTTTTTCTAATTTTGAAATTTTATTCTGTGTCCTAGAGTTAACAAATTTCAAAAATAATATGTACAATCCAAAATAATCTACTCCAGGGCAGCACAGATGTGGATACAATACAGTTGATCTTAGGGATCCTCAGTGATCCCTAAGCTACTTTATTAATGTTTCAATAACTACTCTACATATTGATATACCAGGATCTAACACCTTTTAAAAACTTCTCGTATTTCATTACCTGCAGTTTCACTAAGATGTGCCCACATGCAGATTTATCCTACTGAATTCTTATGCCTTTTGAATCTGAGAAGTCATTTCTTTCAACAAATTATTCCTTTGCCTTCTCTCCATTCTTTCTACTTCCTTCCACTTCCAATTCCAATAACACTTGCTAGATTATTCCCTGGTTCATTATAGTCTGTTTTATATTTTTCCTTCTATGGGTCTGTACGTTAATATACATCACAATCTCAGGTCTTTCTATTTTTTCAGCTGAGTTGAATCTGCTGATTAAAATTTAATAAGTTTCTAAGTTTTAAGCTCAGTAACACGCTTAGAGAGGTCATAAATAATTTTAAAATGATCTTTTCTCTTTTGGATTTTTATATGTTTGATTTTCTTGTATGTTTAATTAATTTATTTTAAATCAATTAAACATTCTTGCTTAAAAGGCTATCAAATACATCTATAATCTGTAGCTATTGGGAGTTTAATTCTGTTACTTATTAGAGTTACTAATATATGACTCATGATATATTTTCCTTTTTTTACCTTTGGCCAAGATAGTAATCCTTTGTCAATACTATATATGTTGCAAATTATTTCTTCCAGTATAGATTTTTAAATCTTTGAATATGTAAGTCCTTTGTTTTATACTGTTATTTTAATATTGATATAGTTAATTTTGGGATGTGTTTATCAGCACATTTTTTCCAGTACATTTTGAGTTTTGCTGTTTATGATTATTAGCTCTTTAATTGATTAACTTTCGTGTATGCAAAATCTAAATGCAATTTCCTGTGTGCAGAAGCTACTACACATAAATTTTTTTTTTTTTTTTTTTGCGGTACGTGGGCCTCTCACTGCCGTGGCCCCTCCCGCTGTGGAGCACAGGCTCCGGACGCACAGGCCCAGCGGCCATGGCTCACGGGCCCAGCCGCTCCGCGGCACGCGGGATCCTCCCGGACCAGGGCACGAACCCGCGTCCCCTGCATCGGCAGGCGGACTCCCAACCACTGCGCCACCAGGGAAGCCCTACACATAAATTTTTGAATAGCTAATATGTACCCCACAGATTTTAAATGTCAGATTTATGATAATAATAAATTTCCATGTGGGGAAAAATAGAATAACTATATGAGTTGTTGGCTCCCTCCCAAAAATGGGGATACTTCAGACGTGAGAAGAGAGAGGAGTTTGTAGATCTAGAAAGCTGACATAAAAATCTGTGTGAAAACTGTTTAGAAATAGAAGACATTTTAGAAAAAAATATCATCCCAGGATATAGTATATGTGTTTGAGGGACTATCAAAGGAAGGTAATAGATAATGGAAAATCTTTTATACACTGTTTAAATCTTGGACTGTTCTATTGCCACTTGTAATCTTTTATTTATTTTGTTACATTAATTGAATATTGAAGTGATAATAAACTCAATACATTCAGAAAATATTTTGATAAATTTCATTTCATATATGTGACTTTAAAAAATATACTCTATAGTAAGGAATGGAAAGGAACATTCTACCTTATGATGCCTATATTACACACACTTAAAACAATCATCAAAATTCATGGAGTAACTAAAATTCATTTCTTTTAAACTTGAAAAAATAATATAAAACACTTCTGCCACTACTGCTGTTGTTTAAGTTAAAACCTGTGAATGCTTTAAAACAAGAAAAAAAAATACTGTAAGAGAATGCTGTGATTTCTGTTAGAATGAGAAGAGAGTTAACTTTTTTATTATTTGAAAATTTTTTCAGCCACATTAAAAATCCATCAGTCCCAGCAATTTATTTTGTGGATATTGACAAACTGATTCTAAAGTTAACATGGAGAAGCAAAAGACCCAGAATAGCCAATACAATATTGAAGGAGAACAAAGTTGGAGGACATGTGCCAGCCTACTTCCAGATGTACTTTAAAGCTATAGTAATTAAGATAGTGTAGCACTGATGAAAGAACAGGCAAATTAGTCAATGTCACAAAATAAAGACCCAAGAATTAGACCCACATAAATATAGTCAGCTGATTTTTGACAAAGTAGCAAAGGTAATGCAATGGAACAAAGACAGTCTCTTCAACAAATAGTTCTGGAATAACTGGACCTCCACATGAAAAAAAAATAAATGTAGACACGTACCTTACACCCTTCACAAATTAACTTGAAATTAAGCACAGACCTAAACGTAAAACACAAAACTCTAAAATTCCTAGAAAGTAATAACACAGAGAAAACCTAGATGACTTGGGGTATGAGGATGCCTTTTTAGATACAATACCAAAGACATCATCCATGAAAGAAATAATAAGATGGGCTTCACTGAAATTAAAAACTTCTACTCTGTGAAAGACAATATCAAGAGAATAAGAAGACAAGCCAAGACTAGGAGAAAATATTTACAGAAGACACATCTGGTAAGGACTGTTATCCAAAATATACAAGAACTCAAAATCAACTAAGAAAACAAATCATTAAACATAGGTTAAAAATCTCAACATATATCTCACCAAAGAATATGTACAGGTGGCAAATAAGCACAAAAAAAGATGTTCCACATCGTGCCATCAAGGAAATGCAAATTAAAACAACAATGAGATAGCACTATCAGAATAGCTCAGAGCCAGAACACTGGCAACACAAAATGCTGGTGAGGATGTAGAATAACAGGAACTCTCTTTGCTGGTAGGAATGAAAAATGGCACAGTTACCCTGGAAAACAGTTTGGTGTTTATTTGTTTGTTTACAAACTAAACATACTTGCCATACAATTGAGCAATCAGCTCTTTTATATTTACCCAAAGGAGTTAAAAATTGTGTCCATACAAAAACCTGCACGTGGATGTTTATAGCAGCTTTATTTATAACTGCCAGAACTTGGAAGCAACCAAGATATCCTTCAGTAAGTGAATGGATAGATAAACTGTGGTACATCCAGACAATGGAATATTATTCAGCACTAAAAAGAAATGAGCTATGAAGTTATGGAAAGACATGGAGGAACCTTAAATGTATATTACCAAGTGAAAGAAGCCAATCTGAAAAGGCTACATATGGTATGATACCAATTATATGGCACTCTGGAAAAGGCAAAGCTATGGAGATAATAAAAAGATCAATGGTTGCCATGGATGGAGTAGTGGGGAAATGAATGGGTAGAGGACAGAGGATATTTAAGGCAGTGAAAATACTCTGTTTCATATTATAATGACGGATATATGTCCTTATACATTCATCCAAGCTGACAGAATGTATAATACCAAGAGTGAACATTAATGTTTTTTGGGTGATAATTACATGTCAATGTAGGTTAATCTTTGGTAAAAAATTAACACTGTGGTGAGTGATGTTGATAATGGAGGAGGCTATGTATGTGTGTGGGTGCAGGGGTTATATGGGAAATTTCTGTATCTTCCAATTTTGTTGTAAAACTAAACTTATCTTTTAAAAAAAAAGTCTTAAAAAGTACATCAGAATCTGAAACTAAAAACTGATAAGACTTCATCATAATTGCTAAATATAATATCAATTTACAAAATTTAAGAATTTTTATTTAGAACAGTACTTAGTATAAAAACCAAAAACATTACTAATTAGAAATCAAGAAAGTAAATTTTCTAAGCATTAATACATAAACAAGTCACAAGACAATACAAAAAATTACGTCAATAAACAACATAAAGAAGATCTGAATAAAAATAAAGAGCTAAATCAGCTCATGAATTAAAAATTTTATTACTGTAAAGTTTTTAATCACTCTTTCTTCCAGTAATAGATAAATATGTTTACATTCAAGGGAAAAAACTTATCTATGTATTTTTAGCAACTCTACATACTTGTAATTTTAAAAGAGTAAAAGTCCATTACTAATTAATTTCTTAAGAGCATAAAAGTAGAAATCAACTTAGCAGGTATACAAATATACTATAAAGCCATATATTTTAAAACCTTTTTTTTTTGCCAAAAAATCAGGAATATAAAAGACTAATGGAACACACTAGAAAGCTCATAAATAGATATACATAAGCAGATATGACAATGATGGTACCTGAAATAAATGAGAAGGGGTGGAATATTTAGGAGCTGGTTTAGAAAAATCTGGCACACCACAGGCAAGAAAAAAATGGCCCATATTTTGTTATAAAAATACATAAAACGAATTAAGATTGTGAAGCTAATTATAGAAAATGCCAGATGATAAACTGATAAATATCTGTGTAATCTTGAGTCAGGTAAATAGATCTTTAGAAAGATAAAAGGGATAATTCATAAAGGGAAAACATAATGATTTGAGTGTATAAAAACCAGTGATTGTATTCAATGTATAATTCTATAGGATGTTAATTAAAGCCAGATATTCACACAATTTGTATGGTATAGAAAGCATCTGTATGATGCTTACGAATAATTGGAAGGCAGGGCATAGGGGCACAGACTATAGAGTCAAGATTTCCTGTTTTCAAATACTGGCACATATCTGGTTTTTGTTGTGTTGTTGGTTTTTTTTTGTCAATGGCATATTTCTTAATGTCTTTGTGTATCAGGTTTTTTGTTCCAGTGTTATTTTGATCATTGCATTTTTATGAAGATTAATCAAGTTCATACACAGAATAAGATGAAAACAATGCATGGAATATAATAACATTTAAATAAATATAGGTATTAATATGCATTAAAATGTGATCTATTAGTTTAAGTTTTATTATTTGTATTATCATCTTTTACCAACAAAGGCATACAATTTAGATCATCAAAGGCAAACTTAAAATTCAGTAAGATAAATACAGGACAACAAATAGAAATATGGTCACAGATATAAATAAGCAATTCATTGATGGGGAAACAGATAATTAATAAGTAAAACATATCAGACTTAAAGGATATGAAATTATTATTTTTACTTTTTATCATCTCTGGAATTTGCATGTAGCTTACAGTTATTGTTTCATGTGATTTAATTGACAGACTGTTTAAGCTGTATATAATTAATGGAGAAGTGGATCTTAAATTGTTTGGTATCTCATCATTTATGAATAGATGAAGAGTATAAAAACTCTTTAAACTCACAAGTAATCAGAGAAATGCAAATTTAAGAAAAGACTTTACACTCATGACATTGACCAAACACTAAAAAGTTAAGTAACACAAAAGTTTGATGTGGATTTGGAAAGCAGAAAGTATTCTGCATCTCTGATGGGAGTGTAAATTTGTCAACAAACCTGGAAAGCCATCTGGAAGTACATGATGAAAGTAATTATTTGTATACCACAAGACTCACCTAGATTATCTATCTACGTATCTACGTATCTATCTATCTCCATTGTATACATACAAGAGAAGTTATTGCAAAGGTACATAAAAACACTTCACATTGGTAACTGTAGTGTATTTGAGGGTATCAAGAGCGTTTATAAATAACCTAAGTTTTCATTATATGGAACTATCAGACACACACTATGGAATATAGTCAACAACAAACTAGATGTATACACAGCAGCATACGTTGAACTAACACACATAATGATGAGTGAGAAAAGTCAAGAAGTGAAAAATGAAAAAGGTACCTGGCAAAATATTCATGTAAATTAAATGTTACGTACACAGGCTAAAAAAACACAACTAAATGTATGTGTTCAATGCCTATACTCAAGGACATGTAACATTATTTTAGTAGCATATCTACTGGAGTTAGGGAAATAGCAGTGGAGATTCAGCACAGAGGGGAAAAAAAATGAAAGAAAGGAATTGTCCAGTTTTGGCGCACTGATGATAACATGCTATGAACAAAGACACAGGTTTGACATTTTAAGTTAGAATATTAATTAATGAATAAACTAATGAATGTTAGTTAATGAACATAATACTGGTTTGGGGCTCTATATTCTGTTTCATTTATGTTTAATTTATTTCTGCACCAATTGCACATTTTTGAACTACTTGTATTCATTTTAAATGTTATCTTCTGGAGTTCCTACTTCCTCGGTTTCTTCATCATTTTCAAAACTTCTTGTTGGAGGAGGTCATCAAGAGGACTTGACTGCTGGCTGACCTGCAGGCTGGACCCAGGTGATCAGAGATTTCTCAACCCATCCCTTGTCCTCGAAATGTATGTTCTGCCCATCATTCCAATGCTAAGAGCTATTTAAAGGACACAGCTTTGAGAGAGTAAAGTGCTGTTGAGACCATCTGGACTGAACATGTGACCAAACCCAATTAAGGCCTCTGAATAAACTTTTAAGATTCTGACGGGCGTGTTCAGAGATCCACTTGTCTTGTGGCTACCAAAACAAGCCCCATATGTAAGTTACCTTGCTTATTAAACCTGCCATTTACTAATCTGGAATGGTCTGCCTCTTCCATTGGTCTCTCTTGCTCTCCTTGTACAGCGGCCAGTTTCAAATTTCACCCAACAGTTGACAAGGTAGCCAGGAGACCAAAGAAATGGGTCTTAGGAAAGAGGCATCCACAGGGGAAATCCCAAAGAGGCCATCAACCTCTTCGTGGGGAGGTGTGACCCAGAAGAAATGCTTGTAGACTATGGGAATGCCCTGAAAACGCCGGTTGGTTTGATGGCCTTGTGTGAGGAACTGTGCATAGTGTACTGCAACAAAGCAAGGAAACGAAGGGCTGCACAGTGGGCTGGCCTTTGCCGTGGGCAGTCAGCTGGCCACCGATCCCCAACTGGAGGTTGAAGCTTGAGTTAGAAAGTTGGAAGAAGAGCTGAGATTAGAGAAGAAAGTGCAGAGGTCCACTACTCTGCTAGCTTCAGGGCTGGCAAACAAGATGGGAGAGCAGGATAATAAGTTGGAGACCTCAGCTTGCGTTTTGCAAAGTTAGGAGAGTACAAGCTGCCTCGAATTAAGGTCTGAGCGCTGTTGCAAAGCCTGTGAGACCCTAAGAGGTGGGATCCCTGGGAAAGTGAGGAAAGCAAAGAGGAAGATGTTGTGATGATTGACAGTGAAATGGACAAAATACCCCTAATACAAAGGAAAACTAAAACACAGCAACAACAACCCCAGCAAGTGGGGCAGTCCCCAATTCAGGAAACGTTCATGATGAGAGAATATACTCACACTGAGCTTGTTGATATACATGCCAGCTTTCAGTAAAAGGCCAGGAAAAGCATCCAGGCATCATTTGTGAGGCTATAGGATACTGGGCGGGGGTGGGGTGGGGTGGTGATGGCAGTTCTCTGATTTGGGCAGGAGGCACAGAAAATAAGCAACATCGCCACACACCCTGCCCTCCAGCAGTGCCTACATGGTGCTTGGGAGCTCAAGTTTCTCACCGCCTCATAGATTGGATTATTCTAGCCTCTGGGAGTTTTGGCCCAATGAGGGGGATCTCCCTGGGCACATGGGGACCTATAAATCTATAAAGGAGGTACAAAAACTCTTAGGGAGCTGGGAATGAGACTGGCTGTCTATGCGCCTGTCTTTGAAGGCCTTGATGAGACCACATTCACTGCAGGAATAAAAGCCAAGATACGCCAGTTCACCCCCAACACCTGTTACGGATGCGAATATCCACAGTGAGCCCAGTCGTGGGACAAAACATTTATGATGTTGAGCAATTCGTTGCCGATCTGAGAGGAAAATGACAAATCCTAGGAGAGGGTATAGGCTGTGGGAAAGCCATAAGACAGAGAGGAAGCTAAAAGCTAAAAGACCACCTTGGCTATGTTCCTTACTATAGGGTAATCTTTGACTATTTTTATGATTATTTTATAGGTTTTTGTGATTCTGCAAGAAAATTGTCAACACATTTTGGGAGAAGTTTTTACATCTTGTCATTTTAATATTTACTGAGATAAGAAGTTATAATTTATCTAGTTATATTCTTTTATGTATGCTTTTAAAATGTATGCCTACACATTTTTTCTTGATTTGGATTGCCTAAGTTTTGTACATGTTATTCAAAAATTTTACCATTTTTTTCAATTTTATAATTCATATTTAATGCTTAGGAATTTACTTCTTCCATTTTTTAAATAACTTCCTGAGGAGAAAACTTAACCGATACATTTTCAGTTTTGTACATTTTCTGGCAAAACAGCTTTTCTGTTTTTTGGATATGCTCTCTTTAAAAGAATGGATCTTTTATCTCACTTTCATTTCATTATTACAAGAAGATATACTTATAATTTAACATTCATTTTTTGTAGATGTCTGGTTTTATTGCATTGTCTTTAGGGAGCATGATCTGTAAGAAGGTGGATTTTAAAAGTTTTGGCCTTTTATTTTGCAACCTCATACACCATCAAATTTTCTTTATGGTTTACATGTCTTTGGAAAGAAAATCAGTTATAGTTTTGTTGAGTACAAATTTACTTATTATATTAAGCTACTCAAATCCTCTGTATTTTGCTTATATTTTGACTTGGTTTCTCCGTGTCAAAAAAATCTGTCTTTAAGAGCATTCTATATTAAAGCTTCTCAGATGCAATTTGGCCGCATAATTTTTTCAGTTCTTTTAAAAATAAATAGCACATAGATGTATTTTGATATTTTAAAATTTCATGTTTAATATTTTACTTGAAAGGTGATTTAATTAATTCACAATAATGATAGACAAATTTGATGTTTGGATTTGTCCTGTAATCTTATTTTTTGTCTTATTCTTGCCTTCCTTTTCACATACTCCTCTGGCTTCACTTTTTAAAATTTAAATCTCTGATATCTTGAGAATTTATTTTGATGAATGCTTATGTTAGTATTTAGATTATTTTTTTAAAATAGTTGGGCTTATGTATCAACACTATTAATTAGTAGTTTATTTTTCTGTATTGCTTTTCAATGGGTCCTTTTTATATACTAAATATCCATTATATTTGTGTCTATTACTATTCACTAAATTCCATTAATCTGCATAATTGTAAATTAAAGTCAAACGTCTAATTATTATAACTTTAATCATTTTGCTATTCATTTTAAATAATTTTCTCAGATATCCAATTATAATTTATTATTTGTGTAATATTTAGAATTTTTCCTAATTTAATGACCATCTTATAGATGCTTTGAGCTTAAATAATAGCTAAAAGAAATTTTTCTATTTATAATACTTACAACATTGAGTATATATATTCAAGAAAAAAATTATGTGTTTCCATTCTTTGAAGTTGTTTTTCATTTCCAGTTCAACTTTATAATTATCTAACAAATCTTGCGTACCCTAGTTGTTTGTCATTTCCTTAACTATTGTTATTATAAATGTTTCTTTTCTATACTACATTCTTTTAAAAGGTAATTGTTGGTATTGAGTGCTAGTTAGAGTGTTTATTTTTATTTTAAAATTACTGTATTCATTCAATTTGGTTGTGCAATTTATTCCAGAAATTTCTCAAAGTTTGCATGTAGGCCTGGATTACAAGATAGATCCAAGTTTGGTAGTTTGACAAGTGAGTATGTTAGAAAAAGGGAAGGAAAAAGCAGTAGAAAATATTAATGTGACAAGTTCTAATTATGAAAAATAGAATTAAGTTTACAGGGAGATGGAGGAAGCTAGAACATGAAAGTGGATTTGAGTCTCAAAGAGATAAAAAGAATTTCTGTGAATGTAATTGACCTAGAAGAAAAGGAAGGAGTAAACTGAGATTTCTGGGGAGAGTTCAGTGTCACATTAGGAGATGCTAAGGAGTTGGGAGAAGGTAAATGAGCAGATGAGGGAACTGATTGTCTAGGAGTTTGGTTGATTCATCTCTGTGGATGATGAAGTTACCAAGCATGATAGAAGGGTTTGGAGGACAGAGTAAGGCTGTCTCATTAAGTTTCTAATTGTTAATTTTCTTGAATTATTCTCATGGGTTTTACAGATATCAAATTAAATTTTGTGAAAAAAATCATATTTCTGCATATTTCTTTCCAGTTGTCTTATATCTTCTACATCTCTCTGGACTAACTGTACTGAAAAATCACCATCATCATCATCATCATTATCATCATAATTAGATACCTGATGTTCTTAATAGAAATGCATCTACTCTAATGTTTCATGTGTATTCCAATCACATTTCATTATGTTTTTTAGTATTTTTAATAAGGAGAAAAATTTATTCAGACTTATCTATACATTTATTTCATAATGTGTTATTGTGTCTGGGAAATGAATAGTCAGAAAAAACTTATAATGGAATAGATTGAGGACTAATTTAAAGAATTAGAATAGTTTTTACATTTTCTCACCACATAAATTATATATGTATAATTTTATATATGAATACATATGTAAATATGTATGAATACATATGTGTGTGTGAACTATGCAGTATGTCCTCCTTCTCTATTGTTGTCAACTCTTTTTATATGTGGTGCAAGTACATAGACATATATGTTTACATGTACATATGTAGAGACACTTAAGTGCACATAAATATGTGTGTGCATGTATATATAATATATATGTAATTAATACAAAACCTGTATTTCTTAATTAGTTTTGGCAAGTGATGTAAATCCTCAAGAGAAGTAAAACGACAGGTCGACTGTGAAACAGTCTAACATAATGACATAATTCATCAAATTGATTGCTGTTCAATTAAAGAAGCCATCACTTTGAGCAGTTTATTTAACTACATTGTCACTAAATTGTCCAATTTGTTTATTTCAGTTTGTTCATTTGAACACTGTTAGATGGATGTTTTCTAAAATTCAGAAAAATTGGAAACGAAGGTCAAATCACCATTTTAACAAAATAAAAGACATCAGTTTTGTAACTGGCAAAGTATCACTTGCACTGTCCTAAAATGAAGCTCCTTGTTACAGTTTGTGAATTATGCCATTTGGAAATTATTGAAAAATAACACAAGTATCAATAGCCAAAATGCTAGAATGCCAAATTACATCAACAAGCAAATATTATATACATATAATTGAACTGTTTTAGAGTGGTGTAAGTATATTTAATTTCAAATATTTCTGGTTCAGTTATAAAATAATAAAGTAAAAATGTATACAGTATTTAAACATAGAGCATATCTTTGATAATTTATAGGTAACATTTTCCTGTAATTTTCTTTTAAAATAATAGCATGAACTAAAGATGAAGCATCATTCAGATCTGAATGAGTATAAAAACATGTTCCTTCTCCCCTACATTGCATCTGTTTATCCTGCAATGCTCTCAAATAAGAGATTCTGGAATCCAAGAACTGTCCCCTGATTTTGGCTCAGAAACATAGGCTATCAGAATGAAAGAGGATTCAGTTTTAGCAAAATCGGCACTGTACTTGAAGATGAGCCATTAGCTTCAAATACATGCCAACAGTAGCAGCTGGCCTTTAAAAGTCTCACATGTTGGGCTTCCCTGGTGGCGCAGTGGTTGAGAGTCCCCTGGGTTCGTGCCCCGGTCCGGGAAGATCCCACATGCCATGGAGCGGCTGGGCCAGTGAGCCATGCCCACTGGGCCTGCGCGTCTGGAGCCTGTGCTCTGCAATGGGAGAGGCCACAACAGTGAGAGGCCCGCGTATCACACACAAAAAAGTCTCACATGTTCGTTTCATTTCTGCTCATTGATTTATCTAAAATGAGTGAGGAAGAATAAACAATAAGAAAAGGAGGACAATAGTATCTTCATAGTGTTTTCACTCTATTGGGGTTAAATTTAATTATTTTTGTCATTCAAAGATCAGTAAATTTGAATATCATAGTGAATATTTTGGACCATATCTCAGAAACTTCCTCAGACAACAGTCTTCATATATCATGTACTATATGAATGTATGTGTGTGTAAGTGTGTGTGTTTGTATGTGTATATAAGTGCACCTGTGTACATACACATATATTTTGTTACAATTATTTTATATATGTATATATTTTGTATATGTGCATACATACACATATATTTTGTTACAATTATTTTGAAAAGTAGAGACAATCTATGAAATGTATAATTTACTGTCTGTCCCTCTTGACTATATAGCAAGATTACATAGCATAACTATATGCACAGATGCTGGTAAATAACTATGATAGCTGTCTGTCAACATGATTTTAATACCATATATAAAAACACATATACATATTTAAGGCACTGAGGAATTAGATGCGTCCACTAAGTTATCTCTCCACTCCTCATATGCCTTATTGACCATAACATTCTTCATTACTCACTCAGATGATCAGCAGTAATGGCTTAAAGTGGGTAAAGATCCATTTATTTCATACAACATGACAATTCATCAGCATGTTAAAATAAGTATTGTATGTCTTAGAGTACCACTAGGACGTTAAAAGTATTACAAAATTCTTGTTATTTCAGGATCTATAAAAA
Source organism: Leucopleurus acutus (assembly GCF_964270905.1). NCBI lineage: Eukaryota > Metazoa > Chordata > Mammalia > Artiodactyla > Delphinidae > Leucopleurus > Leucopleurus acutus. The sequence continues at coordinate 156,106,573 of NC_139145.1, forward strand.
AGAGTTAGAAGTATTTAGTTTGGGGCTTCCCTGGTGGTGCAGTGGTTGAGAGTCCGCCTGCCGATGCAGGGGACATGGGTTCGTGCCCCGGTCTGGGAAGATTCCACATGCCGCGGGGCGGCTGGGCCCGTGAGCCATGGCCGCTGAGCCTGCGCGCGTCCGGAGCCTGTGCTCCGCAACGGGAGAGGCCACAGCAGTGAGAGGCCCGCGTACCAAAAAAAAAAAAAAAAGAAAAGAAATATTTAGTTTGGAAAGCAGAACTTATGTTCTTATGTTCACATTGTTGATGGACTGGGAGGTGAAGGAGAGTTTGGTTCGAGATGTATTTCCCAAAGGTCTAAAACTTCAACATAAGAAATAGGAGTTTCGAAAGAGTTTTTGATTTGCTGGTATGTAAGATCACCCTAGCAGTGATAGTTATCCAACAGTGGATAAAGGGCTTGGGATGTAAGCCTAGAGGTGTTGAAGGACATGCCTGGAGACTGTGCTGAGGCTTCAAGCAGCACCTACATAGTTGAACATGTTTAGAGATCTGTTAAAAATATCTGCCATGATATTTCTAGATGAGAAGGGTTTATAAGAGTGAATTCACTCAATTGTTTTTAATAATCTAAACACTTTTTCATCTCCCTTTTACTTAGTAATGTTTGACATTATACTTCCAAATGATATAGTTTAATTTGCCATAAAAGTTACTCCAAATGGCAATGTGTTGTCTTAAGAAGCAGAAAATATGGAAATTCAAGAACATATCTGCAGTGTGTTTTGCAAATCTGTGAGTTGAATAAATTTTGAAATCATTAAAAATAAAGTGAGAAAAATTCCTCTTCTCACAGGATTTATCATTATGGGAACATCTGGCACTTGGAATGCAGATATTAAAATAAAATTCATGAAATTTTACAATATTATGCACATTACATAATTGATCTCTTAAAGCAGGTTTTCCAGATTAGCTGTTCTTGTTTTCCTTTCAAAACACATATTTTATATGGCCAAACATTCTATATTATATTTAAAATATACTAATAAGAGAATTATAATACAGCTTTTAAAGAAAATTAAAAGTATCTTCATGGTACAGAAATTATTTAAGAAAAGCCAAAAATACATATCATATTCCCAGGAGGGAAATATAATAAAATATCTCCACCAGATAAAATCTTTCATCTTCTTTCTTGGAGAAGCAGCTGTGTGTTTTCATATATCTGTATTGTTTGAAAAACAAAATGCATAATTAGTGGTCATTAAGACAGTAAGGTTATTCCATACACATGCCAGTCTTCTCGATGTTCCCATGCAAAGGAATTCTTGACTAATAGCAAAAACAGAAACAATGTTATATTTTAAGGGCCATGAAAGACTGTGTCCAATCATAATTTAGAGTGGATTTTCTTCAAAGTTCTTAATTATAGGTCACTTCAGTGGTGCAGCAGATGGTAGAATGGTAAAGTGGATAACAAGACACAAAGACAGGTGGCGGAGAGGCTGAGGGAATTTTTTTCTAAGATAATGTCAGTCTTAGCATTTGGTGAGCATTGGGACTCCCAGGGCAAGATCATGGGTGGAGTCAGTGCTAATCTTCTTAAATCATTTAAGAATTGATAATTGCCTTAAGTGAAACAATCAACACTGTTAGTTATCACCTTGAAAGAATGTACTAAAAGTACATTGAGTTGTTATTTAGGAATCAACGAATTAAATTATATGCCTAGTGAATCAAAAATAAATAAATGAAACAAAATATTTGGAGAAATTAATTTGTATTAGCCAGGATATTTTTAAACATATCAACATAAACCAACATACTTTTTAAAATTCATACAGGAAAATATCTCATGATCTCTTTTATTTTTTTCATTTTATTATTTTTTTTAACATTTTATTGGAGTATAATTGCTTCACAATGGTGTGTTAGTTTCTGCTTTATAACAAAGTGAATCAGCTATACATATACATATACATACATCCCCATATCTCCTCCCCCTTGCATCTCCCTCCCACACTTCCTATCCCACCCCTCTAGGTCGTCACAAAGCATCGAGCTGATCTCCCTGTGCTATGTGGCTGTTTCCCACTAGCTATCTACTTTACATTTGGTACTGTATATATGTCCATGCCACTCTCTCACTTCGTCCCAGCTTACCCTTCCCACTGCCCGTGTCCTCAAGTCCATTCTCTACGTCTATGTCTTTATTCCTGTTCTGCCCCTAGATTCTTCAGAACCATTCTTTTTTTAAATTCCATATATATGTGTTAGCATACGGTATGTGTTTTACTATTTCTGACTTACTTCACTCTGTATGACAGACTCTAGGTCCATCCACCTCACTACAAATAACTCAATTTTGTTTCTTTTTATGGCTGAGTAACATTCCATTGTATATATGTGCCACATCTTCTTTATCCATTCATCTTTTGATGGATACTTAGGTTGCCTCCATGTCCTGGCTATTGTAAATAGAGCTGCAATGAACATTGTGGTATATGCCTCTTTTTTTTTTGCAATAGCTCTACAATCTGACACCAAGAACCCACCTCCTCCCAGGAGCTTGTTAAAGGGCACACAAACCCTATGCAATTTGGTCATGTACAAGGAGACCAACAGACACTTATTCATAGGGTTTAAAAACCTTTGTGGCTCATAGTGACAAGTCTAAGTGATCAATATTTTTTTTCGAATTTTATTTTATTTATTTTTTTTATACAGCAGGTTCTTATTAGATTCTTTTTGAATTATGGTTTTCTCAGGGTATATGCCCAGTAGTGGGATTGCTGGGTTGTATGGTAGTTCTATTTTTAGTTTTTTAAGGAACCTCTATACTGTTCTCCATAGTGGCTGTATCAATTTACATTCCCACCAACAGTGTAAGAGGGTTCCATTTTCTCCACAACTTCTCCAGCATTTACTGTTTGTAGATTTTTTGATGATGGCCATTCTGACCAGTGTGAGGTGATACTTCATTATAGTTTTGATTTGCATTTCTCTGATGATTAGTGATGTTGAGCCTTCTTTCATGTGTTTGTTGGCAATCTGTATCTCTTCTTTAGAGAAATGTCTATTTAGGTCTTCCGCCCATTCTTGGATTGGGTTGTTTGTTTTTTTGATGTTGAGCTGCATGTGGTGCTTGTAAATTTTGGAGATTAATCCTTTGTCAGTTGCTTCATTTGCAAATATTTTCTCCCATTCTGAGGGTTGTCTTTTCATCTTGTTTATGGTTTCCTTTGCTGTGCAAAAGCTTTTAAGTTTCATTAGGTCTCATTTGTTTATTTTTGTTTTTATTTCCATTTCTGTAGGAGATGGATCAAAAAGGATCTTGCTGTGATTTATGTCATAGAGTGTTCTGCCTATGTTTTCCTCTAAGGGTTTTATAGTATCTAGCCTTACATTTAGGTCTTTAATCCATTTTGAATTTATTTTTGTGTATGGTGTTAGGGACTGTTCTAATTTCATTCTTTTGCATGTAGCTGTCCAGTTTTCCCAGCACCACTTATTGAAGAGGCTGTCTTTTCTCCACTGTATATTCTTGCCTTCTTTATCAAAAATAAGGTGACCATATGTGCATGGGTTTATCTCTGGGCTTTCCATCCTGTTCCATTCATCTATATTTCTGTTTTTGTGCCAGTACCATACTGTCTTGATTACGGTAGCTTTGTAGTATAGTCTAAAGTCAGAGAGCCTGATTCCTCCAGCTCCATTTTTCTTTCTCAAGATTGCTTTGGCTATTTGGGATCTTTTGTGTTTCCATACAAATTTTGAAATTTTCTGTTCTAGTTCTGTGCAAAATGCCAGTGGTAGTTTGATATGGATTGCATTGAATCTGTAGATTGCTTTGGGTAGTATAGACATTTTCACAATGTTGATTCTTCCAATCCAAGAACATGGTATATCTCTGCATCTGTTTGTATCATCTTTAATTTCTTTCATCAATGTCTATTGTTTTCTCCATACAGGTCTTTTGTCTCCTTAGGTAGGTTTATTCCTAGGTATTTTATTCTTTTTATTGCAATAGTAAATGGGAACGTTTTCTTAATTTCTCTTTCAGAATTTTAATCATTAGTGTATAGGAATGCAAGAGATTTCTGTGCACGAATTTTGTATCCTGCTACTTTACCAAATTCATTTATTAGCTCTATTAGTTTTCTGGTAGCATCATGCTCTCTTTTAAATCTACCTCTGTTGGTTTGAATATCCTTAGAGATGAAAGAAGGAGGATAGAGGCTAGGATGTCCTGCTAACCTTGAATGGAAAGACACAAGTGCCCCTGTAATCTAGTAACAGCTCATTTTAAAATACTAGAACTGGTCTATACCAGGTCATCAAAGTAAATACAATAAAAAAGAGTCCACAAGTCAAAAAATAAAATAAAATAAAATACTAAAACTGGGTGAAAAGCTTCCTGGAGCAAAAGCAATGCCAGTAATAACCAGAGCAGAAAACAACAAAACACTCACACACCTTTTCTTACTCTGTGCAGCGGATTAAATAGGATTTTGTTTACTAACCATGTGTGAAACTTTGAGAACAAACCATTGTCTGGCATGATTTAGGATTTTTGTAATGCTCCAAATTCTACTAGAGTAGCACTCAATTTTTTAGCACAACAATAATGTATAAATACAAACTTAGAAAATAGGTAGTTCTTCTGTGTTTTAGAAATAAGATCTAGATTCTGTTACATGTTCATTTTATTTAAAACTGACTCTTTTTTCCCCAAAGCAATGAGTGATATTACTTTCAAACAATAATGACAACAATAACAACAAAATGTTTTTATAAGCTCATGATAAAGGCACCCAATAAATATTTAAATATTTTATCACTAAAGGTGGCATAATTGGGCTTCGAGAGGTAAGCAGATTAGATGGACCAAATAAATACCTTTAGGAAAAATACCTTATACAAAAAGAAAAAATCTCCATTTTCGTACCTTAGTCATACATTAAACTGATTGTAAAACAAACAATGACATTACTGTATCTTTATTCTTGAGTAATACTCCTTTAAGAAAAACACAGGAAAAAAGGACAAGGAATACTTTCTTTCCTTTAATTAGGAAGATAGTATTGCCTATATCTCACAGTTTATTGCTAACTGTGAGGATGTTTAATAGACTTAGTAAGGACCAATCAAAGGAAGAAAAACTACCTTGGCAAACTACAGTGCAATTGATATAATATATATAATATATTATATAAACATATAATAATTGCCTTTAATATTCAAATTACAAATAATATAAATTTCATTGAATGTATTAGACTATGACTAACTTGAAATAGTGTCCTGGCATTATCTTGGAAAAGCTCAAGAATGTAATAGAGATTGTAAGGAATGAAAACTTTTTCTTTCTTCTCTTCTAGGTTCTTTTGCTGCTCTAATAATTAAGTGATATAAGACACATTAACAAAAGAAAAATGAATTTAATTTAATTTTGTACATACAGAAACCCTGAAGATAAGAGGCTCAAAGACAGACAGTTGAGGTTTATATGCCATCCTGAGCTAAGAAGGGGGCAGGGCTTGGGTCTTCAAAGGGAAGGAAGATAACTGGCAGGAAGATGTGAAAAGCAAATGTTTGGTAAAGAAATGCTTTCCTTCCATGCAGAGATAATGGCACACACAGAAGACTTTGAACAAAGAATCCTTGCTAAATTCTACCGAGGCTACCAAAACCAGCTCATAATCTTTGTAGTTATCCTTGGTGATAACTCATATCTTTGGTGATAACTCTCTTCCTCTATCGAAATTCTTGTAGGCAGTTAAGGGGGAAGGTAAAAAGAAAAACTTCCAGAGTCTTCAGTTTCTGAAAAATAATCAGCCTAGGGGTTTCTCTGGTGGTACAGTGGTTAAGAATCTACCTGCCAATGCAGGGTACACGGGTTTGATCCCTGGTCTGGGAAGATTCCACATGCCGCGGAGCAACTAAGCCTGTGCACTACAACTACTGAGACTGTGCTCTAGAGCCTGTGAGCCACAACTACTGAACCTGCATGCCACAATACTGAAGTCTGCATGCCTAGAGCCTGTGCTCTGCAACAAGACAAGCCACTGCAATGAGAAGCCTGTGCACTGTAATGAAGAGTAGCCCCCACTCGCCACAACTAGAGAAAGCCCGTGTGCAGCAACGAAGACCCAATGCAGCCAAAAATAAATAAATAAAATAAAATAAATTAAAAAAAATCACCCCAAAATAATGCTTGTGACAAAGAGACACATTTTGGCATGGCAGATTTTGCTCCCCTACAAGATTCATATGATACTAATTTTGCAAGTGTCTTACAGTTCCTATTTTAAGATATTCTAAAATTTCTAACAAATTAAAAGCATCCAATAATACAAACATTTTCAAAAAGAATCACTAATCATGTATTAAAATTATAATAGATTTTCTTATTAATCTACTAATCTATTCAAGAAATCCCTATTGCAGAAGAATGTTATATAAAGTCACAGAAATAACAAATACAATTGCTATTGTTGCCTAGGAGAGACATTCAGCTGGTCTGCATTGGTAAAGACATACTGTTTATTTAAGGGCAGTATTTATTCTGATTGGCCTGTGCTTCTTCTTGAATTGTTAAATATTTTGAATATCTTTGTTGAATTTGGCTATTACCATGAAATGTTAGAGATGTTTTCATCTGTATTTCATTTTGAATTCCATCATGTAGGCTCCCATCTCCTGCTAGTTCAAGAAGATAATCACTGAGTCTGTCAGTGGCTTTGTACTGTGATCAACTCGGGGGACAGTTCTCTTTACCACATTAGGAGAATTTACACTTAAGTCAAGACAACTGTGTTCATGATGGCATTCCGTGTTTTATGGTCGACGCCATTGAGTTATCTCAGATCCAAAAGAAGGCATGAGTTAAATCATTGTGTTTTGAAGGTTAGAAAGGGAAAGCTATATTTTCTTTCAGTTGCAGAGTTTTCTCTTCTCTACTCAGAAAAGTTCCAGCATTAGTAGAGCTTACCAGGGTTTTCTTCAAGTAGTTATGCATACCCCTCAACTTGGGCAAACGTTTGATTGAAATACCATAATTATAAATCATTGCCTATGGCAATACAATTTAATTTGCAAAATTTTCAGAGCATTCATACTCTTTACCCTTATAACAATTCAATAATATCCCTGGATGGCAGAGATGTTTGGTTGATTCTCCAGCAAAAAAAGTTTGCAGGCAAATGTATCCAAAATATTCTAGATAAATTGAGTTAATTTATGTTGTTGTTGTTGTTAATAATAAAGAATATCAAATGTTATGGGTTGGATTGCATTCCATCAAAAGATGTATTGAAGTCCTAACCCCAAGTACCTCTCATCTTATTTTGAAATAGGGTCTTTGAACGTGTAGTTGGTTAAGGAATAAAGTGGGCTCTTAATCCAATATGACAAGTGTTTTATAAGACCGCTATGTGAAGACAGAGAAACCCTGGGAGAATGCCACATGATGATAAACACAAAGATTGGAGTTATGCAGCTGCAACAAGGAACACCGATGACTGTTGGCAAACCAACAGAAGCCAGAAGAGTCCCTGCAGATTTTAGAGCGAGCATGGCCCTGCTGACACCAGAGTTTCAGGCTTCCAGGCTCCAAAACTGTAGGACAACACTTTTACATTGCTTAAGCCACTTAGTTTGTGGAATTTTATTATGGCAGCACTAAGAAACTAATATTTCTGGCTAAGGATATGTTCACTTAATTAAAACTAATTTTTTGCGGTACGTGGGCCTCTCACTGTTGTGGACCCCCCTGTTGCGGAGCACAGGCTCCGGACGCGCAGGCTCAGCGGCCATGGCTCACGGGCCCAGCCGCTCCGCGGCATGTGAGATCTTCCCGGATCGGGTCACAAACCCGTGTCCCCTGCATCGGCAGGCGGACTCTCAACCACTGCGCCACCAGGGAAGCCAGGGACTTTTATTCTTTTATGCTAGTTACATTCCTAGGAAGATTGCTTTTTGTGTTGGTTCTTGTTCCATTATAATAAAAGCACATGAGTAGAATAGAGAATCCATGTCTTCCTTTTTCGCTGATGTTTGTATTTAATTCAGTCTTTAAAATGCCTGAATTCATGTTCTTACATGAAAAGATATCACACAAAATCCCCACAATCCTCTTTAAAACGTTTCAGATCGTGACATGCTTTGTCAAGAAGCCATTTCTCTTATACTAATTCTTAGGCTGACAAAGATTAGTAAATAGTCGTATCTGATATGGTCTACTTATAAATTATTTCTGTAAAACAAAGACAAATGTAGTTTATTCTTTGATTTTTCTATAAAATTACCTATTACCTATTAGTTCCTTATTAAATATCTGTTGAATATATGATTATATTAGCATAAGAATGGAGGTAAAACAAAAAATAACAGTGGTAAGTGGTAATGAAATTGTACTTAATATCTGTTTGTTTTTGTAACTTACAGAAGGAACAATTCAGATGGAGGCATTATCTGTTTTTTAGGTAACAGAATATTGCTTGGGATATAGAGAGGAGCTATTAATTTTTTTTTGCCTCTTATTTAACATTGTAGTTACATAAACAAATATGCTTGGAGAGGGAAACAGTGTGATCATCTTCAAATGTTCTAGTACTTTTCTGTCAAGAATGCTTACAGGTTAGGAAATACCAAACATTAAGTCACCAATAGTATCATCCTTAGGGAATATAAGGAAATTTCCCTCTAGATTTGACTCACGAATCTGATCATAAAATAATTTGACCAGGAAGTACTTAAGCAGTGCCACACAGTGGAAGGATCCTGTTAATTTGGATTATATATGGATGAAACTCTGAAAAGCTATGTATATCTAGGGTTCTGCTGCTGAAGTATCAGTTGTTGGGTGCATAGGCTCTACAGACATTGAAAGATTTCCAGTTTAAAGTCAGGCAACTAAAATGATTTCATGCAAGTTCTGAGGAAACCATGAATGTTACAGCATATTGTTCTCCATTGTATTAGAACATGTATCCAAAATTTTGAGAAATCAGATTCTATTTTATGAACAGTCTCAGAGATCATCTCCCTGGCATTCAAAGAAATTGATGTGATTTACCCATTTTTACTTTGGTCAAAATATATATTTAGACCTGGTAGAAGGGGAAAGAATATAAAGGGTTATAAAGGATATAGAAATATCCTTGCAGGCCTCCCAAACTATAATTCTGATCTTTATTCTGTTCCTCTTTATATTTAAACTTTGAGGCATTTCTCACAGTTTCTGATCAAACAAATTTCTTCCTTCTTGCTTTTGAATATAGATATATATTTTATATTTTTATTAATTTTTAATATTTCAGAAATAGATTTGATGCACAAAGGAGAGATAATGTATACTCAGCTCACCTTTCTGAAAATAATAATTCCTAGAAAGATTCCAGAATTTGATGAATGTCATAAACTATGACTGCTTGGATTGGGATAGGTATGTGTTAAAACCAGTTTTAATCTGGTTTTATCCTGAGCCTATCATTTCAGAGGCATCTTGTCACCAGCTCCATTTCTTGGTATTTTAACACACTCTCAAGTTGACTCAGCAGAGGTGTGTTTTGTAGTACAAAGTGATGTTGCTGAATTTCATATAGCACTAATGTCCATGGATGTAATCTTGGTTGGAAAGAGAGAAATTACCAATTAAAAAGAGTTTATTCTTTTCATAGCTAGTTGACTTAATTATTGACATCTATGCTTTTCAGAGGATCTTGACTTTTTTATGTTCGATTTAAAGCAAATATATTTGGTACTTTTGAGCCAGCAAGACAAATGTATTTCTGTATCTAATGAAATAAGATCTATTGCTCTAATATATACATAAGACAGAGGATGTGCACCTGACCACATTTTAAGAAGGTGATTTGCTCTTCATATCAGAATACATTTGGGGACCAACTATGAACAATAACTTGTTTCCTGAGTTTCCTGGAGTCTTGCAATTTTATTAGTGAAAAGTCCTGACAATTTGGAATGCAGAGAAGCATCTCCCACTTAAACACTTTTCACATTTGTTATTTTCTCTCTGTGTCTGAGACTAGTCAAGTTGTCAGCCACAGATGAAAACAGACTTCCCTTTATGTAATGCTTTCTAGGGTCCTAAAAACAGTAAGTATCCCTGCTTGCCAGTATATGAGGAGCTAAATATAGTTTTCTTTTAGAATCACAGTGTGAAAGTTAATATTAACTGGACTATGCTACAGTTCCTTTTAAAGACACCTAACAAGGAACCACTTAAATGTGTTGTGGGGAAATTGACCCAAACACTCAGGATGCATAATTCATAAATCAGAAACAAAGCTGCTTCAAAAGATTCCCAGATATGAACTGATAGAGATTTGTTTCAGCACCATGATGCACTTGGACAGTTAGTAAGTGTTGTGACCACACAATTTATCACCCAAACCTGAACATTTTGGAGAGAATGGGGGCATTATTAACTGTTCAGGAAAACAACCATAATGGAAATGTCTTAGGCAAACTATAATATATGCTCACTAGTTTGCGACTTCACGAAATCTGTCAATAGGACAAGGTCTCTGATGAGCTTAGTGTTTCAACAGACAGATCCATAAGGTCTTGAAGAAATATAACTCAGATCGAGAGTTTTAGGTCAAAGTTACTTTTACAACATGATCTTGTCCTATAGGTACAGTGCTGGAGCTACTCAATACTGATTAACTTGGACAAACTTGGCTACTCAGAGTATACAAGACTACGTTTGCCCCTTAGATTCTTCTTAGATCTATTTGGTTGATCCAGTAGTGTAAAAGTGTGTGTGTGTGTGTGCACATGTGTATGTTAATCAGTAGATACACGTACAGTAATGAGCAGAGATTTTCTTGTTCTGAAACTACTTGATTAGTAAGAAAATAAAACCCCAGACGTGGCACTTCTTAACTCTATGATCCACTTAACTAACGTAACTAACTTAACTAATTGACCTATATGGGAACACACATTAATATTGCTTAATAAATACTTCATTATGGTGCCATAATATTTGGGGTGTTTTGTTAGAAAATTTATATTGTTCCAAATATATTATAATAATATAAAAATACTGTTTTGCTAAACTTGATTTTATCATACTATTTATATTTAAGCAAGTGACAAATAATGAGTACTATTTCCAGATGTTACACATATGCACAAATTCTAGTGCATATAAACCTAAATTATAGATGAATCTTTTACTTCTACCACCCATTGCCAAAAGATTTTTTTTAAAGAGATCCCCATCTGGGCTTCCATGGTGGTGCAGTGGTTAAGAATCCGCCTGCCAATGCAGGAGACACGGGTTCGAGCCCTGGTCCGGGAAGATACCACATGCCGCAGAGCAACTAAGCCCGTGCATCACAACTACTGAGTCTGTGTGCCACAACTACTGAAGCCCGTGAACCTAGAGCCCATGCTCCGCAACAAGAGAAGCCACAGCAATAAGTCCATGCACCGCAACGAAGAGTAGCCCCCGCTCGCCGCAAATAGAGAAAAGCCCGCGTGCAGCAATGAAGACCCAATGCAGCCAAAAATAAATAAAATTAAATAAATAAATTTATATATATATATAAAAAGAAATCCTCATCCAAGAAGTTGGTTAAAATTCTATGACATTTTACGTAGATTAGGTATCTCAAATTATGTGTCCAGGAAACTCAGTCTTAGGTGCAACTGAGATTTAACATTGCTTTTTGTCTAAAACAATTATAATTTAATAGGCTGGTTACCTGAAAGAGAATGCATGTGAAAGTATCTTTACCTCCATTTAGAGTGCAAAAATTATTGTTCTGTTCAGAGCACGTTTTAATAAGGTAGAGGGCCAATCTAACAGTTACTGGTTTTACTTTGGAATTTTTATATATATAATAAGTTTAAAGCTATTTATAAAACATACTTGTGATATTTTATAGCTCAATGTATTTTTCCCAGTTGTCCCAGTTAACCTATAATTGTATAACAAAAATGCTTGCGATAAAATCAATTACTTTTGAAGGATATTAATCAACATTCCAAAGTAAAGTTTATTTACTTTACAAATTAAATGGGTATTTTGATGTGTAAATTTATATTAAAGTTACTTAACTCAATTTTTATTTTTTTATCTTCATTATTATAATAGGAAGTTTAGGTTATATATAATGCCTTTATAGGTTTAGGTATTTTGAAATTTAACTATGCACTTTCCCTCTTTACAACCTATATTATGACCTAGTTAAGTTTGTTTAGAAAAGCTATAATCATTTAATAAATGCCAATGGTTGTTTTAGTTTATCCTTTGCATAGGTATGTTAATTAAAGATATGATTTTTTCTATTTGTTTTCTTTTCATCAGTGTGAAAAATGCACTTTGATACAAGGTATAAAATTAGAATAAGATAGATTACAGACTGAAATGGATTGTAAATCAACTTCTGTACTGTGAATATTTTATAGCAGGCATTTGCAAACTAAAAAATCTGACATTTATATAGCAGCGCATGCATAATTTCCCTCTTATATGTCATTTCCCTGAGATGAAAGTAATTTTAAAATGCAAGGTCGAAGAAATGATTACCCCTAACAAATAATAATAGAAGTTAAGGACGAGAATCAGGAAGCAATATGGCATTTTCCTATTCTGTAGAGCATTTAATATCTAATGTACACCTTCAGATAAGACTAGGAAAGTTGAGGTAGGAAATCTTTGCTGTAATATGGAGATAACTTCAAGGTAGATAAATCGTTCCATTGGTTTAATGGCTGTTTTATTTTCTGGCCCAAACACAGTTGGAACTGTACTTGTAGGACTGCAGTATCTCCTATATCTGATAAATGGTATGACCAGGACAACCTCAGTCTCAGCAGGAGAGACACTGAACAAATTGTCAGCATGATTTACATACAAGTTGTCAACAGCATCTGGGTCGCTCGGTGAAAGAATGATGGGTAACAGATGTTCTGGGAAATGCTACCATCTGCCCTTTCTCAAAATACATCCCCTGTGAATGCATCTGAATGGATGCCACAGCAATACCTTTCTTTTGAATAACTTAAACATCCTCGATATTTCACTGTTACTTGTGGCCATCACAAAAGCAAATGGGCTTAGAGTGTAAATGCAATCAGGCTAAGTAAGCAGTTAGGTCCTTGAAAGGTCTTTTAAATTTAGTCACATAGTTTGGAAAAAGAACGTTTGATGACTCTCTAGTGTGTATGCTGGAAAAATTGTATCAGGAGGCCAGGAACTCCACTTGTGCATATCTGTTGAATGATGTCACACTAGTGTATTATTTCATCAGTGATCTGTTTAAACTCTGCAGTGCTTTCATAACGTTTTACAACTTTTGCTCTACAATTATAATAATATAACAAGAAGAATATAAAATTCAATAAATTGACACCTGCATGCACCCGTTGCATGGATATAAACTCAGCAGTGTATCAATGTGTTGAAGGTTAAGTGTGCAATGGTTGATCAGTATTAGCAATAGTAACAGGTCAATGCTCTCAACAGGGAAAATGTAGCCACTTTCTTAATCCTTTTCTCCTCAATATGAATTATTTTTTAAGCAAAGTGTTTCTTTCCTCTGTAGAAATGGTGAGAAAAAAGGTGTTTGCTGGACTTGGAACCCTATGTGAAATGAAGAATTCCTCAGAATTTAACTGTATTTTAAAAATCTACTAAACAGTTTTATATACTGAATTATTAATAAGAATGTTTTTTGTAAACATACAGTTAGTGCAAGAAAGCATTCACAAAATTTTCTTCTCTGTGGATTGAAGTCATATTTCTAATCTTAATGTATAAACTCCTTATGCTGGTGATGATAATAACATATTAAAAATAAGATAATAGAGGTTCATTCTAACAGGCATTTAACAATATATATGAAAATGATATAGACTTTGCTTAGTTTATTATACCTTACTATTATAATGATCCTGAGGAATTTTAAGAACTGAATACCTTTCAATCATTAAATGATACCTTATTTATGTTTTACATTTTATTACATTTAAATATATCAAGATTCTCCTACAAATTTGTTAGAGATGACAATATTATGGTAACCAGAATATTAAGTTCATGAGAGTAACAATCTTAATAATCATTCTGAGTAAAAAGAAATATATGTTTCTTTGGGGTTGAATATGTCATGTGAGAAGGTTAGACTAGCCTGAGAGTGGAATGGTCTACCCTCAGATTTACAGAGGACCCTCACGGTTAGTCAAAATCTTGATATTAAAATAATTAAATTAAACACACACATGCACACAGTCAAATAGAAAAATAAGAGCCAGCTGATATGTTCAAATGTATTCACATACATTTGAACCCCTGAAATGGGGGTTAGCCAATTCTCTTCTATGTCGGAATTCCAGAAAGAATTGGTCTCCTTAGCTTTTATATTTTAATCTCATTTTATCTTCTTAGCTTTTCACCATAATCTTTGATAAAATCTGAGCAGGAACTGCCAAATTGAATCATGGATTAAAAGGAAGGGATTAGGCACACTCTCCTTTTCCTTCAGCTAAGGCTTTAGAAAAATATAAAGCACCAGAGAATTACTAATGAACTTACATTGTCAAAATTTCATCCCGCTCAGTTCAGCAAACACTGAGGAACTAATGAGTACTGTTGGGTGTTAAGGAGGATGCAATATAAAGATGCAATTCTTAATCACAAATGGTAGGGTAGTGAGATAAATCTCATATAGATATCCATTGTGGGTGCTGTGAAATTTAAAATTACATGAGCTAAAATGTCAATTTAACTTCATAATTTGTTTTTGTTTGTTTGCTTGTTTGTTTTTATCAGCAACAGAGCCAGGAACTTCATGATCATTCGTCTATGAAAAATTTGACTAATTTTTCTATTTTCACCCAGCCATAAGATGCAAATATAAGTGATTCTTCAATATATACAATTATAGTCTATAGCAGAGGGCAAGGATGGATGTACTTTTATTAGAGATAACATGCAAGGTATAGTAGATTGATTGCAATGATGGCCAACATTCTTCACTCTTCTTCCTCATATCCACGTTATTTGCCATATGACTTTGCAGTTTCTCTTACTAAAAAACTTGAGTCTATTTGCCCAGTCCCGAATTCTGAGTTCAGTCATGTAACTCACTTAGGCCAACGAGATGTTAAAATATGTGATGCATAAAGAGGCTTGAAAATGTGTGTTCATTTTCTCTCTTGTTTCTCTTGGAATGACATAAGAATATGCCCACGTTTACCTACTGGAGGATGACAGACCACAGAGTCTTCCCAGAAGAGGTTATTTTAGGTTATCTGAAGGTCAGGTCAGCTAGCATAATTGTGGTAGTAGGTGACTAATGCACAAATGAGCAAGGTTATTTTTGTTTGTTTTTGTTTTGTTTTTGACCAGCATAAGATTAAAAAAATGTGATTTGAAAGGATGTACTTAGAAAGGCATGCATCTTTCATTTAACTCAAGAGCCAATCAGATCCTATTGTTGTGTACCTGTCCCAAATCAGACATTTATGTTATTGGCCTGAATTTTGTAAACTTTTACTTTTATAGCTCTTGCTCTTTAAGGGTATTTATAAAATATTCATTCTTTGGAAATTGTAAAGCACTTGACACAGACTGTGATTTTACAAATCTAGTTGTCCATGAGGTAAAATGTCTCTGGCTTACCTGCCAAATAAAATACTTCAAGAATAGTCACTCAGATACAGTTCATGCTGTTAACTTTTATTGTAGGATTTGCTAATTGTCAGGACCAATGTCATAGAGAAAACCCAGAGAATGCACATTGTAGCATTTTAAACAGTAAAAGAAGAAATTAAAGAAAAAGAAACAAACAAAACCTGTCTCCTTGTAATAACCTTGAACAATTTTTTATAATAAATTTTGTTTTCAGTAATCACGATCTAGGTCTGAAATTGATAAGATTATTTAACCTATTACAATTTTTTCCAAATATGATTAAAAAGTTCAGGTAGTTTTATTAATTTGTATTTAGGTAGTTAAATTATTTCATGTCCATTCATTAATATTTTGAACAATTTCCTCTTCTAAAATGTTATGTTAGGTGATAGTATATCAAGCTAACAGACAGTCATAAACATATTGCACAGATAAATTTCCAGTATTTTATGTGTTACAAAGCCCATCACAAATAGCTCCTTTCCAAAGCACGTTTTCCTGAACTGCTCTAAACTTCACTGGCTCTTTTTTTTCCATTGTATTCCTCTATTCTTTATTCTTTCATTTGGAATATATATTTATATACTGAGTACATCCCATGTACTTGACCTTTATAATACCAAGCTGTAAATGCCCCCTGCCTACAAGAAGGCTTTAGTCTGGTTAGGAGGTAGATTTTAAGCAAATTAGGTCCTACCAACCTTATCTAAGTCAGATATCTTGCATTGCTATTTATGGAGGCCTGCCTTTCACTCAATCACACACTTGATAATCAACTCATCAAGGTTAGTACCTGTACTTTACATCTCTGTACTTTTAACCACAGAATTCAGCTGTTCAATGAATTATAAAGCCCTAGAACTGTGCATGACATGCAGTAGCTCCGTTGTAGGACGCACATCTGAGCCCAGAGTTCACATCCTCTGGGCCCTTTGATTTTACCTGCTGTTGTGATACGTATGCCCTAACTCTCTGCTGTCTGCCCTGGCGTCTTCTCCAAAACTACAGGAACTCACTCAGCCTGGAAAAGCATCCTCTGGATTGTGGAAGAGTTAGTGCCAGTGGGGAGAGTGCTCAAACAATTGGGGAAGGGAGCTAGTGAGTAGATATTACAATTCTCTTGTGAAATGTACAATTCTAGGAGGCATTTTCATTATGCTTCTCAGAAAGTCAAAGAGGACCCAAATTTGTGCTGTCAATAGCGACTACACAGTAAAAATACCCTCCTAAGATGCCTTTTCTTCTTCCCTTACTTCCACTCCCTTATGTGTTGCTCTAGTTTGCTGGGTTCACCTCCACCTGCCTGCACCCAAATTTCTCTCTGTTTTCAGGGGAAACCAACTAAGTCACCTCCTTATAAATACTCATTGATAAATAAATGGGTCCCCATTGTATAGCAACATCCTTTACAGAAGGATGTTGAAGGAATCTAAACATGTTGAAGAAGCTAAAGGAATGTCTTCAGACAATAATGCCACCATCACCTTCTAAACCCAAAGTTCAATAAGTCCATGATTCATTGGTCAAGTTATTAGATTATAAATTTAATTTGGAGTATGAAAATGGGTGAACTCAGTTGTCTTTAACTATTAAGACAACTATTATGAACTCCCTTTACTGGCTATATAAAGTTAAAAAAAATATGGCTAAATAATTAATAAAAACTGTGCACTTGAACTGAGCTGAGGATCTAAAATGGAAAAATAAATTTCACATCAAAGATTTAGCAGTATGACTCCTAATCCCTGCCAAGTGAGAAAGATCTAGGGGCCTACATGTTTTCCTTATTACAAATTTCTAGAGTAAAATATTTCAAATGATGTAACAATGAAGAGAATAAATTATATATGGTTTGTTAAAATTCAAGTGATGAATATTGACATCATGCTGAATTAAGTCATTTACAGGAAATGTGGCTCTGGGTGAAAATTGTCTTCACTTATATCTTGCTGATTACTGACAGTTATTGTTCTTATCACTTGAAAATAACTTCAATAGATATTTCTAATTATTGTCTTACAATGAGATATTAGAAATTCCAAGTTATATGTGATTTTTAAAAAATTTAGTTTCTGTGCATATTTTTGCATTTCTGGTTTTCTCATGTTTACTATAGATACAATCTTCTATTATGCAGAAAAGGTATTTTTATAGGTCTTCATTTTTATAGAATTTGAGAGTAATTATAATCAAATGTTTAGATCATAATCAACATCTAGTTTATTGTGTATGAATTATAATTTAATGAAATAATCACAAAAACTAAATTATTATTACCCTTCATATAATTCAATGTATTCATATTTATTTTTATTTTAAAAAATCATTATTTTCACTTCTCAATTTCCTTTCATTATTAGTGTGTTTTTAGAACTACAAGCATTCTTACAAATAAGTTGTTTTAGTATCCTTATTCTTTGATTATACATAAATTATATACATGCTTATTAAAATGTTAGAATTTTATCACATATTAGATATAAATTTATCAAAATATTGCTCTTAAGTTACAAAAGGGAATTGATACCAAAATTTTTTGTCACCATGAAGTAGTTGAATATTTTCCCATATTAAAAATACTGTGAGACATTTCTTAAAAACACACACACACATGCAATTCAAAATATTGTTTTATGGTTAAATATTATATAACAGTCAAGATATTTTTATTATCAAAGGAAATGTGGTTTTATATTCTGTATTCTTACTATATCATACATACTTATGCTTCTAAATTACATTTATTATTACCATTTTACACGACTATAGGTAATTCCATCCAGTTGAGTTATTATAATATAACTTGCTGCATATATCCAAATATATAGGCTTACTTAAAATTTTTGCTGGTATATAATATTTCATATATTTTTTCATCTGTGGAATAAATTTGCTTAGATGCACTTACAGAAAAGGGCTTAATATGTAAAAAGTATATTTCATGTCACATTGGCTACCAAAGTATTGTGAAAGCTAATGCTTTCATCAGTCTATAATTGTATCGGTTCTATTATAATTGTTTCTACAAATATATATATTTTCCTTCTTTTCTCTAAAAATTGTCCTTCTATCTTTATTATCTCATTTGTTTAATTTGCCACAATGTTGAAATACTCTTTCTATTTTTAATTTAAAATGAGCATTTAATTTCTTAAATAGTCCATCTGTATCTTTGAGTATCCTGATACATATTACCTTGTATAATATTCTAAAAATTTACCAGTTATTTGTATTTTGCAAGATGCTATATTAAACCATTCATAGCTTGAACACTGCATTTCTTGTGTGAAACTTAGTACGTTTATGTTACAGATATAAATCTCATTTTGAAAAAGTAATTAAAAAGTTAAGGTATTTTATTTTGGGGAATACAGATATGAAGAGAAGGTTTCTGAAGAATTAAATAAATAATACTTAATATTCAATAGACAATAAAATTTAATATTATAACAAAGTGGAAATTTCTAACAATGTGCCCTGGTTTATAGTACTAAAGTAATATTTCTTTGGAACAAATATGGAAAGTTTTATATAGGAAATCGATCATAAAAAATTTATAGATCAATTGTAAGATAAACCACATAGAACATAAAATTCTTAAAGGATAAAAATATCTAAGGTTTCATTTTTAAAAAAATTAATTAATTTATTTTTGCCAGAGTTGGGTCTTCGTTGCTGCGCGCGGGCTTTTCTCTAGTTGTGGCGAGCAGCAGTGCGTGGGCTTCTCATTGCGGTGGCGTCTCTTGTTGCGGAGCACAGGCTCTAGGTGCGCGGGCTTCAGTAGTTGTAGCTCGCGGGCTCTAGAGTGCAGGCTCAGTAGCTATGGTGCACGGGCTTAGTTGCTCTGCGGCACGTGGGATCTTCCTGGACCAGGGCTCGAACCCGTGTCCGTTGCATTGGCAGGCGGATTCTCAACCACTGAGCCACCAGGGAAGCTCCTAAAGTTTCATTTTTGAGGCACAAAAGTAACACAAGTGTGGCAGACAATTTTCTTTTTTCTTGACATTTATTTACTTACATAATAATATTTGTCTGTTCCTCTTTTTAAAAATGGCTTATTTGCTGCTACTTAGAGAAAGTACATTTATTTTACCAATTACATTTTAAGGTTTGAAAATATATCTGCTTTTTCATTTTATAAATGCTAAGGAAATGATTTTAGCTTTATTTTAGTAAGCTGTATTTTAACCTGTTTCCCTAATTTCATAAAATCTAGAATTTTAGAGACAGGTTAATAATACATTTTTCTGTAGCATGTATATATATTTTTCATATTGATATGGATATACATATAACACCTTAAATTTAAGATTCTATTATAAATAGATATTTTGTTTGATTTATTTGTTTCATTTGAAATGTGTATTTCACAGTCAGTATTTCACAGAGTGTACATATATGTAATTTTTTTTATGCTTTTCCATCTCTGACGATTTAGTTTTTACTTTTAGTTGATAAGGAACTATTTAGTAGCATCATGTGGTTGTTTTGATATTATATACAGTATTTCTCTAATTTTTTTTCAATAAGTTATTCATCTTAAAGCTAATCTATTTCAGTACTGCTATAGACTGAATGATTGTGTCACCCCAAATCTCGTATGTTGAAACTTAACCTCTAATGTGATTGTATTTGGATGAGGGGCCTTTGGGAGGTACTTAGGTCACAAGGGCAGAGCCCTCATCAAGAAGGCTTGTGTCCTTTATGAGACCCCAGAGAACCTCTCCACCATGTGAAGACAGCAACAATGCTGGTCTTTGAAGCAGGAAGTCAGATCTCACCAGACATCGAATCAGTCAGTGCATTGATCTTGGGCTTCCCAGCCTCTAGAACTGTGAGAAATCAATTTCTGTTGTTTATAAGCCACCCTTTCTATGATATTCTGTTAGAGAATCTTGAACAGACTAAGACAAGTACCTATAGATTTAAATTTTCTTTTAACTTCCATATTGTATTTACAAATATAAATTGAACTAAGTTTAATTAGCCAGTTTTACTGTGTACATATAAGATTTTTTTCAATTTAATTGCTATAATTATTATAAACAATTCATTGATTAGTGCATTTTTGTACATTTTTTCATTTGGTTCTTGAGGGAGTATGCTTTGCTGTTGTTCTTTTTTCCCGTTTTTTTTTTTTTTGGAGATTACTACCAAATTGCCTTCCAAATTAGCCATAGCATTATACTCCTACAGCAGTAAATGACTGTGCTTGTTTTCTAATTCCTTGGAAAAATGATTTGATCAAAATGTTAAAATGATGTCCATCTAATGGTTGGCAAAATTGTTTATTTTTGTAACTTGTTATTTATGTATTATTATGGTGGAAAACAACTTCTGATGTTCATCAGTCATTTGTGGATTTTTTTCTAATATGTATGACTTTGGCTTTTAGTCTTAATTTTGATCTAGACAAATATATCAGTATTTTTCTTTACAAATTTTGTATATTTGGAAATCTTCCTTCACCCTAGGATACAAACATAATATTCTTGTTGTTCCTTTTTATTTGTAGTATGTTTGGCTCTAGTTAGTTTTATATTTATAAAGTGTTCAGCTTTAGCATTTCTTTTTTGGGGTAACATACATTTTCACAGAAAATAATATGGTTTGAAGATTATGGGAATAACAACTCCATGGGACTCTTATTTTATTATTCTTTTATGTATAATTTGCTGGATAATCTGTGCTTCTCTAATTTTTGTTATTTTTTAAAATAATTTTTGTGCTTTAATCTGATTAATTCCTTAAGATGAATTCCTTGGAGTAGATACTACTGATTAAAATGCTATGTATATTATAAATGTTGACACATCATGGATGGTGGCAGAGTCTTCAATAACTCTGTCCAGTTCCATAGGGAATAGGTAGGACTTATTCATAAATTCACAAAAACATTAATTCCCTATGAGGGATAAGGCATTTGAGCCTATGTGAAAGTGATGCAATTTTAACTCATACACTCTGGGGTGGGCAAGTGGAGACAGGCAGGGAGTTGAGACAGGCAGGGAGTTGAGACAAACAGGTTTTAATCTCAGCAGAGGTTTGAGGATCTGATAAAGAATTAAATAATTCTCTGCCACATAGTAGCTGTGTGATCTTGGGAAAGGCACTGCTCCCCTTGACCTTCAACTTCCTCGTTGCTCTATGAGAATGTTGAGTAAAGAGTCAACAAAATCCTTTTTCTTACTCTATAGACAGATATGTTCCTATCCTTATTGTGCTTATCCTATAAAGGTGGGATGCCAGCTGTATTACTAGGTAGCATTGTTTATAGTAAACATGACCTCAAATAGGTAAATGACATCTGGACAAGAAAGCTATGAATGGACCATAAATAATTAGTGGAAAGCCAAAGCATTGGGATTGCCCCAAGGGCAGTGAATCCTGTAACTGGGCATTGCCCTTGTTAGGATCCTGAAAGCCTTACACATGATACCGTCAGAGGAGCTATTGATTCTTATTTGAGACATGGGGCTGCCAAGCCAAGAAGTTATCACCCTTTGTGGTCTACTTTTCTTGCACCTAAGTTATCATATGGGCGCACAAGAAAATTGCTGGAGGGTTGTGTGGTCTCCCAAGAGAACTCTCCGATGAAAAGCCCCTGATGACATACGTCCTTCCAACCTTCTAGGTGAAGCCAGTGCCAAGTACTGTCTCTTTGGGTCTTACAAGTCTAATTGATTGGTTGAGCCTAAGAAAACTCAGACAGGGTTTCTGCAGGAGGTAATAACAATAACCACTTCAAGGAGCTGTGAAGAATAATAAATGAAATAACATAAATAGAGCTGCTGGCACAGGGTCAGGTACCTTCTCTACATCCCAGAAAGGATAACAGTGATTAGGTTCTTCTCCTCATCTTTTCCTTGGTAAAGACCTGCCTCTGGCTTCCAGTGTGAATCGTCAAATTCTTTTTCTCTCTTTTGTGCTTTTCCTTTTTCCCCTCCTTTCTCCCTTTGGGGGAGTCCCCAAGGGTCCTGCAGCCACTTCCAGCTTTTGATGAGGACTTGGGCCAAGGATATAACTTCTTGTTGGAACAGTGTTCCTGGAGCCAATAACAGATACTCCAACCCTGCTGGTACTTATACATGGTACCTGCATTAGCAATTTAAAGACATTCCTTAAAATAAAACCCCAAATATAAATGGCAAAAATTCCCATTTAAATGGTTCTGTGCCAAAACTTTTATTTGGCTACCATATAAAGTTCTATTTCAAATGCAAGGGAGATCCAAAGAACACCTTTTGTGAATACTATGGTCATCTCTCAAGATACTCTTTCTAAAAAATCAGATTTGTGTGTCTTGTTTGACTCAGTGGAGTTTTCTGTATGAACACAACCATTAGATTGATGATCCAGAAAGTGCTTGAAGTGTTAATCACTTTGGTAATTTAACCACTGAATGGTCATTAATTCTCAACTTTACTTGCACAGAAAATAAATGATTCCAACTTTGGGATCCAATCTCACATTAGCCAAGTCATACATATGAACCTGGATAAATAGAAGTAAGGGCAAATGAGTGGAAAGAGAACTATCTACTGTGATAGATAGTTCTATCCACAATGAGGATGGATAGATTAATATTAGATACAGAGATAAGAATATAGATATAGATTCAAACAGGTAGATAATAGTAGATTCAACTGGCCTATTTAAAGCATTGCCTGTTTATTTATTAACATGAAGAATGTGACTGCCAAACGGATCACATTCTTTCTTCAGTTGTTTAGTGTATTTTCTTTCTGAAGTTAGGCTACCTTGGAAGCCACATTCAAATTACAAAGATTCTTTGTGAGTATGGAATCATGGGAGGAGAGACTATCTTCATTCACATCTTTACAGAGAATTGCTTGAGGTAATCACACAGATGGTTAAGCACATCCATTGGTTTGGGTTTTTCTATTTTGACTTCCAGAGCTCAACCTAAATTCCATTATATCCAGGTTATTGGAGGTGAGGTTCAATGTCATCCCTTTATAACAATAGCACTAGCTTGATGAGCATATTCTTTATCAAACAGGAGGAGCCAGTTGCAAAAACTAGAGCTTATCTTGGTCTGATCAGGTTTCCATTATAAGGGAATTATGGCAATGTTACTTTTCATCATTTTTTAAAAAGATCTGCAATAATGTCACCATGAAGATGCTGAATAACTAAGACTTTGTTTCACTTCTAACGTGAGTTGTATGTGTTTTTGTGTATTTTTCTCTTAACTCTCCTCTTCTTTCACATCTCTTGTCTTAAATTACAAGAACATTTTTGCTAAATTGAATTTTTAAATAGATGTTCTTTGTTTAATACTCTAATTCATAAAAACTTGAAAACTCAATGTTTATTTCTCTTCAACATTAAGGTCATACTTTGTCTTTCACCTTTTTATGTCTTTTAGAAATATTGTCTTCTGCAGCTCTCAGTATCATTATGATATATAATTTCCTTAATGGCAAAATTTCACAGACTTTAATTTTCAGTATAAGCCAAATATCAGAAAAATTGTTAATTCTTGTGTCTTTCTATTTCTTGATTTCTTTATACACAGTCTGTCTTTTTAATTTACATTTTACTCATTTAAAATTGTTGGGCTAGATTATACTCAACAATAATATTTTTCTTATTTATCCTATAAGATGTCAGTATAGCAAATTCATAATATGAAAAATAATATTAATTGCAGTGACCACGTTTTTAATGTTAACTACATATTCTGGCATTGTGCTAAATACTACATATATAATATTTATAAATGTATATATTTAATATTTACAAAAAGCAGTGAGATAGATGAGGTTATAACCAATATTTAGATAAGGAAACCCAGATTAAGCATAGACTAAGTAAGTATTTATCTTGAATTACAAAATCAATATACTGCAAAAACTGGCCTGTGTGATATTTATGACAGGCTCTAAATCATTAGGGCATGCTAACTCCATTCACAGGTCTTAGTGACCAATAAATAGGCCCCTTTAAAATGTACATTGATATAAGAATATATAGTATAGTAGCTTGAAATCATTTATTCAGAAACACCAAAATTCTGAGAGCTAATTTTGCCTCAGTATCATATAACCCAATATTACATTGCTATAATATGCTCCTCTATCCAAAAGAAATGCAGTATTTTAAACTTTCCACTATTTTTCATCATTTGAATCTTCTTCTGTGTTAAGACAAAAAGGAAGGGCAAATTTATTTTTGGTGACATGAATAGAATTCATATTTGCAGTGTACAGAGAGCAAAGACAATGAGTTTTATTTAGAATGTAAGCAATCAAAGAGACATCAAATTGATACTTGGCCTTCGAGTGTTCACATCACATCAACTATGCCAAATAGAACTGCTACTTAAAACTTTTTGAGGGAATTGTAGAAAAAGGGAACTATCCTGGATATTCTTAAAGTAAATTCAAATCATAAAGAAATGAAGCTTACTTTATGGAGGCAGTAGAGTGAGTCAATATTGTGTAGCCTTTAAAAATGTGCATTGGGGGATCATAACATCTTGCCTTATATATAGAAATAATTAAATTTATAGTGGTGCTTTTGACCCTTCTGTTGCATTCCTCTTTCTACTTTGTAAGTGGACCAATGAGAAGTCTTTGCTAGTGACGTGGAGTTAAGGCAGCTACAGGAGAAAGAAAAAACAATGGACAAAGGAAATGGAAGAATGTACACACTACAGGGTGGGGGGTAGAAACAGAAAAGAAATGAGTAGAAAAGAAGAACTAGAGAAGAACGTCAACTGAGAGAAAAAAAAGTCAGCGATCACATGTATAAGTGCCAACACTATCTCCTCTTGCTCTGATGATGCTTGTTTTCCTTCTGGTTGAGCCTAAATATGGCATCAGAAACATCAGTGCAGTACTCCAGATAGCCCCCTTAATTACTCAAATTAGATAAATCTTATTTATCACTCCCAGTTTAAAGGCTTTTTCCCCCTCTTTTAAAAAAGTAATGTCTTGCTAAGTGCTTCTCTTTGTATGTCAAAATAACATTTGGAACTTTTCGGGAATTGCTGATCAAATGACTTTTTTTAACTTTCTTTCAAAAACAGATACAATGTCATGGGTACTCATTCCCAGTCTTGTGGTAATCTTCCTTTTCTTCTACTATCCCTATGAATATACAGAGTTACATTTTCCAAATCATTTCCGTCAGATGAAGAGGATTTGGCAATTATTAAAGGAGTTTATAAGTCAGCCCAACACAGTCAACAATATCACATTCTTAGGCAGGACTTCTTTCCTATTGGTGTCTCTTCATGGAAAGTTAGCCTTAAAAATTACTTTCCTGTAGGTCTAAGGAAGTCCCTGGAGATCATTATCTTTTGTTAGTTTGTTTAATTCCTTTGTCCAGTTACATCTCTATTACATTCTAAGAATTCCTTATCAATTCCTTCTCCAAACTTTTGTGGTCACATATGTTTCAGAATACAGATTGGTTTTGGATTTTAACATAAATAAGTAGCATCAAGATCCAGGGCTAAAGTCTGTAATCAAATTTCTCCTATTGCTGAAAACACGAATCGTTACACCTTGTGGAATTACTAATAGGATATTGAGAGATGTATTATTAAAAAGGAGATTTAAACTTTATTAGACTCCCTCTTTTCTTACCATTTAAAGTGATGTTTGATCATTCAAACTTAAGTAAACATTCTCTGTAATCCAAATATACAGGCAATTTAAATTCCTTTATACATTAAAAAATATATAGAATCTAGACAAAGGTGTCAGGTTATTTTTTCTCATCCACACTGAATATAATGGGTCAAAGTTTACCATGTTTATATTTTTTTTCCCTTAGTATAGTGTCTCTGAAATAGATTTTTTCGTAAATTACATGTAAAGTAATGCAATCCAACAAGACCATCTAAGTATTTTGTGGTATGTTGAATTATATCCTGGATTTTTTAAAAATGTATATTCAACAAATAAATATATTGCCAAGAAGAAAGGTGATATTGAACTAAAGAACCAATATTTTGGCAAAGCACCATTACCCATAGGAGTCTCATTAATGCTTTGGCACAAAAATTGGGTAAACAACATGTGGTTTAGCAAATCTATTTAGCCCCCAGGGGAGGACTTTAGTGTAGAGAGAACAGTATGGAACATCAGCTTTTACAGTGTTTCCCAAATGGTCATTGCTATTTTATGGAGATGAGGACACAGGTAATATTACAAAGTTTCCAAAGTAATATAATTTCGAGTGTTCAGGCATTTCAATATTGGACGCTTTAACATCACCACAACTAATATCCCCCACACACACCAAAGCAGAGAAGCCCACACATGAAACAGTGGCTTATAAAGAATTTTTTACATTTAAAAGTGTATTTTGTATATTTTCCTTTTATGAATTTACTCTGAACATACTTTCTTAATTAAGATGTAATATTTTCTTTGCTGGTGGCAATGCAGTATGCTAATGTGCAGAGGCACTGCTGGCATGTACTTGTTTTTGTTAGAATTGCATAAAATCGCCTCTCTGGATAGAAGGAATTAGGAGATGGCTCCACACTAGAGCACAAGCAAAATTTCAGCCATCACTTGCCCCCTTGGCTGAAAAATGTTGTGGGAGCTGTGTAAAAGTGATTCTTCTAAGTAAAATCTGTCTCTCTGTCTCTCTCTCTCTTTCTTTCTCTCCCTCTCTCATATATATGTATATATCAGTATGCATACTTGGGTGTCATGTGTACAGAATGAATGAGTCAATTGATGCATTTTTGCTCACAAATGACTTCTGCAAACCACTAACTTCAAACTATCTTGAAATAAGATGATAATGCCATTACTACAATATTTTGTTGTTTCTCTTAATCTACAGTTGTTGTTTTATTCCCGACCCCAAAGTACCTTAATGTTGAAATAAATGCAGACCTCCCAAAGGAGATCAAACAGGCTATTTACTGAGTCTTCTATAGCGAAAACTCAGCTGTGATCCTTTGAGTTTGTCAGAGATTCAAAGGCAGGCAGGGGGTGGGAAAGCTTTACAGGGGAAGATAAGGACAGAGTTCTGCTTATGCTCTGAATGAAAGGTATTGTCACACAGAAGTTGGAAAGGGGCTAACGAGAAGCGGGGGCATCTTTTGTGGCAGGTTTGGGAGGCATATTTGACTTTTTGTTGTTGGTCCGAAGTTGAAAGTGGGGCAAAAACACGAAAAGGGAGGAGGGAAGCTGGCAGTCACTGACCGTGTCCTGACAAATTTGGACGGGTGGCTTCCGAGGCTGTGGTTTGGCTTCCTGGGCTGGTTGCTGCAGAGACTGTGGGTCAGAGTTCTCCTGTCATAGATGGTCTGGCCACTGCCCACTTGTATATTCAGGCTCTCATTAAGTATTTAATACACAGCAGTGGCTGCCTATGGCAAAAATTCCCAAAGGCACCTCGGGTTTCAGGAGTACAGCCTCCATCTCCATCCCGACCAGCTTTGAGAATCACTGTTTTCAGTCTTCCGTGCTGTTTTAAACTCCAGGAAATAATAGAATAAAAATCTTTTTTTTTTAATGTTTGTGTTTAGAGAGCTTGTAATACTCTAGATTTGGTTTTTGTTTTTCATCTTTTCCTCCAGGAAGCCAGGAATGCCAGAAGAAGGTCTCTTCGCCAAAGATCAATGTTTTCCAAAAAAGGACGGCTTTTTTTTTTTTTAAACATCTTTCTATCTAGGCATAGGTACTAAGACTGCTTGAACTAAGGGACCAACTCATCTGCAAGTTTTTCTCCATTGTGATTAACATTTTCTAGCCCAAGAATCTGAGGAACGGAACATAGACATAGTTTGCTTAAAGCCAAATAATTTGTAATTTTAAAATTTAACTACCTCTGGGGTTCCCTGGTGGTGCAGTAGTTGTGAGTCCGCCTGCCGATGCAGGGGACACGGGTTCGTGCCCTGGTCCGGGAAGATCCCACATGCCGCGGAGCGGCTGGGCCCGTGAGCCATGGCTGTTGAGCCTGCGCGTCCGGAGCCTGTGCTCCGCAGCGGGAGAGGCCACAGCAGTGAGAGGCCCGCGTACCGCAAAAAAAAAAAAAAAAAAAAAAATTAACTACCTCAAACTCTTTAACAGTGGAAATATCATTCTATCTTTTACCGTAGCCGTGGTAGATGAGCACAACAACCGAAAGTCTTGAAGAGTATTCACACAAACCAATTTTAGTTAAAGCATTACAAACTTAATGTTATGCTTGGAAAAGCAATGACATTTTATTTTTATTTATAACTTAGATGTTAACCAACTATATTGAGGTAAATGGGAAATGAAGTTCTATGAAATCCGGGGCTGGGCTGTACCCTGTTATTTACTATCATTTCTATACCATATGGAATATTTTGCATCATGAATGTTCAATAAATATATGGTGAAGAAATGGACATTTGAAAACCACTGTTTTACTGACACCAAGGATTCTTAACCAACTCTCTCCTTCTAAGGCAGGAACACGCATGCACATAGATACTCACAATGTCCTGCACACATTATTCAGGGCTATGGTAATCTGCTGGTAAGCTTGATTTTAATAAGAGAAAGCACATAGTTTCTATGTTAAAAAGAAAACACTGATTTTGTGTGGGGAGGGGGAATTCTAACAACCTTGCCTTTCTGAATTTTATTTCTTCTGAATTTTATTTTTCTTGGTTATCTGTTTTCTCTGTTTAATCTTCAAGATACTAAAGCCGTATTGTGTTGAGTTTATTATTTCTGTATCAGAAGTTTTTTGGGTTTTGTTTTGTTTTGTTTTTGCATTTTCCCTTTCATTCAACATTTTGACAACTTAGCTTGTGTCAGACCCTATGTTGGGTAACATAAGTATAAAGAATGACTCCAACCTTTAACCTCATAGAGGTCTGCCATTTTCATGTTGCAATTTCTTTCAGGACAGAATTAAAAAAACAAACTTCTCATATACCCACAGAATTCCATGATTTCTTATATCTCTTGGCATAAGTTGTGTCCTACCTGGAGCACTCAAACTTGTGGCTGTTTTAGTTTACTGTTGTTATTTTTGTCTATTTATCAGCATTGTAAACTTGAAGTAACAAAAATATGCTTAACAATTACAATCGTCACTTGCCTTTAGAAAATTTGGATTGCAAGTGGTTCGGTCACACAAATATATTTTGAGATGAAGAGCGTGAGGTACAAATCGAGAGCCTCCTAAAATATCTCACAAAAAATATTTCTTAATTACTCTGGTGATTTTAACATATGTTCACAAATTCTTTGCTACTCTTCCCTCAGGAGATAGGTTTAATTGTCTCCCCTTTGAGTGTAGGTTGGACTTATTAAATTTCTTGTAATGAACAATAGAGGCAAAATAATTTTTAAAATATAATTTTGCAATAGAAAAACCTGGCAGACACCACTGTAAAACAAATGGTCTAAGTTAATATCACAGATGATATTCAATATCATCTACCTCCTGATAGACTGCAATCAGAAGGGCACCTCACCTCTCTGGCATTGTCTCCAATATTCATAACATTATCTAACCATGAAAAAATATCAGACAAACCCAAATTGAAAGACATTCAAGAAAATATTGGACTAGTTCCTTCAAAATTTCAAGAATATGAAAAGCAAGGAAACACTGAGAAATCACAGATACGAGGTTCCTAAGGACACTGTGACAACTAAATGCAACACAATATTCTGGACTAAACTTAGAAGAGAAAAAAAAGGACATTAGTGTAAAAACTGGAGAAATATGAATAAGTCTGTAGTTTAGTTAATCCTATTGTATTAAAGTTAATTTCTTAGTTTTGACAAATGTGCCACAGTGAGGTAAGATGTTAACTTTAGGGGAAGCAGGATGAGGGATATACAGGAACTCTGTAAACTCTTTATAACTCTTCCACAAACGTAAACCTATTTCAAACAAGAGTTTTAATAACAATAGTCTCTGTCACTTTACTGAACACTGACCAATTTCATAAAGATACTTTTTTGTTTTCTTAAATCAACCGTTCTTCAAATTGCCCCTTTGCTCCCATGCTAATGCCAACTTGTGGTTTTAAATTTTCTTATTTCTGTTTCAGGTAAAATGTAAACATTAGGAAATATAACAAGCACACTACCATCTGACAAAAACAAGAATCTCTGGAATTTGTGATAAGCTGATACTTTCCATCTTGCCTTTCTCTAGGTGAAAGAGCAATGATCTAGGTGTCTGAAGACTGGGAATCTGGACCCAGATAGACTGCTTACAAGCATGTGATGCTACAATTGCCCAACCTTTTCAGAATTCAAATTTCTTACCTGAACATGCAGTTATGCTTATTTAAACTTGAGATAACAATTCTGCCAAAGATAGTTTGAGAAATTAGCTGTATTACTTAAAAAAAAAAAAGAAGAAGAGTTTATCAAAGTTACTAGGTAAAAATGAATACTGAAAACAAATTACATCTATATACAAAAGCATAAAAGTATTTAAAATATATTTTTAAATATTATTTATAATAACAACAAAAAGAGTATGTAGAAAAAAAGTAAAGTCTCCATGAATTGGGTGATAAATTACATGCAAATCCTAAATAAATAAATAAACCAACATTTTCCATGAAATGTAACAGTCTGATTCTAAAAGTTACATAGAGTAAAAGCAAAGAGTTGCTCAAAATGTTCTGAATGAAGAACTAGGTGAGTGAATTTGCCCTGTCAGGTGTCCAGAATTATTATAAATTTACAGTAATTAAGAAGTTTTTTTATAATAACACACAAAATAATATGTAGGCCAAGTGTACAGAGTAAAGGCCATAAAAGAAACCTGTTTATGAAAACATTGATACATGATAGATGTTGCACTTAGGTTAAGTATAGAATAGTGGATTCTATAGAAATAAGACAGAAAGCTGATTATCCACATACACAAATGTAATTGATTGTTACCACACATCACAGACAAAAGTTAATACCAGAAAAATTAAAGCCATAATAGGAAAAGAAAAATTACAAAACTTAGAAAAACAGGACAATATTTTCATCACCTTAATTAAGCCAGTATGAAAAATATAATATATGAAAGCTCCAAACATACAGGAAAATATTGAAATAGTCAACCATTCTAAAGTTAATATTTTTTGATCAAATAATATAATAAATGGAATGAAAGCACATGCCACAAAATAGAAGACACTTGCTGAACATGTAATCAAGAGAAAGCTGGCATTCAAAATATGTGAAGAATCTTATAAATGTATAAGAAAAAAATCCAATAGAAAAATGAGCCAATTACATAAATGAGTATTTTTAAAAATTATTTAGGTCTTTAGTTGTGGCATGCAGGATCTTTAGTTGCGGCATATGAACTCTTAGTTACAGCATGTGGGATCTAGTTTCCAGACCAGGGATCAAACCAGGGTTCCCTGCATTGGGAGCACGAGTCTTAGCCACTGGACCACCAGGAAAGTCCTATAAATGAGTATTTCATAGAAGTATCATATTGGTCCAATTAAACATTTGATTAATTGAACATACAAAGACACGTCCAATCTCTTTGTAATGAAGAAAATGAAAACTAAAATCATACTGAGATTCTATTTTACATACCCTGCATTAAAACATCTAGCAATCCCATTAATGGTGAGTATTTGGAGCAAACAGGGGACACATACACAACCGGTATGGAGATGAATTGCCATAACCCTGAGGACATTCAGGCACTATGTTGTAGTGTTGAACATTCCCATGCCCCACAACCCAGTGTACTGTTCCCAGATGTACACAAGGACCAGCAGACCTTATAAGGCAGTTTACAGCAACATTGTTCAGAATAGCAAGAGGATAATGTGAAGCAGGGTGAGGGTATGAATTTTAGCTACAACATTACTGTAGGTGTATACTAGAAAATAGTATTGAGGAGAAAAGAAATAAAGCACAGAAAAGCACATTTAGCATAATACTTGCACAAGTGAGGAGAGGCCACAATGATAAATTTGTCCTGAAACAAAAATCACTTAACAAAACAAAGGTTTATTTCTTCTTGTACAGAGTCCTATGTGAGTCAAGCAATGCATTAGAGCGTCTCTTCTCCATGCAGTGACTCAGAAATCTCAGCTGTTTCTAATTTATGGATTTACTACTCAAAATGTGGTATTCATTATTGTCACAAAAAGGGAAAAAGCACATAGATAGCTTACACTTCTATGCTCTGGTCTGGGACACATGACATCCAGCCATTGGTCAGAAATAGTCAGGGGTATGGGGAAATGTGGGTGAACATCTGGCTATTTGGGAAATACATGGATCTATCTCAACAGCATTTTAACAAGATCGATAGCAACAACAATAACGATCTACTGTTTAGGAATAACTAAATATGTGATATTATCATGAGAATCAAAGAAAGAATAAAAAATAAAAATAGTGGCTACATTAAGTAAGAAACAACAACAGAACAACAGGTATCAGAGTTTTAATAATGTTTTATATTAGAATTCATGTTATTGGGTCAGAATATCATTTTGTTATAAATAATTCTAACGTAACTTACATTTAGATTTTACGATCTCTCCTATATGGATAAAAAGTTTTATAATAAAAGTAAAGAATATCCATAATGTGGATAATTTTAATTTTTTAAGAAATGGACTTTTCTTCATTAGAAAAAATATACACGGAATGCACTCAGGACACATTAAGGCATGAAATGACTCTTGAGTGGAAACCTATAAATTCCTTTTGTGTTGTAAATTTTTAATATCTTTTTCTTGACTGTGTCCCTCCCTTCTCCTGAGTTATTAAACATATTAAATAGCATAAAATTAAACTTTATGTTACCCCTAAGTAATGGCAAATCAGTTCTAAGATTGATTTTGATAATCCACAAAAGTGGAGATTTGAAATATTTTATTCATGACCTAAAGATTAGCTGGACTAAAGCTACATACATAAAAGTGTCCAGAAATTCACAGCTGCACCCAAATCTGGCCTTTGGGAGAATCCAAAGAAAATTGCATTCTCACAGGTCTCCCCATCTAAACCATTATTTCAGAGCCCCAAAGCACAAAACGTGGCCTCATGATTTATCAATAACTTCCTATGAAGCAATTCACTTCCTTTCTTCTTAACCTATAAGCTATTTACGGATAATACTTTGGTGAAAGTCAATCTGTCTTGACCTTCTGCTCCTTGGGGAAGATGAGTGTTAGTTTGCTGTGATATACTACAGACAAATTCTACACAGCCAATATAATCTCTTAGAGTTTTCCTGAGGTTTTGGAACTCACTGGGACCTGAATTGCACAGTAACTAGCCTGCAAAATGGAGGGAGTCACAGGAATGTACTTCATATTAGAACTCTTGTCAGAACAAATGCTTAAGATACAAATGGAGAGAAAGTTTCTGTGAGGTTTTATCTAACAGAAGAGTTTTCTCAGTTTCTGACACTCACCCAAGTGACAACACCTTTGTGAGGAGTGGAAATAACCAGTTCAGGGAAAACAAAGAGACGTGCCTCAGAGAGGGTTCTATTTTCTGTCCTCTGAAATTCAGGGATCTGTAGATTTTTGAAGGGGTCGATGGAAATTCCTGAACTCCCCAAAGGCATTGCCCTTCTTGGTACCTGAGAAACAATTGAAACACTTTGCCACAACAAAAATGAAAGAATTGTTGCAGGGTATTCTTCCAAGAGGTAAAAGATAAAACCGGACAATTCATTTTAAGAAAGGCATAATGATTAGAGAGTTGCTTCTATCATTCACCCTCCTATTAAGTAATTGACCTTGCATTACCTATTTCTGTACAAATAGCCATATCTCAAGATTCTGGTCCTGCCTGACATTAAAATAAGTGATTATTGCAGATATTCATGACAAATATAAGGCTTAAAATCATAGATTTTAAGATTAAACAGTAAATATTCTTTTTTTCTGTTGATTGGGGAAGATACTTCACAGTTTCACTAAGAAATAATCGGCTCCTTACAATTAATACAAAAACTTGTGGTTTTCAGCAAGACACATTATTCTTGCAGTATTACCTCAATTTATTTATTGATAGAGCACTTGGCATATTTTAAAACCCTGTGGCTACTGGGCCTCTAATCAACAGTTCTTTAAGAGAATATGTACTAAAAAAAAAAAAAGCATCAATCAATTTGTAAATGAAAGAAGAATCAATGTCAGAAGAGAACTAACTACAGATAAAACATTCAATACTCCCATTAGGCTTTGTAGTGTTTTACGGATTGTATTTTTCTTCATTCATAGGAATGAATTAAATAGAATAAAATTTTATTTTAGTTTTAATATTAAAACATAGAAAGTAATTTAAATTCTGAGGTGACATAATTATAGTTTTTCTTTTAATATTAATAAGAATTGAATGAAATAATTTCACTTCTCTTACAAAATAATTGTTTATATTTTGATAAAACTAAGCTTATATTTTTTTATTATTTCTAATAAACATTCAATTTTATTATCCACAGAGTATTTGTGATATTAAGAATAACTGCTGCTAATGGTAGATATGTTTGTATGAGTTCAAGTAAAAATTTAATAAGAAGCTAGAAGTAATTTCTAACTTCTCTACCCATGAATACATCACTTTTTTTTTTCTAACATCTTTATTGGAGTATAACTGCTTTACAATGGTGTTTTAGTTTCTGCTTTATAACAAAGTGAATCACCTATACATATACCCCCATATCTCCTCCCTCTTGCGTTTCCCTCCCACGCTCCCTATCGCACCACTCTAGGTGGTCACAGAGCACCAAGCTGATCTCCCTCTGCTATGCGGCTGCTTCCCACTAGCTAGCTATTTTACATTTTGTAGGGTATATATGTCCATGCCACTCTTTCACTTCATCCCAGCTTACCCTTCCCCCTCCCGTGTCCTCAAGTCTATTCTCTACATCTGTGTCTTTATTCCTGTCCTGCCCCTAGGTGCTTCAAAACCATTTTTTTTAATTCCATATATATGCGTTAGGATACGGTATTTGTTTTTCTCTTTCTGACTTACTACACTCTGTATGACAGACTCTAGGCCCACCCACCTCATTACAAATAACTCAATTTCATTTTTTTTATGGCTGAGTAATATTCCATTGTATATATGTGCCACATCTTCTTTATTCATTCATCTGTTGATGGACACTTAGGTTGCTTCCATGTCTTGGCTATTGGAAATAGAGCTGCAATGAACATTGTGGTACATGACTCTTTTTGAATTATGGTTTTCTCAGGTTATATGCCCAATAGTGGGATTCCTGGGATGTAGGTTACGTCTATTTTTACTTTTTTAAGGAATCTCTATACTCTACTCCATAGTGGCTGTATCAATTTACATTCCCACCAAAAGTGTAAGAGGGTTCCCTTTTCTCCACACCCTCTCCAGCATTTATTGTTTGTAGATTTTTTCATGATGGCCATTCTGACTGG
Source organism: Leucopleurus acutus (assembly GCF_964270905.1). Lineage (NCBI taxonomy): Eukaryota > Metazoa > Chordata > Mammalia > Artiodactyla > Delphinidae > Leucopleurus > Leucopleurus acutus. The sequence goes on from NC_139145.1 coordinate 156,142,612, forward strand.
TGTGAGGCGATACCTCATTGTAGTTTTGATTTACATTTCTCTAATGATTAGTGATGTTGAGCATTCTTTCATGTGTTTGTGGGCAATCTGTATATCTTCTTTGGAGAAATGTTTATTTAGGTCTTCTGCCCATTTTTGGATTGGGTTGTTTGTTTTTTTGTTATTGAGCTGCATGAGCTGCTTGTAAATTTTGGATATTAATCCTTTGTCATTGCTTCATTAGCAAATATTTTCTTCCATTCTGAGGATTGTCTTCTCATCTAGTTTATGGTTTCCTTTGCTGTGCAAAAGCTTTTATGTTAAATTAGGTCCCATTTGTTTATTTTTGTTTTTATTTCCATTTCTCTAGGAAGTGGGTCAAAAAGAATTTTGCTGTGATTTATGTCATAGAGTGTTCTGCTTATGCTTACCCTAAAAGTTTTATAGTGCATGGCCTTACATTTAGGTTTTTAATCCATTTTGAGTTTATTTTTGTGTATGGTTTTAGGGAGTGTTCTAATTTCCTTCTTTTACATGTAGCTGTCCAGTTTTCCCAGCACCACTTATTGAAGAGGCTGTCTTTTCACCATTGTATATTCTTGCCTCCTTTAACAAAAATAAGGTGATCATATGTTTGTGAGTTTACCTCTGGGCTTTCTATCCTGTTCCATTGATCTATATTTCTGTTTTTGTGACAGCACCATACTGTCTTGATTACTGTAGCTTTGAAGTATAGTCTGAAGTCAGGGAGTCTGATTCCTCCAGCTCCATTTATCGTTCTCAGGATTGCTTTGGCTATTCGGGGTCTTTTGTGTTTCCATACAAATTGTGAAAATTTTTGTTCTAGTTCTTTGAAAAATGTAATTGGTAATTTGAAAGGGACTGCATTGAATCTGTAGATTGCTTTGGGTAGTACAGTCATGTTCACAATGTTGATTCTTCCAATCCAAGAACATGGTATATCTCTCCATCTGTTTGTATCATCTTTAATTTCTTTCATCAGTGTCTCATAGTTTTCTGCATATAGGTCTTTTGTCTCCTTAGGTAGGTTTATTCCAAGGTATTTTATTCTTTTTGTTGCAATGGTAAATGGGAGTGTTTTCTTAATTTCTCTTTCAGATTTTTCATCATTAGTGTATAGGAATGCCAGAGATTTCTGTGCATTAATTTTGTATCCTGCTACTTTACCAAATTCATTGATTAGCTCTAGTAGTTTTCTGGTAGCATCTTTAGGATTCTCAATATATAGTATCATGTCATCTGCAAAGAGTGACAGCTTTACTACTTCTTTTCCGATTTGGATTCCTTTTATTTCTTGTTCTTCTCTGATTGCTTTGGCTAAAACTTCCAAAACTATGTTGAATAATAGTGGTGAGAGTGGGCAACCTTCTCTTGTTCCTGATCTTAGTGGAAATGGTTTCAGTTTTTCACCATTGAGAACGATGTTGCCTGTGGGTTTGTCATATATGGCCTTTATTATGTTGAGGTAAGTTCCCTCTATGTCTACTTTCTGGAGGGTTTTTATCATAAATCGGTGTTGAGTTTTGTCAAAAGCTTTTTCTGCATCTATTGAGGTTATCATATGGTTTTTATCCTTCAGTGAGTTAATATGGTGTATCACATTGATTCATTTGCATTTATTGAAGAATTTTTGCATTCCTGGGATAAACCCCACTTGATCATTGTGTAGGATCCTTTTACTGTGCTGTTGGATTCTGTTTGTTAGTATTTTTTGAGGATTTTTGCACCTATGTTCATCAGTGATATTAGCCTGTAGTTTTCTTTCTTTGTGACATTTTTCTGGTTTTGGTATCAGGGTGATGGTGGCCTCGTAGAATAAGTTTAGGAGTGTTCGTCCCTCTGTTATACTTTGGAAGAGTTTAAGAAGGATACGTGTTAGCTCTTCTCTAAATGTTTGATAGAATTTGCCTGTGAAGCCATCTGGTCCTGAGCTTTTGTTTGTTGGAAGAATTTAATCACTGTTTCAATTTCAGTGCTTGTGACTGGTCTGTTTATATGTTCTATTTCTTTCTGGTTCAGCCTCGGAAGAGTGTGCATTTCTAAGAATTTGTCCATTCTACCAGATTTTCCATTGTATTGGCATATAGTTGCCTGTAGTAATCTCTCATGACCCTTTGTATTTCTGCAGTGTCAGTTGTTACTTCTCCTTTTTCATTTCTAATTCTATTGATTTGAGTCTTCTCCTATTTTTTCTTGATGAGTCTGACTAATGGTTTATCAGTTTTGTTTATCTTCTCAAAGAACCAGGTTTTAATTTTATTGATCTTTGCTATCATTTCATTCATTTCTTTTTCAATTATTTCTGATCTGATCTTTATGATTTCTTTCCTTCTGCTAACTTTGGGGGTTTTTTTGTTCTTATTTCTCTAATTGCTTTAGGTATAAGGCTAGGTTGTTTATTTGAGATGTTTCTTGTGTCTTGAGGTAGGATTGTATTGCTATAAACTTCCCTCTTAGAACTGCCTTTCCTGCATCCCATAGGTTTTGGGTCATCGTGATTTCATTGTCATTTGTTTCTAGGTATTTTTTTTTTATTTCCTCTTTGATATCTTCAGTGATCTCTTGGTTATTAAGTAGTGTATTGTTTAGCCTCCATGTGTTTGTATTTTTTACAGATTTTTTCCAGTAATTGATATCTAGTCTCATAGCATTGTGGTCGGAAAAGATACTTGATACGATTTCAATTTCCTTAAATTTATCACAGCTTGATTTGTGACCCAAGATATGATCTTTCCTGGAGAATTTTCCATGAGCCCTTGAGAAGAAGTGTATTCTGTTGTTTTTTGATAGAATGCCCTATAAATATCAATTAAGCCCATCTTGTTTAATGTATCATTTAAAGCTTGTGTTTCCTTATTTATTTTCATTTTGGATGATCTGTCCATTGGTGAAGTGGGGTTTTAAAGTCCCCTACTATGATTGTGTTACTGTCGATTTCCCCTTTTATGGCTGTTAGCATTTGCCTTATGTATTGAGGTGCTCCAATGTTGGGTGCATAAATATTTATAATTGTTATATTTTCTTCTTGGATTGATCCCTTGATCATTATGTAGTGTCCTTCTTTGTCTCTTGGAATAGTCTTTATTTTAAAATCTATTTTGTCTGATATGAGATTTGCTACTCCAGTTTTCTTTTGATTTCAATTTGCATGGAATATCTTTTTCATTCCCTCACTTTTAGTCTGTATGTGTCCCTAGGCCTGAAGTGGGTCTCTTGTACACAGCATATGTACGGCTCTTGTTTTTGTATCCATTCAGCCAGTCTATGTCTTTTGGTTGGAGCATTTAATCCATTTACATTTAAGGCAATTATCGATATGTATATTCCTATTACCATTTTCTTAATTGCTTTGGGTTTGTTATCGTAGGTCTTTTCCTTCTCTGTATTTCCTTCCTAGAGATGTTCCTTTAGCAGTTGTTGTAAAGCTGGTTTGGTGGTGCTGAATTCTCTTAGCTTTTGTTTGTCTGTAAAGGTTTTAATTTCTCTGTCAGATATGAATGAGATCCTTGCTCGGTAGTGTAATCTTGGTTGTAGGTTTTTCCCTTTCATCACTTTAAATTTGTCCTGCCACTCCCTTCTGGCTTGCAGAGTTTCTGCTGACAGGTCAGCTCTTAACCTTATGGGGATTTCCTTGTATGTTATTTGTTGTTTCCCCTTGCTGCTTTTAATATTTTTTCTTTGCATTTATTTTTTAATAATTTGATTAATATGTGTGTTGGCAAGCTTCTCCTTGGATTTATCCTGTATGGGACTCTCTGTGCTTCCTGGACTTGATTAACTATTTCCTTTCCCATATTAGGGAGGTTTTCAACTCTAATCTCTGCAAATATTTTCTCAGTCCCTTTCTTTTTCTCTTCTTCTTTTGGGACCCCTATAATTCAAATGTTGGTGCATTTAATGTTGTCCCAGAGGTATCTTGAGACTGTCCTCAATTCTTTTCATTCTTTTTTTTTTCTGCTCTGTGGTAGTAATTTCCACTCTTTTATCTTCCAAGTCACCTATCCGTTCTTCTGCCTCAGTTATTCTGCTATTGATTCCTTCTAGATAATTTTTAATTTCATTTTTTGTGTTGTTCATCATTCTTTGCTTGCTCTTTAGTTCTTCTAGGTCCTTATTAAATGTTTCTTATATTTTCTGCATTCTATTTCCAAGATTTTGGATAATCTTTACTATCATTTTTCTGAATACTTTTTCAGGTAAACTACTTATTTTCTCTTCATTTCTTTGGTCTGATGGGTTTTTAATTTGCTCCTTCATCTGCTGTGTTTCTCTGTCTTCTCATTTTGCTTAACTTACTGTGTTTGCGGTCTCCTTTTTGCAAGCTGCAGGTTTGTAGTTCCCGTTGTTTTTGCCCTCTGCCCCCAGTAGCTAAGGTAGGTTCATTGGGTTGTGTGGGCTTCCTGGTAAAGGGGACTAGTGCCTGTGTTCTGGTGGATGAGGCTGGATCCTGTCTTTCTTGTGAGCAGGACCACATCTGGCTGTGTGTTTGGGGGTGTCTGTGACCTTAGTATGATTTTAGGCAGCCTCTCTGCTAATGGGTGGGGTTGTGTTCCTGTCTTGCTAATTGTTTGTCATAGGGTGTCCAGCACTGTGGCTTGCTGGTCGTTGAGTAGATCTGGGTCTTATCATTGAGATGGAGATCTCTGGGAGAGCTCTCACCAATTGATATTACATGGAGCCAGGTCTCTGGTGGACCAATGTCCTGAACTTGGCTCTCCCACCTCAGAGGCACAGGCCTGACACCCGGCCAGAGCACCAAGACCCTGTCAGCCACAGAGCTCACACTATCCACAGGAAAATGTTCCAATGGATTAAAGTCCAAGCCCCCACTTCCAACTGGACCTGGTGCTAGTGCTTTTACCACTGCTGAGTCCATGAAGCAAAACTGGTCTAGAGGCATCGCTCTCACTTGCACTTTGCAGCTGGGAAAACTGAGTCTGCAGATGAAATAAAGTGCTGGATATGTCAAGGTAGTCAGTCGTGGAGGAAGCAAGGTTTCGAACACGAGAACTTCTGATATTTTCACCTCGTCATTGTGTGAATACTTTACTTTTGACTTGAAATTGTAGGCCATTAAACTAATCTCAAATGGTTTAGGCTAGGATAATCTACCACAGTTGAGTAAATAAGCACATTTTCAAAAAAAAGATTTCTAACACTGGAAGGCCACTGGTAGTGGGTTTGTTCTCCAATATCATTGCACTTATACATATAAAACTATATATGCAGCCATGTAATTCTGAAACTATATCTTCCACAGGATTTACTGGATAGGAGCCTGACTACCTTCTGATCATGTCACAAATGCCTCTGGGAAGACACTGATTTCTAGTAATTATACATTTGATTATTGATTAGGATTTGTTAGCTGAAATGCTTCCAAAAAGCACTTTGAATTTTTTGATTAATAATTATTATACATGAATACTTTTGTCAGGCAGCACACTTATTATTTTAGAATTTATTTTTGCTTTAAGTTTTATTAGTATCAAACTACATACCATTTCAGTCTTTGGATGTTTGCAAATATGTGATATTGAACTAAAGCTATAAAGTGTTTCACTTAAAGATACTTCACTAAAAAGGAGGTCTGGATATTTTTTGTAAGGGATCAGTTAGTAGTTTACTCACAGAGGTCCACATGTAGTCTCTGTAGAAATTAGTTAACTCTGCCCTTGTGGACAAAAGCAGCTATAGACAATATATAAATGATGAGCATAGCTGTATTCCAATAAGCATTTATTTTTAAAAACAGGCAGCTCACTGTGTTTGGCCCACAGGCCTTATTTCTCCAAACTCTGCATTAAAATTTGTTTGGCAGAGGTAAAGAATGCTTTATTAAGCTTTTTAATAAGCCCTTTGGAGCAAATATTTTCATGCACTCATATCTTCCTTCCACACGTTTAACACGTGTATATTTTATTAATTTTATCCTCCAATGATCATTTTTCTCTTGTTATATGAAAATCAAGAAGATTGAAAGTCATTTCATTCTGAGGCTTTAGAAACAAGCTTTGCTTTATGTATTTATACATTGGCCATTATTCCAAGAAAATATTTTATTAGTATTACTATATTTTAATTATCTTGAAGTAACAGAGTGATAATGAAACATACAATATGATGAAATGTGTACCAGAGTTACCTTGATTATTTAAAATCAATAGCAACTTACTATTCCATTCATTGGAAAAAGACTGGAGGCTCATTGTTGGGGAAAGAGAGCCATGGAATAAAATACTGGAAGCAAAGGAATTAAGTATGCACACGCAAATTGGATGCTGATTCCAATACCTTTCTTCTGCCACCTAGAGACTTCTAGAAAATTCTGCTTTAAAAATTTTAACCCAGAAAAAGAAAAACATGAAATCATACTTTAAGCATGTTCTAATACATGGACCCAGCCAGATTTTCTTACAATGAAACTTACAGTCAACAAGCCACATCAATGTACTTAAAGTTTCCAAACAATATTTTAGTCTCTGTGATGACTAAATAGGAAAATATAACCAAAAATAAGCTGAAATTTTAGTAATCTAAACTAAAATAAATTAGAACAAACAGAAAAAACAAAAGCATCTGGGATGTGACAAAATCAATACAGAAAGAAGAAAATTAAAAATGATAATATCACTGATATAGGAGAAGATTTTGTAACAGTAAAGCAAGATTCAGAAGCTGTTATAAAATTTGAAAATATAGAGAACAAAAAATTTCTCAAAATTAAAGTTATCAGAATAAAAATGCAATAGAATTTTTACAAAGATAGTAATAGAGGAAAGGAAAATAAAATTGAGAAAAGAAAAGCAAAATAAAAGTAGATAAAGAACAGGAAATAACATCTAAGAAAATCAGAAGGCCTGTACAAAAAGTCTAACATGTAGCATATCAAAGTTCCAGAAACAAAACTAAAAAAGTTGCAAGGAATAAAGTTTTGGAGAAAATTGAAAAAGAAGTAGATTCCCAGATATTAAATGGTTTTCTAGGGTAAAAAGCCCAATGAAGAATAAATTGATGGAATTAGGTCCAACAAAGGCACATTATTTTTTGGAGAAAGAGTTAAGTGAATGGAGTTTATTAGGAAAACTTACAAGTCAAATGCCAGCAGAGTCATGTGCATAGTTCTCCATTCTCTTATCCAACAAAAAGGCCAGGTCTGGGTATACCCAGAGATACACTATGGATTTGTGCTCTGGACAGGGATATTATTCTTGTGTTGTTTACCTTCTTTATGGAAGGCATACTGTTTTGAAAGTTTAGAACACTATGGACAAGGAGAAAATCCCGCAAGTTTCTGGAGCAAGTGGACCATATTGAAAAGATCTAGAATTAGGATTGCTGCAGATTTTTCAGGGTAACATTGAAATCTAGAATCAGTTCAACAATGCATTAAATATCATTAAAATTATTTCCAATCTCTTATTCTACACCCAATCAAACCATCTAACAATTGTTAAATTTAGGATAAAATAAAGACATTTTTTTCCCCAATGCACATAGTCAGAAAACTTTTACACCAAAAATGATGGAATCAGAAATTTGAGGCAGGACATAGAACATTCACTGCAAAAGATAAAATTAATCTGGAGTATGGAGAAAGAAGATCTCATTCTTAGAGATGGACGAGTCTACATTGACGCAGATCATAAACTCTGGGAGCAATATCTCTAAGAAGAAAAATTAATAGAAGAGTTGAAATTTTCAATTGTCTTGAGAAGATAAATGGGCATGTTGGCATCAATGAGGTTGGAACAGTGACAAGTATAGAGCAAGCAAAGTGAACAAATAGACAAATATTTTATAGGGAAAAGAAAACTATGGAAACATGGCTGAATTAAATTTAGTCATAAAAATTAAAAATGAATATTGATTTTAAATTTTGATGTAAATATGAGAGCATGCGAGAATCACAGGAGTGTCCACATGTGATGTGCATGGAGACATAACAGAACCAAATATTCATTTTCATAATGGGAAGTCAATTCATAATGCCTATATTTTAAAAATCAAAATGTTGTTTGAACTTGGTACTTAGAGGTATCATCATAAGTATACAAAGTATTAGCTAAACAAGTTGGAAATAATAGTCACTTTATAGGAGTGAATATGGGATTAGCAAAGGAAAGTTACATTTTCCCTTAAATAATTTGATTTATCAGTAATACAAAAGCAATTTAAAAAGTTAAGCAAAAAAATGGTAATGGACCAATAAATAAGAAATTCATGTTAAAGAGCTTTGCATGGTAAAAGTTTGAATTTTTATTCTAAGGGACTATGGAACAAATCCAAGAGTTTCAAGTAGGAGAGTGAGATACTTTTTCTCAAACTGTCACAAAAAAACAGCAAAAAATCTTCAGTCTTTTTCTGACTTTTATATTATGTCATGCTTCTATATCCATTATATTAAGAAGCTCTTGATGTTCATGTATCCTTTTGTTAAAACACAAACATGTATTTTGTATATGCTCTCATTTCACACACACACACACACACAACCCTAGAAAATCTGGTGTATATAAATTGGTATAAATATAATTGTATAGACGGGTAGTTCTTACAGGTTTGGCTTCAGATTTCCACGTTTAAAATTTTTTTTAAAAATTAGAGAAAAAGTTATTGGATAACCTAAGAAGTTTTTTTATGTGGCAATGTTTATTAATGTTTACCATTTTAGAAACTGAATCTGAGCAACTGTTAGAATATTTATTCAATAACTTGCTTGTGAAAACAATGGTAAATCATTGCATGTTAACATATTTTATTAAATTATGTTTAACAAAATTTAAAGCACTTTATGGAAAAAAGTGGTTTTATTTTACATTTTGGCAAATGACTTTAATATCTGGCTTCATAGAAGGCAGCTGGATTCCTGTATTTGTTTTTGTATTTAAGCTGTTTCAGTATGAAGCTTGAGTTGTCATAGATAAAGAAAATTGGGCCTCACACATTTTTTTGTGAAGAAGTAGGAGTTTTAAAAGTGAAGAGGATTTTAATAGCTTTTTCACATAACTATGGCTGTCGTTTTCTGATATTACACCAATACTTGTATGGTCAGGCCACTCAAGATAGCTGCTCTCTTGCTCTCTGTACATCTGCTGATCCACCAGTGCCTGCTTCACCTATACCTTAGGCACATGACTGACCTTCCTACATCCTGGCCCCAGGCCCCAGTTAGTGATTGTTCTTATCAAAGGGGCAGTGAGGGTCGCCCCTCTGCTAGTTTCCTTGGTAACTCATGAGCCAACTTGATGTCAATTCCCCTTATAACTGGCAATCTCCCCCCTCCGCCATCAGCTGTACACGGTGGAGGGGTCACTCCGTGTAAGCTCCCCCATCCATTAAACCATTGATGTCTCTGTTGTTGATTCTGGGCTCCTTCTTTGGTCTTAAAGCTGGGCAAGTGCAGGCCTTATAGGCCTGCGGGATGCAGCCCAACACTTGTCAAGGCAGTTACTTGAAGGTTAGTTGTATTGTGGAATCTAGAAGCATATTGACCCTTTTATTTCACTTTGTTATATGAAAATCTCATGGCTTATCTTGTACTTTGAGTGTATCTTTTACCACACAAGATTTTGTAATACCATGCATTGTTCATTTGGAAAATATTTGTCTATTGCATTGTGCAGATTTTCCAAAATTTAACACATTGTGTAAAATTTCTGTATATCATATCATATTTTTAATTTCAGCTCTGACTTCATTAGAAAGCCTGTAAGTGTCAGGAGGGTGTCAAGTTCATAGCTACAGATACAAGTTTACCAAATTTACAATTTTCTTTTCGGAACTTGAATTTCATCATTGGCATCAGATAGTGTGAATTGATTTCTTTGAAATGAAAGAAATTTCATGCTCATTGCATGCATTTTTAAGAAAATCTGCCAAACAACCAAGCCTGAATAACCATAAATTTTCTATTAGACAGCCTTTCAAATAAGAATGCTCTTCCTTGAAAAGAGTTGATAGTTGAGCTTGCAACTGACACAACTGGCTTCCTTGAGACAGCTGTGGTGCCTTATGGAAGCCTCCTCATTTCTTCATGCAAAATAGTGAAAAGTATGTGTATTCAAGTGTCAAGATTAAACAAAATTAGTAATTTTTAGGAATTTGTCAAGAGTAATTTGAAGTGAAATATATATATACATTCTTAACTGAGTGGGTAATGGTGAAGAATTCAATGGCTACGAGTCCAGTTTGGTACCACATTGAGAACTGCTAATACAAACTATACAGAAATGCTGAATTATCTTTCTAATTATTTTTAAAATTAATAGTGTACAGTTTTTGCCAGATGACTTTTAATAATCAGACATTCTAGAATGAATATAACATAGTACCTATTTTTGGAAATGCATGTATTTGTTTCTACCAACAGAACATATTTTACTCTAAAAAACCCAAAATACAAAATAATATTTTGTTCGTTTGGGGAAGAAATATTTTATGACCTTCATTAACAATCAGGATGCAAATGAAGGAAATATTCTAGTTTCTCTTGTAATATACATCAGAAAATATACATATAGTCATGGCAAATTGTGGACTATTTTTATAAGGAGTTTCAGTAAAGGATTTTACTAAAAGGGTTATTTAAGATGATAAAAGGTAACTTTAAAATTTTATCTTTTGCCTAATATAGGAAATGTAAAAATATCAAATGCCTTGTTCGCTATGTTATTTTGAAATCTTTCAGTAGTTCTTTTTCTTTTATGGTGGATTAATGCCTAGTAACGAGTACTTAAGGGGCAAGTTGAAGGGGACATATATTTTTAAAATTTTGAATGACTAAGACTACTTGAAAGAACCCTTAGATGTTTTTGTGTGCTTTACTAATTTTTTTTTACAGGTATTGTCTTTAAAAGTAGCAGGTAAAATTTTAAACGAATTCTGGGTTAACATTTATTACATATATTAATCAGATTTCTAAATAACCTTTGATGGACAAAGAAACGTAGTCTATTTCAAACAGAAGGTATACTTAAAATTTCTTATCTAAACTCTAATTTAGGTGAAAGTTTTAAATGCTCTAGTTTTCATAACTAGAAATGTTTTTCAGTCTTTTTGCTATTTTCTAAATCCAGTTGAGTCTTCGATAGAAAAATCAAATGTCATAGCTTTAAAACGTTTCTTTTAAAGTTAATGCCAATAGTATTTACTTGAAATTTTCACAAATTAATATATCTTTATTGCAAATAGAAATATGAGAACTATTAATTTCCTTAAATTTTAGGGTTAAGTGTACAGAATCCTGTAAACATTTTAAAATGCAGAATAACAGAAGATTTTTGCATTTCCTTAAAATTAGAAGTGACTGCTGTAATATCTTCCAGATGACGATCAAACTCTTGTGATGTAAACAACTTCCTGGACAGGACTGAAACTGTAACAGTTTCAATTTTCTCCCAGCTGGACAACAACTTGCATCAACAGCTGCTCCATCTTTGCCTAGGGGCCAAGGAAGACCTGGATTTCAAAAATGAGACAAACTAGCTAAGAGCAATGAATTGATGATGCAGTCATTTGAATTTGGACAGTTATTCATTTCCTTATTTAAACAAGCAGGTTTGGATTCATTTTTTATTTTTTATTCATTCATTTTTTATTATTTTTTTTATTAAATAATAAAAAAAATAATTTTTCATTTTTATTATTCATTCATTTTTTATTCATTCATAGAAAGTTTACTTTTTTATTTCAAAAGCATTCATCTCATAAAAACAATATTGGGTAACTAGGAAATAATGCATTGAATATTTTTATATATAAATTATGAGCTAGCTTGGCTTTTTAAAAGGTCAAGCATCAGACACATTTTTAAGACGCTTCATCTTCTCTCGGGCATGTATCTTTCCCAAATGTTTGAATATTAACTTAATATCATATCAAACTTTTAGAACTTTGGCCTGGACCATGGTGCTGGTGAGGGCCAATGAGATGTGAAGAATTAGAATAAAGTTAGGGAGGCCCAACTGGAGTGATTGACAAATGGTCTCTGTGAAATCTGAAAACAAAGCAAGGACCTTTGGATTTTAGTCTAACACACTCCCAACTGAGCTATTTCACAAGAGTGTAATATAATAAAAATACACACTTCCTTCCTCCCCCTTCCTCTCCCTGCCCATTCCTCCCTGATGAAGTCACAGGCCTAAGACAGTAACTATTTTTTTCTTCTTGTTAGTGCTTCTTAGAAAGAGTGCACTGAAACATTGAGTTGTGGTCAGAAGAACAGAGCTTCAGTTCCTACATCTGTAAAATGAGAATGTTCCAAATGAATTTATGGTGTTAGAAGTTGGTTACTTTTATGGCTGGGATTGGTCAGGTTCTATTTCTTAATCTGAGTCTGATTACACATTTGCAACATTTTTGTAATTATAAGCCAATTTTAATAAAGAAAAGAAGCAATCTATTAAACCTGTATTATAAATCAAGTTATGCCTAGGTAGGTAGAAGAAATGTTTCCCTTCATTCAGAAGATATAAGAGAAGGGAGTCAGAAAATAAGTAAATGAATACAAATGAAAATGTTAAATCTTTAATTAAAATTCAATTGAAAAGTCCATTGTGACACTATGATTTAACCACAACCTCATTTTAGTGTATGTATAACTCCTTGGTTACCTGCATACATACACACTGGCATATAGATATAACAGGAAATAAGATAACGTAAGTGAAATAAGAGGGACACAGGTTTTGATTCAGAGGAAACCTTTGGATGAGGTAGGTGCATTTGTGAATTATGACTGTGAGTTATAAGTTCAGTGGTGCCTCAGAACACCTGAGAACCTGGACAGTTCTGCTGGCATTTGTGGTTATGATGGCTTCCTCAGAAAAATCACCCTTCAGCAGAGGCAAGAAGAGAAAGGAGATTAATGAAGTAGTGGAGCAAAGGAGTTTGGTCCATGGTAGAAGCCATACAGGGAGTGTAGATGAGAGTTTTTTTCCAGTGGAAATCACAAAGAATAAAGTTGCTTTTGTCTTGGGGCCATATAAAAGTGACAGCTATTACTGCAGCATCTGTGGTTGGTGCTAACTGCTAATGTCGGCAGTGAATATTTCTTTTCAAAATGCTTGCATCTGAGTCCTTCCTTATGTTCTCCGTGATACTCAGAAACAAAGATTAATTGCCATGGAAACCATGGTGAAATGACATATTTTGATAGATAAATAGACTGGCAATGGATATTTGCATTTAGATATTTGGGAATGAATCCAAAAGGATTCTGAACAAAGGCTCTTATCTTGCATTTCTCAACACTTTAATTTGAAAGGAGGCTTAGATTTCTCCTAGGCTCATTAGTTGTTTTTTATTTTGGAGGAGGGAGGAGAAGCAATACTTTTCAGAAACTTCTGGTAAGTAAAAGAATTTTATAATGGGTCTGATTTGTTCACAGAGTACTGAAGCACCCCATACTTCAGAGGAAACTGGACAGAATAGGACAATAGGGGTTCCCAGAGGCTGGTCCAACAACTTACACATAAGGGTATGTACCTGTGGAAACAGCCTAGATTATTTCGGAAGAGGAGCTATGGTCATAGTTGAGAAGCATGCATAATGTGTGAGGACAATGACTCATGACTCAATAGCTCTCATACATAGGTGATGAGTTTAGAAGGTGGGCATGTATCAGAAGGATCAGAAGTCTTCACAATTAGTCCAGAGAGGCCATGCATAGAGATTATGATAATGCTGAAGTTGCAATTGTGCATGTTGCCAGGATGGCAGGAGCTGCAGTTCAAAGGAATCATTTCAGACTCTACAACATAGCATTAAAAAATTGTTTTCAAAGGTCAGATTTATATAAAAGATAAAATTACAAGCCTGGATCTTGATCTTCTGTAAAGAAAAGTTTCCTTTAATGTATTGAGTGGATTCCTGAAATGAAGATCAGTTCTTCCAATCCAGTCTGCACCTTGAGTCAAGCTAGGTCTGGTGGAAACAGGAGGTGGAGAAGGGAATAAGTGTGTGTACTTCATAGAGTGGTGGGAAAAGGGAGGAAGGGAGAGTAATTTAACCTATTTTGCTGCTGTACCCCTCGCACTCATGAGAGCATTAAATAGGAGGATCAACTCATTTAAACCAGCTATTTTGGGAGTGAAAAGAAATGCTATTAATAATTAGGCTGGACAATGGGTGTAAATTGGGATGTATGGGCACACTATCATTAAGGCAATTTTTGCATGCATCAGCTGGAATGTTCAGGACATGGAGAACACAGTTCATCTATTTATTCAGGACTTGAGTTCTGTGTCCTTGGACCTTTTAGCACTGTCAGAGCTATGGGGAACAACTGCTTCCCTGGCATTCATCACTTCCTGAATTGTCTTCCTGGTTACATCTCCATAGGTCTCATTTTCAACACACTTGTGAATTTCTTGAAAGAGACTATGCTTAGTGCTCTATGTGACATAGAAATCCATATATTGAAGGTAAAATCAGAAGAAACATTAGAGAGAAGGGAAATAAAGATGATTCAATTTGTAAAATTGGAGTTAAATCTCAAATCTGACTTCTTTTACTCTTTCCATCTTGTTGTAATTAAAAGGAAATATAAGAATGAAACAACAAAACTACAGAAAAAATACCAGTTTAAATCACATAGTTTACTAATTATTTTTTTTATTAGTAAATTGTTTACAAAATTCCTTTGTCAATATTTGGGCATTGATCACCACAATTAAATGGTTTTCATTTTACCTGTGTTTTCATCAGTTTAAAACATGAGAATTAGTAAACTATTAAAAGAGGTAAAATAAAATATGCAAGGATGAATTTCTCACAAATATTTCAGTCACTCATTGCAAGCATTTATTTTTTTCCCAAACATAACAAAGAAATATATGCCGAAATACAGGAGTGAAATTTACCAGATGTCTAGCAGCCTCAAGCCACACAGACATTGGTCAAAACTTGAAAATTCAAGATGTAAGACAGTCTGTTATTCTGCTTCAAGCACTATTTTCATTCCAGTAAAGCCACTGAAGTGTATGACATCAGATAAATCTATTTATATTTTAATTTTATAATTTTGATTAAATGAAGACTTTCAATTTATAATACATAAGCATAATTTCACTAATTCTATTTATGCCATTTTATCCTTAGTCATATAAATAGAATAAAATATTTCATAGGCTAAGTAACATATAAATGTAGATATTCTCAGTTAAATAAAGTTTATTAATTCATTTCTTAAATCAGCTTTGTTTTATAAAATTACAACAAAACACATTAATAAAATTTTAAAGTAGAATTTATTATTATTTTAAAATTGAATACCTACTCTGCAGCAGAAATGGTGCTAGTCATTGTGCCAGGAAAACAGAATCTCAGATATCCTCCCCCCTCTTTTTTTTTTTCTTTTTTTACAGATAGACTATTAATATATTTTGCTTGTTGTATTAACACTTTAAAGGGAACACATAAAGGGCCAAGATGAACAGTAGGTGTGGGAAACAGGATATTGAAGGAAGCCATCTTACTGAAGAGATGCTCTTTAAACCAAGACCCAAGGAATGAGGTGCTGGTCATGTGAGGATTGGGGGAAGGAACAATACAGGTTGAGAAAACACCATGTGCAAAAGCCTTGAGGAAGGAAAGAATTTTTTGTGTGTATGAAGAACTGCGAATATCTTCTTTGGCTGTAGCAGAGTAATAAAGAGAGAGATTGGAGATAGTCAAAGGACTATGGCAGGGTTTAGAGTTTATTTTAGCAGCAGTGAAAAACCATTAGTATGCTTTAAGAAGCACAGAATGTGATTAAACATGCATTTTAAGGAGGACTATTATTCTGTAAGGGGTGAGAATAAATGCCTGAGAAGGAGTAAACCAGTTAATCTGGTTAGAAGGCTGTTATTAATAGAGGTGAGAGATGACTGCAGTTAAGACTGAGGTGTTATCATGAAAATGTCATGAGATGAAAAAAGAAGGAAAAGATTATGTTGCTGCACTTAGGAGATGGAATTGATAAGGCTCCTGAATAATAGGATGGTTATGAAGGGAATGGAAAAGTACAAATGATTTCTAGTTTTGAGACTGAGTAACTAAGGAGACTGTATTGTTCTTTACTGAGACATAGTAGGCTCAGGCAAAGGGAAAATTGGAGTGGGAGAGTAAGAGATACTTTTTGCACAAGTTAATTTTGAGAAAGCCATGAGGTATCGATATAGAAATGTCAGTGCAAAGTTGCATGTGTGGGTCTGGTTTTAGAGGAGCATTCTACTCTGGATCTATACTTTTGGGAGTCATTGTGCTAGGGCAATATTTAAATCCATAGGAATTGGTGATATCACTTGGGGAAAAAAATCTAGAAAGAGAAGAGGAGCAAAAGTTAGCTGTGAGATACAGAATATTTATAGGTTGGATAGAGAAGAAAGACCAAGCATTTGAATTAAATCATATAACTAACATCAAAATTACAAAGAGAAGAAGAGAAAAAAGAATTATCAAACATTAGATATGAAATGTGTTGATAAATATTTAATTCGTCTAAAGTCTATTTATGTATTGTTGTTGTACATAACAGATTATAGTAGCTAAGAAAAACTAACATTTATATAGATCTCACTAGATTCAAAATATACTTCTAAGCATTAAGAAACTGTAAAAGAGAAGAACAAATATGACTCCATGTTAGATCTGTTCCTTTTATTTTGACTTTTGTGCTCTGTTTCCTGTGCTTAGTCATGCTGGCTCTGCACCTCTGTAAAAGAATGCTGTCTATAGCTTGAAATATACAGAATAGCTTATTCTCTGGGCTCCAACCTTTAAAAGTCCATTCATATAGAGATAAAAAAGTTGCAGAACAGAGAATAACATTTGTCCTGTTGGAGCTTTATGGGAACATCGTGACCTGACCTACCTGGACAGCTGAAAGAACAAAGGATTCCTCTACCAAGAAGTCTGCAACAACTTTTGGGTGTGAGCCACCCGTCTCCTTGCATGGCCCTGCAAAAAACCTTTCTGTGCTCCAAACTCTAACGTTTTGCTTTCAGTTTGTTTGACCTCACAGTGCATTGGGCATGTCAACCTGCATTCGGTAAGAAGTCTAATGCATAAAGTAATTAAACAAAAACAACCTTTGGACCTCTGGCCTTAACCACAGTGGGATACAATCTTCCTATATGACAGCTTTGGTGAAAGAGAATTGCAGAAAAAACTGGTTCTTTCACAATGGGGTATTTCTAGAAGGAGAGTCTAAACCGTGGGACATTTCCTAGAATATTGGCACTTGATGGGATATCAGGGAAATAGACTCCTGACAGGGGGTTTCAGTGAGACCAGGAAACACCAGAGCAAAGAGGAACAAAATGACCAACTCTATCCATGAGTTTTTCTTCCTTTCTGTAATTATTGGACTAACTATGATTTAAACTAATTCTTGTAGTTGTGCTGTAGATCCCATCTCCTCTGACCTATTCAGTGACTTCACTCCAGTGATCATCCCCTTCATCTCTCAGATCACCAATTGGAAACATTCTTATAGCACCAAACTGTAATTTATCCATATTCAAAAGAAAAAGGAACAAAACTCCTTTGACCCACATCTCTTTCCAATTAAGTGTTTATCTATACTTTTTCTTCATTTTGTCTTGAATATACTCCAAAAGTTTTTTTTGTTGTTTTCCTCTAATGCCATTTTTGCCAAAGTCAACAATAATTTCTACCTTGTTCTATTAAATGTTCAAGTCTCAGTTCTCATGTAACCCATCAACAACATTTGGCACAGTTGATTACTACAGTATTTTGAAACAGTTCATTCAATTACCATATCACCTGTTTCACTAACTACTCATTCTCCTCTCCTTTTCTATTTCCTCTTCATATTGCCAAGCAAGCCCAAGAAACCCCTTCTCTTCCATTCTACACTTACTTCTTAGGTGACCTTATCATGTTCCATAGTTTTAAATACTCCTTGTATCTCATGAGTTCCAAGTTTATATGTTGATCCTTTAAAATCCAGATGAATACAACTACTCAGAAAACACTTTCATGTGGGCATCTACTAGGCATTTCAAACTTATAATATGCTTCACTGCACTAAGGATCTTTCCATCTCAGTCTTCTTCTACTCCACCAAACCCAAGAACCCCATTCTTACTATTGATAAGGCTAAAACCAAAAACAAATCCTCAGATTGATATTTGACTTATCATATATTTAAACCATCAGCAAATCCTGTAGGCCCCAACTTAAAATACATCCAGTGTCTGTTTACATATGAATTAGGAAGACTTTGTAATAATTAAATACTACGTTATAAAAACTAAGCAATCATACAGTGAAACTTAATAGAAGTTTCACGATATATTTTATTTTATAGCTTCCAGGTGAGAAAAAAAGAGGTAGAGATGAAAATATAACAGTAAGCTTCCTATTGTTGCAAAAAAAAAAAAATTACCACAAACATCATGACTTAAAACAGTACACATTTCTTATCTTACAGTTCTGGAAGTAAGAGGACCCAAATTGGTCTCACACGGCTAAAATAAATGTGCCAACAGGTTATTGACCCTCCAGGTTCTTTCTGGAAGCTCGAAGGGTGAATCTATACTCTTGTCTTTTTGAGTTTCTAGGGGCTGCCCATATTCCTTGGCCTGTGGCCCCTTTCCATCCTCCAAGCCAACAATCACATCACTTGGACCTCTCCTTCCAACATCATGTATCCCTCTCTGATCCTTCAGCTCCCCCCTTCACTTATAAGGACACTGTTGATTACATTGGCCCCACCTGCATAATCCAGGGTACATCCCCATCTTAGGATCCTCAAGTTAATCACATCTTCAAAGTCTCTCTCTTTTTTTTTTTTTTTTGTTTCGCAGTACGTGGGCCTCTCACTGTTGTGGCCTCTCACGTTGCAGAGCACAGGCTCCAGACGCGCAGGCTCAGCGACCATGGCTCACGGGACCAGGCGCTCCGCGGCATGTGGGATCTTCCCGGACCGGGGCACGAACCCACGTCCCCTGCATTGGCAGGCGGACTCTCAACCACTGCGCCACCAGGGAAGCCTCAAAGTCTCTTTTGACATGTAAGGTAACATATTCACAAATTCCTGGGATTAGGACATGGACATCCTTGGGATTCTACCATGATTTTCTGCCCCAATACAGTAAGCCATCTCATTGAGTGCAAGATAGACACCAGGCAGAATTCCACAAAACGGTCACCTCTAACGGCTGGGTATAAATACCAATGGTGTCCCTGATGCATGGCGAATGTGCTAAATCAAACAGTAATATTCATTTCAGAGAACTTTTTTCTAGTGATCAAATAGTACAAATTTTTCAAATAAAATAAACCTGGAAATTTCAATTGCTTCATATAATACAAATAAAATAGGTAATGATATAATTACTACTGGAAGACTCTTTGGAGGAAAAAATAGTTTAAATCCTCCATTGTAATGCCCGGAAAGCAAAGATTCAGAAAAATAAGTGGCCTGTCTATGACTGCACAATTAATCAATGACACAACTGAAACAAGAACGATGGCTCATTTCTATCTTTAATGTCTGAGGTGGTGTCTTTTAATCTAGCTACTTAGTAGTCTCCAAAGAATAAATAGAAAATATATCAATACCCTTAGCTCCTAACACTTTCCTTTTATCAATCTGTGTTACTGTGAATTTTCCTATAAGATTATCTTACGTCTATACTTTCCTAAAAAGGAGATAAGAACTTTCAAGACATTTACATGATCTTAACTATTTAATATAATGTAGAAATAATGCATTTCTAATGTAGAAATAATTGTATTTAAAACAACATTTTCTCCCTCTTTGAAGGAATTAAATGGTTACTTGGTGTCAGATGTTTTCCATTTAAGAAGCTTATTTCAAATAATTATTTGGAAAGAGACAATTAATGGATTTGTTTTTGAATTGCTATTGGGAGATGATTATAATTTAAATGGATTCTAGCCTTCTATTCTTAAATAAGGCAGAGCCAAAAGACAAACAATTTGAGGTATATGAAATTGACTTGTGACATTTTAGATGGCAAGATACTTTTAAGTCCTATTTCATTCACGTTTATGATCTCTGAATATGTTTGAAGTTCTGCTTTTATTTCTGAAAAAATTACCAATTTAAATTGACAAAGACAAACTAATTGCATAATTTAGGTTGTTGTCGTTATTGGATTAATTCCTTCTCTATATGAAAGCATGACTCAAATAACTCTGTGATGGCAAAAATTTAGTACAGGAAGACAACCAGTTATTCTGTCACTTCATAATGGTAGCTTTTTAATCCTCTGACCCAAGGTCAATTGCATTGTCTTTGGTGAAAGATAGAAACTGTCACTAAAAAAGATTTTACTGGGCAGCAATTCTGAATCTATTTCCTCTGATGAAATGTCAATAGCTTTCTAGGACAAAGTGTATTTTTTCTAGAAACAAAGGTGAAATTGGTTTGAAAATGTATTCCACAAATCAATCCCCTTCAATATAAAACATGAGACAGAAAAATTAACAAGTAATCCAATATGCTGTTATGTTTCCATTTTTTATTTTAATTCATCAAACATATTACATTTTCTCCAAAAAAACAATTTAGGGAAGCACTGATGTTCTTCTAACGGTTTTAGAGTCATAAAACTTGTAGTAAAAAGTCAGCTGCTGTGAACCTGGAAATCCTTGAAAGCTAACAAGAGATAAAATCCTCTGAAAGGGCAGACTTGTAGGATAATGCATGTTATGTGGCATTATAGAAAAGAAACCAGAATATTAATAAAACTTGTTGATATATGTATTCAAAATAATACAACTTCAGATATTTTAGAATTATGGTAAAAAGTATATTTATCATTTATAGTAATATCAGGTTCCACTTTCCCAAATTTTTTATCATTAAATTTTACAAATTTTCTCTTGTTGGTTTTTTAAAAATGCAATTCTTTTTTTGAATCAAAACAGTAAAAATATAATCCAACCAAAACAGAAGATATAAACCTTAATTTTCCTTATAAAAATGTTAAACCCTGTATAATTTTCCCATAAGTAGCCTTAGTAACTAGTCAACTTCCTGAAAACTGTTTGCAGTGTAGAGAGTCACATACAATAAGTAATTCTGGTATAAAACAGCAAGTTCCTACATGCATAGTTTTACTTACATGCACATGTGAAAAGGAACTTCACATGGAAATATTGTGGCGAACAGAAGGAAGGGAGGCAAGTAAAGGAAAGGCAGAAAAAGGAAAAGCCACAAGTAAGGCTGGATTATCCCTGTTCAGGAGGACAGGTCAAAGGCAACAGAAATAGAATGATCTTGGTTTCTTTATCAGCACAGCGGTAAGGCTATTCTGGAGATGGGCAAGCAATTGAATAGTAAGCCACCTCCTACAGGACACGCAGTACCATCAAGATGATCCTCCTGAAATAGCAAGAGGGTTTTGGAGGATCATCTCAAGTTCCAACCACCGGTTAGAGCAATTCTGGACTTCCTGGGCTCTGGGATCCCTGAGTGTCAGAAGCCCCTTGAAGGTCCAACTACCTAGTACATTGTCCTACAAAAAGCTGCCCTGTGAAAATACTCAGATGTAGAGCTCCTGGTACACTATGGCCTGTTATGAGCTAAAGGACTGGATCCTACCCCTTAAACTGGGGCAGGAAGAACTTGAGTGTCTGTCCCACTTGCAGTGACAGTTGGATCTCCAGTAATGTCAACATAGACAAGGAGCAAATGGAGGATGCTTTGCTCAATACTTCTTCTAGAAGAAGAAATCAGATCTATACACAAAAGACATCTAACCCTTTCTAGAAGGAAGAACAATCATCAGAGCCACCACCAGAGAGAGTGATAATGTCTTCACGTGCTTACCAAACTGATGAGGATTGACCCACTGTTTCTGCTTCCATATAACTCAGCTACTTCAGGCTTACGGAACAGACTCCAGTGAAGGCCCAACTCAATAATCCTTTATTCACACCTGCTTCAGAAAGCCTTTAATTTTCCTCTTCCATCCTTCCTGCCAGAGTCAGCTGTGTTCCACTGTGCAACACATGATACGGCTTCATATTATCGTTTAGAGGCTCAGTTCCCTAACCTCTGTTCAAAGGATGAGTATCACAAAGAACTCTTGCAAAAGCCAAAACCGTCATGAGCCTCATGTGGCTGATTCCAGTAACTCCACTGCCTGAAAACAGCTATGCCCGCCTTGTAGTAATAACTGGGTGTTGTACTTCTACCTTAAGCAGCTGAAGAACTCTGCTCCATTTCATCCATGCAGTGTTTACTTATTCCTCTAATTCTGGTCTGTGGAGTGACAGTGAAGATTATAGCTCTGCTAGGAAGCTGAAGTGGTATGGTACATCCTCAAAAACATCTCTGGCACCATCAAAGACAATATCTAAGGGCTTCCCTGGTGGCGCAGTGGTTGAGAGTCCGCCTGCCAATGCAGGGGACACGGGATCGTGCCCCGGTCCAGGAAGATCCCACATGCCGCTAAGCGGCTGGGCCCGTGAGCCATGGCCGCTGAGCCTGCGTGTCCGGAGCCTGTGCTACGCAACGTGAGAGGCCACAACAGTGAGAGGCCCGCGTACCGCAAAAAAAAAAAAAAAAAGATCTAAGACTGACAATTTAGAGATTAGCGATCAATGCTCAAACCTGTTGCTGGATATGAGTTTCTGCCACAACCCATAACGACTGTTGTAATTATTCTGAGTAGAAATGTTCACCCCTATCTTTACCCAAACAATGCAGGTTGAGGAAGAGATGTCTTCCTTAGTGAGTAAAAAGAAAGATAGCGAAAGCTCAGCAACTATAATCATTCCATTGACAAAATGTGTTTTTTGTCTTTCAGGGGGACTGCCTATCGTCCCTCTGGCGATACCTATATGTCTCAATTCATCTGATCCAAGGGAACAAAAATTAATGATGTAAAAATGTAAGTCCATCAAATATGACAGAAAACCCATTTATAGAAGTAGGATTGATCCACTAACAAAATTTTTTGCTTTCTGTCCCCATTATGTTAAGCTTGACTGGTCTAGAGGTCTTTGTTCCAAAGGGAGGACTATTCCACCAGGGAACAGAAAAATGATTCCCTTGAACTACAAGTTGAAACTGTAGCCTCTTAGGGATTCTCTTAGGGATGCCATTGAATTAACAGCCAAAGAAGGGGGTTACTTACTGTACTTGTGGGGGAGATTGATTTTAGCTATGAAGGAGAAATTGGTTTGCTACACAGTGTAAGTATGAAGTACTATGTCTGAAAAGTAGATCCTCTAAGGTGTTGCTTAAATACTAACATTATCTGAAAATTAAACATTTAAAAAAATGAATGTAACTTGTCAGGAACCTTTGAACTTGGTGATATCATAGGCCTATAATTTGCTTTTGCTTGGTTAATATTATATAGCAGATTTTCATTCTCACAGTCCAAAAGGAATTAAATTTCAAAAATGGTCATACTATATTTACTATCTGGCAATGACTATCTGAATTGGTCACATAGGATATGTTTCAAGGCATTTGGGGTTTTGATAGTTTATATCTGAGAAGACTCTATCTGATGAAGACATTCTATATAATAACTTGAACTTAACATTGACAATATTGTGATGGTAGGATAACACAAACTTTTTGATGTCTGGATATCAAAATGAGGACAGCACAACTTGTATCTTTTCATATCATACAAAGAAAGAATCTGAAAGAGCTGATAAAACACTCTACTTCAGTGTGTATACTCCATCATATGGGTCATTAAAGGCTACACATTTGTGACTTATGAAATAATGAGATAAGAATCAGCTGAAAAAGACCAGAGGATGTTGGTGATAGTTTCATATAAATCGAAAAATAAAGTAAAAGAGGCAGAGGCAAGCTATCCTTTTTAAACTCAGGGACATAATCACAAAGTGGCTTTTTCTTTCATCATGGTGAAATGTCTATATATGGAATGATGAGTAATGATGTGACAAGTGTTCCATCCACTCCTAGGATCCTGCTAACTCAGTTCATTCAATGTATTCAGCTAATGAAGTTGAGGTCACAAGATCAAGCCCCCTGTGGTCTTTATATTTTCCTAACTGCCATCGCACAAAATCATTTAGAGAATTTAGATTGGAAATATATAGGCATTCAGTCTAGCCAGGCATCTTAATTAGGCCAATCCCCTGCCATCAGAAAGAAGCATCTCTTTGAAACCATTTTGTACAAAAGCTTTTCAAAAAACAATTTGTTTCATTATATACCATTTAAACAACTACTTTCTCCAGTTTATATTTTAATATGCTAATCTAACTACCAAATTATTCCATTAATAAGAGCTATAGGGTCACATGAAGTTGTAACTGAAGCAACAAATTTGTCCCATTTTCTTTTTTGCCTTTTGGTTAATTTTTTACTTGACCTTCAGATGGTGAACATAAAGTAGTCAAAACGATATTTAGGAGCTAATTTATGTAAATATCTTTCTCAATTATTGATATTTCTACTCTTGTGCAATACAAAGGGGTTAAGTGTTGTTATATGCTTAAAGACTACAGATGATGACAGATGATAGATATGTAGACATATATATATGTAGATAACAATGTAGTAAAAGTATATTTTCAAACTCACGGATTTATGCTAATGAGCAACCAACTCATGTAACAGATACATGGGTTATTACTCGCAAACCAAAAGCCCAATCCAAGCTCACCCAAAAGAAAAAATTTCCATTTAAAAGTTATTATTTTGTTGATAATTACAAACAGGTATTGAGTTAATTTCAGTAAAATAATTCAACATAATCATGGTTTCAGAAGTGTAAAAAGTATTCATTTTCCCTCTGAAAAACAATTATAAGTTGAATGTGAAAGTTAAAATCATATTTGTATCATCTAGATTATAAATTATAAGCTATAATTTAAAAATTTATGAGTTCAACATTCATGGTATGTATTATTGTTTCCTCAGTAAGATCATAGGAAAAAGAAATAGAAAAAATATTCATAGATTTACACTTTTCCTCCACTAGTTTGTGAAATATTAAGGTAAAGTTATTTATAGACTATTTCATCTTTGTCTTACACATACAACACACACACACACTTGTTTATGTCTCACTAAATTTTAGTAACAAAAATTCAAAACTAAAATATCTAAAATTTTGATACACATAGTGTGTTAATTTATAACTAAAACATTGGTGGGTGATTTAACATTTTTCATACTACATAGAAGTGCATAATAAGAAACAGGATAATGTAGGGATTAATATCATGTAATAATAGACAAAGAATGGCAGAATAAGTAGGGTTTAAGATCACGGTTACTGGAATTAGACTGCCTGGGTTTGTGTCCTGGTTCTATCATTTACCAGTTATGAGACCCTAGTTTTTCTTATGTTCCTAGTACTTCACCTCCCAGATGTCATTAGACTAGTACCTACCTCTAAGTTTTGTTGTGGTGTTTAAATGAGTTAATATATGGGAAGTATATAAGGCAGTGTCTGGCACATGATAGCATCGTATATTTTGTGCATTTGCTTTCTATCATCACCATCATCATCATATTATAAAAATGGCTACAACAATTTTATAAGGAATGTGAACTGTATAGCTTGCTAAAGTTACTAACTCTAGCCACATATATAAAGTTAGGAAGTCTATACAGTAAAAAAAAAAAAAAGAGTCCCTTTATTTAACTATTTAATCACTTACAAACAATTTGCAGTTAACAACAAAGTATACAAGCAGGCTACTGGTTTTGGCCAAAATGGTGAATTAACCCAGGGATGCCAGCCAGCTTCTTGCTGGAAAGAACCCTAGTGATGTCAAAAAAGACCTTAAAGATGTCTGTTAAAACACCACATGATAAGCAGGGGGTATTTCAGAGACCTAAGGAAAGTTACAATATGCCAAGCTTGTATTTAGGGGACAATATAGATATTAATGAGTATTAGGGGATCCCTCTTCCATTTTATAACTTACCCTAGGAAAGAGCTAGTCTGCTAAAAATGTTTCTGATCAAAGAGTATCAACCTCTGCAGTTTTCCCATAAAGGTATCAGTTTTCTTTCTTAGATATCAGTTGCTAAAAACTCTAAAACAATGTGACTATGCAATAAGATAAAGCAGTAGAATGATGCTGACCAAATTAAGTGAGAGAAACATCAGAACATCAGGCACAAGTAACAAGCTAATTTAAGACTCAATTGTGTATATATATATATACACACACACACACACCAACACACACATGTGCATACATACTTATTTCAAAAAAACTCACACAAACATATATATGTATATTTAACACCAGATATACAGGTATTCCATTGTAATTTAATCCTCTGACCTCAGTAGACCTTGTTCTTTTTAAACTAAACCCTCTCAATACTCTTTCCCCGTTGGTGGGCACCTGCTTTTTTTTTGAGCTTAAGGGATAGAGAGAATAATTTGGTTACAATAAACGGCTGAAATCCTAATTAACAACTAATTTAATTTACAAGATCCAGGATTGAAAGGATTTTCCTATTTCATAGAAGAAGGAAAATTAGCTTGCTAATAGAAGAAGAGGTGGCAAAGTAACTGAAATCTTTTAACACTGATATATTAACACAGACCCAAAAGAGAACAAGGTCTAACGTACCACTAGATGTTTTCATACATCCAATTTTGCTAAACACAGTCACCCTCCATCATTTGTTTCCTCTGCTGATTCACAATAACACCCCAGAGAGAATTTGCTACCCCAGAACAATTCTATAAACTTTCCATTTCTGTACTTAAATCAGGCTCTTAAACTCATCTCCCTTCATTACATTCCCACTGTAATATAGAGAATCTATGTGGGTAACAGCAACTGGGAAGTCTTTCCTGGATGATAAGTCTAAAGTTACCTGATTTTCTTCTCAGTGTGGTACAACCATCTTAAGTTTCCTTGGTGCAAATTTTTCAAAGAATCAAGCAATTACTTTCTATTATCTCTTATGTACACCAGTTAATGTCAAACTGACCCATCTGTTTATTGTTTTCACTGCCCTTATGAACTTGGTTATGTTTTTAATTTTTTTAGTTTTATAGATAACTACGGATATATATATATATATATATTTTTTTTTTTTAATTTTTATTTTTATTTTTTTTCTCGGTTCGCGGGCCTCTCACTGTTGTGGCCTCTCCCGTTGCGCAGCACAGGCTCCGGACGCGCAGGCCCAGCGGCCATGGCTCACGGGCCCAGCCGCTCCGCGGCACGTGGGATCCTCCCAGGCCGGGGCACGAACCCGTGTCCCCTGCATCGGCAGGCGGACCCTCAACCACTGCGCCACCAGGGAAGCCCTGGATATATATTTTTTAAAAATTGAACTTGAGTATATTAGTATGTTTATGGTCAGTTTTACTCCTCACTTTAGTCCTAAAATCATCTACAGACCTTCCCTGAATAGATTTTAGCTCTACCACATGTGGCTACATTTCCAAGAGCTATTTACTTCACTTGCAAATGGATTTTCTCTTTATATTGTCAATGCATGGGTTGCAAACCCATTATCAGGGTAAATGGAAGTGATATCTGCACAGTGCAGCCTTTTATAGAACTTCAAGTCTACTTATTCAAATGCTGAATTTGTGGTCCACTCACATTTACGGTTATAAAAAAGGCAAAGAAGCCCACAATTGCATATATGTATATAACCACAGGATATTCCTGACTTCTATACTTTTACATAGCTTACTAGTTTTGCATTTAAAATTTTTTGAATATATATGTTCCATTCTCTTGACCAATATCTTACCATCAATAGTCTCCCACTGATTAATCTTGCTAATTTACCAAGCTTTGGACTAGGATATGGGAGATAAATTTCTGGTACTATGGGTCAACACCAAGTATCAATATAAAAGTTATAACATTCATATTGGCAGAGATGCTGAACAAAAGAAAATTGATCCAGTCAGTAGAAGAAAACAAAAGACAATATGGTAATTAGAAAACAAGCAGCAAGATGGTAGAAACAAATCCTAAATTATCAGTAATTACAATAAATGCAAAGGTTTAAAGTAATTGATTAAAAGTAGAGAAACTACAATTTGATTTAAAAATAATTCAATATATTATTTCCACAGGCACATTTTAAAATACAAGACATGGAAATCTTAACATAAAATTATAGAAAAAGTGGGTCAAATAAAGAAAAGAAAAAAACATGAAAGTGATGTTTTAATGTAATCAATATCCAAATATAACATACATGCAGAAGAATATACAAATCAAAAGTATACAGCTTGATACATTTCTATAAAAAGAAGAAATAGACCCACAAATCTCCCTCATGAGAACTTCCAGCCACCCTCTTTCCCCAAGGATATATTATTTGAGCTTCCAATGATATGAATTCACTTTGCCTGTTTTTGAACTGTTTATAAATGGAGTCACATAGTATGCACCATTTTGTGTCTGGTTATATTGTTCCAATATTTGTTTTCAAAACTTACCCAATTTTTTTCATGTAATTGAGGCTTGTTCATTCTCATGGCTCTCTCATGTTTCACTGAATTAGTTATCTATTGCTATAAATTACCCCCAAATATCAAAGCTTAAAGAAACAAACATTTACTATATTACAGTTTCCGTGTGTCAGGAATCGAGACAGAATTTAGCTGAGTAATCCTGGCTCAGGGTCTGCCCTGAACTGGGAGGTAGGAGCCAGGGTGACAGTCAACTCAAAGTCTTAAAGAAGGAAAATCTGCTTCCAAGCTAACTCACATGGTCCCCTCTGCCTGTTGCATAGAGGTTTGGGTTTGGTGCCTTGTGAGCCCCTTCTTCGGGTAACTCATACCATGTCAGCTGGCTTCCCTCAATGTGAGTGGAGAAGTGTGAGAGAACACTTAAAACAGAAGCCTTAGTTTTTTTGTTCCTTAATCTCAAAAGAGAAATCCTATCACTTTTCATTTATTCTATTGGTTAGAAGTGAGTCATTAGTTCCAGTCCACACTGAAAGGGAAGTGATTATGCAGAATGTAAATACCAGGAGTCAGGAGTCATTGGTGGCCATCTTAGAGGCTGCCTACGGCATCCACTATACGAGTATATCACTGTTGGCTTATCCATCTTAAAGTAGAGGCGTAATTGAGTTTAGTTTTTAGCTATTATGAAACAAACTTCTAGGAACAATCTTGTACGCTGTTTTGGGGAAATATGTGCATGTTTTTCTTGAGTTTATACTTAAAAGTGGAATTGCTGGGCTTACCTTGTGGCGCAGTGGTTGAGAGTCCGCCTGCCGATACAGGGGACGTGGGTTCGGGCCCCGGTCCGGGAGGATCCCGCATGCCGCAGAGCGGCTGGGCCCGTGAGCCATGGCCGCTGAGTCTGCGCGTCCGGAACCTGTGCTCCGCAACGGGAGAGGCCACAGCAGTGAGAGGCCAGCGTACCACAAAAAAAGAAAAAAAAAAAAGTATGACTGAGGGGGCTTCCCTGGTGGCGCAGCGGTTGAGGGTCCGCCTACTGATGCAGAAGACACGGGTTCGTGCCCAGGTCCGGGAAGATCCCACATGCCGCGGAGCGGGCTGGGCCCGTGAGCCATGGCCGCTGAGCCTGCGCATCCGGAGCCTGTGCTCCGCAACAGGATAGGCCACAACAGTAAGAGGCCTGAGTACCACAAAAAAAAAAAAAAAAAAAAAAGTGGAATTGCTGATTTACAGGGTATGTATATATCCAGCTTCCTTAAAAACTTCCAGTCATCCAAAGTAGTTTCAAAATTTCAAATTCCAAAGAGCAATGTATAAAAAAGTTAATAGTTGTAATATACCTTAATATCACTACTATATCCTTTATCTTAGTGCCTGTGTGTCATTAAAAAAACATGTAAAGACCCCAAAGATATTCTCCTATGTTATTTTCTATGATGTTTATTATTTAAATTTCATGTAGGCTCTAGATTACATTTGAAATGTATTTTTGTGTATATTGTGAGTTAGAAGTCAAGATATAAATATATATAGCATTACATATATATACATATATATGTATATTCATATGTATATATCTATATACACACACAGATATATGTATATATCTTTTGTTTTTTCCATTTGGATAGTCAGTTGGTCCAGTGACATTCAGGAAACGACCATTGTCTCCACATTGCATGACAGTGCCACACGTACACAGATGGGACTATTCCTGGACTCCATTGTGTTCCATTTGTCTATTTTCCTGTCATTGTTCCAACAGCATATTGTTTTAGCTATTGTAACTTTTTAATAATTATAATGTCTAGAAATAGCTGTATTTTTTTCAGGATTGTTCTGTTTATTCTTGTTGTTTTGCATTTCCACAAATATTAAAAATAACTTGTCAATTTTACCTCAAATACCTCAAATTCTTCAATTAATTTTCCTGATTACCTCAGTGTCTCCGATGTTGCCTTTCTTTTACTGTCACTCTCTCTGCTGCAGTGTTTCGTTTTAGTGAGTTTTAGTCTATTTCTCAATCATACTGATCACAGGTGATTCTTTACATTTTCTCACTCTAATGGCACCTTTTGCTGTTGATCATGGTTGCTATCTTGATCATTTTCTATATACATACATATATATATATATATATATACACACACACACATATATATGTATATATATTTGTCAACTATTTATTAGATTTATAGAGGAGCTAGTCATGAGTAGTTATTTCCTATCAGCCTTTAGAAAGGAGACAGCCTGGTAGTTTTAGCTCCGAGTTGGCATTGCTATGAACTGGTCTGGCACTCACAGCTAGGCTTTGGTATTCTCCTGTTGAACATAAGGAATTTCACACAACATCAACCTGAGCACTATTACCTACTCATGTCTGAATACAGACTGAACCTGACCATTGCTAGTTCATGTCCCTAGAATAGAGTATTTTATAAGAAACTAGGAAAATGCAAATATTAAATGGCAAATAAAATGCAGTATTTTTATAAAGCTGCCTTTATGGGCACTATCTAATGTATGCATGCTCATATTAATATATTTTATTTTCTCAACACAGTTTTCATGGGATTTATGTGCATTATACTATTTATGAAGTTTAAGGTGATTCACCATAATAAAGGCATTTGCATTTCAACAGGATCCTTCAGTAGATTTTGTGCCAAGAAGCTTACATTGCCATGTAATTCATTTGCTTTTTAGCAGTCTCTGGACAGGATATTTAATGACCTGGCCTTATTACTCGGTGGTACTTAACTCTCTCAGACACTACACACTTGAAGAATGAAAAGCCAACTGTCTATATGATAGAAAGTATCTCTGCATTTCTCACTCTGCTGAATCATCATAGAAATTTATTTTACACTCTTTTATCATACAATGAACAGAAAACTCAGTCCTCGCCACTCTCAAGTTAGCATGACAATTGCCTCATAATTCTGTTGCATAGACAAAAATCTTAAAAATTGTTCTTTTATTTTTTTTATTATTTATTTATTTATTTTTGCAGTACGCGGGCCTCTCACTGTTGTGGCCTCTCCCGTTGTGGAGCACAGGCTCTGGACACGCAGGCTCAGCGGCCATGACTCACGGGCCCAGCCACTCCCACATTAATGCCAATCCCATTTAAAGATGGAAGTCTACTTGGCTTAATAAAATCCAGACTATCACACTCCCATAGGGCAGGGTTTGTTTAAAGGTCAGTGAATGAGTACAATTCTGCAAATCAGAACCAGTGAGTTTTCATCCTGGGAATATGGTTAAGATGTAGAGAAAGTAGAATTTTGTGAGTTTTGTTTTCTATGGAGTGCTCTCCTATTCCTATTTTTATAGCACTTATTATTGTTGTACCACCTAAAAATCAGAGTAATTGTCTACAAAATAAAGGATAGATCACAGCACTCGGATGCCTAGGATTCTTTAGTGCCTTCCCAGTAGACTGAGAATAAAATATGAACACTTTACTCTGGCTAAAAAGGATCATATGGGTTAGATTCAGAACAAGTCAGTAGAGAAGCCAGGTTAATGAATGTGTTTGGCTACAGAAAGAGTGACTTGTAAGCAATGAATATTCTTAAATGTGTTAACATTAAAAATGTGATTATAAGAAATACTGTGGAAGGACAATGAGTAAGAAAACCAATAGAGTTAGGAAGGAAACACAAAAGGATATTTTTATGGAGAAGAATAAGGAGGTGGAACAGGAGAAAGGGATGGAGAAGGTGGCAGCAGCAACTGTATTTTAAGAAAGAAATGGTGGTTGGTGTAAAAATCCTTTGTGGCTTCTAGAACAAGATGACTGACTAAACAATTTATCTTTTGTGTCAGTCAGCTCAGTCAGGCTGCCATAACAAGATACCATAGACTGGATGGCTTAAGTAACAAAGATTTATTTTTTCACTATTCTGGAGGCTAGAACACCATGATCATAGTGCCAGCATGGACAGGTTCTGGTGAGAACTTTCTTCCTGGCTTTTAGATAGCTGCGTGTCTCTGTGTGCTCACATGACCTGTCTTCTGTGTACACACAGGGAGGAAAAGAAAGTGAAAGAGGAGGAAGACAGAGAGAGAGCATTCTAATGTCTCTTTTTATAAGGGCACTCATCTCATCATGAATTCCCTATCCTCATGACTTCATCTAAACCTAAATGTAATTACCTCCTAAAAACCCCATCTCTAAATATCATCACATGGTTGGGGGGGTAGGGCTTCAACATATGAATTTTAGGGGCACACAAGCATTCAGTCCATAGCATCTTTCTTTCCCGACAAAATTCCATGGCAAGATAGAATAAGTAACAAACAAACAAATAATCCCATTGCAGCATGGTCGACTAGGAAGGATGCCTTAATAGACTAGGGACATTGAAATATTTCTGAGAGTTATAAAGTGCCTGGCATTTAATTGATGGGGAAACATAATAGAGCTGAGGGAATCCGAACTCAGTGTAGATAAATGAGTGAAAATCTGACAAGTGCTTTTTTGTTGTTTTTTTTAGAAACACAGAAAAATATTGCCAAGATCAGAAATAGAAAGAGCTGTGGTTCAGGGTCAACTAGTAGGAAAACTGTTGAAATGATTAGCAGTAGGAATATAGAATAATGACCCATCCCTAGCTGGCAGCTGAATGGCTGCAGCATTTTTCTCTAAAATAATGTCCAATAGGAAGAAAGAAAAGCTTTATCAATAAAATTTATGGGAACATTTTAGTGTAGGAAGACTCTACTCTGGGCATTTGGTTATGGAAAAAAAAAAGAACAATGCCACATATAATATTATGTGATACTGAGACAGAGGTCTTCTAAAGCTGGAAGGTAACCATTCTACAAACAGAGAACAGACAGCTTGACTGTGAATCCCCAAACACTCATGGTGACCAGGACTCCTGTACTCATCTGTGTTCACTCTGGAGGAACTGTGATTTTACATGAGTGAAGGAACCAATCCAAGCAATGAATATTGAGTCACCTTGAACATATTTTCTAAATATAAACAAGTAGTCTAAAGTCATCAAAAATTTAAGAAAAATTACTATGTTAGATAGGCAACAAACTAGAACAAAATCCTCAAAACAAACACACAAACAAATAGGGGTAATACAAATGTAAATCAATTGAAGGATTAATGATATGGCTGAAGATTAGTTTGGTGACATGCAAAAGCAACTTAAGGAATTCCTCCACACAACCCAAATCTTAAACGTACACTGCTTACATTCCATTTTCAGCCTAGCTTCCTCCTAGCTCATAATTTAGTCTCTGATATTCAGCCACAGTTCTGCCCTGTGTTGGTAAACAAATCTTTAATTTTGGTTTAGATATATTCTTTCTATTTTTACTTATAATTATTTCTGAGTGACTTGCTTATCTAAATCCAACTCATTAAAACAACACTAAAACGTATGCATTTGAATGTACTCTACAACAGTTAGAAATGCTTTCTAGAGAAAGATTCAGAGCTAGTCAACCTGTCATCTGGAGATAGGTGGTCTCAGGATTGGCAGGTTATCAATATCAGCAACAATTTAACAACTTCCACTTGCTCTCTTGTCTTCAGTGTCTTGGCACTTTACCCTTTTGTTCATTGCTTGCGTTTGTTCACAAGATAGATGCTACAGCCTCAGAACTACTGTTACATTCATGACAGGAGGACAGAAACACAGTGGCAAATGTGAACACGTCTCTCATGCATGTCCATTTTATAAGGGGGGAAATTCTCTGTAAGCTTCCAGAAGAATTTCCCTAGTTTTTCATGGACAATGCTTGATACTGCAAAAGGAGCTAAGAACTTCTTGAAATCAAAGTGTCTTCACCCAGTACTTAAAAACATGTTATTTAGTATCCTATTAATAAGAAGGGGATGGGAGAATGTCTGTTGGTTTGATAAGCATGGTCAAAAGAGCATGACACAGGTCTCCTGGAAAGGAGAAATAAAACAACAACAAGAAAGGCATAAATAATATTTTTCAAAAATCTTGGCTGTGAAGTAGAGGAACACAGTATTGTCACAATTGAAGAGGAGATGGCGTTAAGGGAGTGTGTGTATGAAGGTAACTGTTTTCATGTATACACACATATACACATATGCACTTTTTTCATTATATATTTTAGCAATATCACTTCACATAATCATTTTCAATCTAGTATGTACAATGCATAATTTAGCATCCCAGGAACAAATAACCTTTATTTAAGCAGCATTCTTTAAGTTCTTAATTTTATTTGATCTGAGAAACATAGTATTTATTGGTTGTGAGCAAGTTTCATCCACTTTTGATAGCCAGAGGCATCCTTAAAAACTAGAGGTATTATTTAACACAGAGAACATGTAATAGTATTTATATAAATATTTTTTACTAAATTAACACATATTAATATTTTTATTTTTAATTTTCTCCAATATGCCATTGTGGAAATAATTGATTATAGCTAAAATAAATGTCTATGGTGACATATTTGTGTTTCATTTTCTATCTTCCAGATTCTCTTGTATCCAAATCTGTGTGTTCAACTCTGGTCTGTGATGGGGTGCCCCTTTTCTGTTTTCAACCCCTTGTTTTTATAATTTTAGGTTTGTGGTCAGAATTTGACTCATTCCTTAAATCTTCTTAAGGCTTCTACAATATAGAAAGTATTATTTTAAAAATCTGTAACTACTCTTTGACAATGAGATCTGGGAGGGCAATTGATATGTCATATTTATCTGGGTTTTCCCAATACACATCTTTGTATCTGGCGTTGAAATTACTTCTATTTCAACATATTTTTAAAAAATGGATGTATAGTTCACTTTTTTCCATGTTTTAGCCAACCATCTTATATCAGTCACTTTCAGCTCTCTTTAGTAGATATTTACCTTTAAGTGAAAATTTTAAAGCTTTATTAACCCTAAAAATAGTGATTTTCTACAAATAATGCAAATTCAATATTTGCAAGTCACACTTTATGTTTAACATAGCTCTTGGCTCACATGTTCAGAAGTGACACACTTATTAGACATAATGATATTATTTATTCTTACTTTGGCTCAGAGATATCAGATACTAAGTAGCATGGATGGATTATCTTCCCAAAATGTGTGAGGGCCTTTCCACCTCTCACCAGCTAGTAAAATTATTATTAACAATAATATAATAATATATAAGATTCATCTGTAAATCATATCTTCCCACAAACCAAGAATAAATTCACACCAATTTTCTAAAAAGTTAATTTTTAAGGGTTTTAGAAAATATTATGAAAAATATAAAGACTTATGTCAATGGAAAATAAATCGTTAACCATACATTTGTTTCAGAATTCATATATATACATATACCTTATGCATATACATGAGAAAAAATAAAATGAGTCTTTCCATTTTAAGATCTTAATCTATTTTCTTTAACTCAATCACAAACATGGATAAAGCCTAATTGATTTGGTTTCTTTATATTTTTACCTAACACATTTGATTTTTATCCCAATCATTTGAGATTGCTATAATACACAACAAAAATTGCTCAGTTGATAGCTAAAGAATAGGTTTGAAGCAAAAATATATGCATAAATATAACTGAAAATGGAAGGAATCAGTATTCAAAAACAGGATCTGTCAAACAATTCTCTGTAACGATTCCAATCAAGTGCAGTTCCTTAAATATTCCACTCAAAGTATACTTTGTTATTATAAAACACTCGCAAAAAATAAGAAATAGAATTCCAAGTACAGTTCACGACATTTTTTATTCATGATAATCCTACCATTTCTTCATTCTATTTCAAATGCTATTACCATAATCCCTTAAATATTTTTTGCCTTTAGCTTCTTATAATATCTTGGT
Source organism: Leucopleurus acutus (assembly GCF_964270905.1). Classification (NCBI taxonomy): domain Eukaryota; kingdom Metazoa; phylum Chordata; class Mammalia; order Artiodactyla; family Delphinidae; genus Leucopleurus; species Leucopleurus acutus. The sequence continues at coordinate 156,178,832 of NC_139145.1, forward strand.
ATACCAAGTGAAGAACATTTCAAACAAAAGGACGTTTTCCACTTTATGATTAGATGAGAAATTGAGTTTCAAATAGATTCTCCTGATGTATTCATATATGTTTTCTAGTTTTAAATTATATAATGTATTAAACTTTCCTCTCTTTTAAATGCGAATTTTGAATGACAATATTGTTATCATAGCTCAACATGAATTCTCTTCTAAACTAGCTGACATTATTATTCCTTTATTTCAAACTTTGATTTCCCACTCTTTTATGTGTTAAATGGCCTTTATAGGCTTTGATCCTTTTTTGCCTATAACACGAAGAACTTAGACTTTTAATTTATCATCTTTCACCTAAATCCTCCACTTCATTATTATTCTATTTCCTCTAATCTCTTTATCTCTAAATAAGCTCTGTTTTTCCCCTCTTATGTTTTTAAAATGACATAAAAGCACACATTTTTGTGGTAATACCTAGAGAAAGATTTTAGTTAATATAAACTCTTTGGGTGAAATTCCTACTATCATTAAAAATATTTAGCAGCCCTGAATAACTAGCCAGTCATTTCAATTTAAACCAGATCCAAGAAAAGCATAATTTATTCTTTTCTTTATTTACTGAGAGATTATTTTCCACTGATTTAACTTGAATTGTGCATAAAAATTGATGAGTTTTTGCTTGCTGTATAATGTATATAAAACATACACAGAAAATGAGAGATAGATAAATGGATATGTATATATTATATATACTAAACTAGATACCACTAATATGTATTATATGTAAAATGGTATCATCTGCAATAGGCTTAGGCATTTAAGTATTAAAATAGTTAAACAGAATTCAACTTTCTCCTTAAAAGTTAATATCAATATTGCCAGAGTCTCTATGTTTTAATATATTTATAAAATAGATATCATAATTTATGCAGATTAGTTTTTATATTTGTGGCAATTTTTACTTATTTATAAATTATGAAGAATGATAGATAATCATATTGGAGTAATCAGCTACCCTACAGGTGAAATTATTAAATATATGAGAAGTAATAAAAAAGAAATAGGAAAATGTCAAACTTTATTACTAAAACCAAGAATTATTTCTTTGAAAATACCAACAATGCAATGAACATTTGACAAGTATAGTGAAGCCTCAAATAAGGAACACACAAATAAACTCATTAGAAATTAAAATAATAACTGCATACACTGGGTAGGTTTATGTACACACAAACACAGAGTTCATTTGAAATACAATATAAGCTTGAAAATTTGAATGAAATATAATTTGATAAAATTAACTCAAGAAGTGACTAAAAATTTGAATTGTCCATAATGTCACTGTAAGAATTAAAATATATTGAGATCTATGTCTCTTTTAAAATTTACTGAATTTCATCTGTTATCATATACATTGTTTTGAAGTACAGTGAAAGATAAGATAATCCCCAAACACTTAAAAAATTAATATGACTAAAAAGAAAAAAAAAGCAAAGGAAAGTAAAAGACGTTACTGAAATCTTTCATCTCCCTTATTAATAAAGGTGGAGAAATCTACACAAAGTGCCTGAAAAATCATACCCAACTAAGTACTTGGTTTGTTATGGCTATTCATTATTTCAACTCCATATATTATTCTCAGTTGATGACAAAAAGTTGATTAAATTTCAAAATCTATTCCTGAATAAAGACTTAGAAACCTAAAAATAGAAGATGAATTTCATAGATTTGCATTCCTAGGAACAGAATAAATCTACAGAAATATTATAGAGATAAAACCTTCCATTAATGTCAAAAAGATGAACAAGGCCTCACTGTGCACTATGCCTGTTATTGAACAGCTTGCTAACAGTTGTAAACTGTGCTGTAAGTGAAAAATAAATAAAAGCATAATGCTGAAGAGAGCAACACTTAGCAGGATTTTTCTGAATATATCAGTACACAACCTGAACATACAAGACAATAGACTGCAAAATATTACACCTAATGTTAGAGTACATTATATTAATACATGTCCAATATAAAATGTAACTCTTCTATCTAACAGCATAGCATTATCTAAATCGAAGATTCCAGGTGAAAAGGAAGCAAATCCTGTTCCCTCCCAAGAAGGCCACTAGGAGAAATGTATATGCTTCATATATCAAAATCTTAAAATCAGTGAAGCACTATTTTTAAAATGAAAGATTTTAAAAAATGAAACAACTGGTTCTCATTTTTTTAACAAAAAAGGACAAGAATAATGAAAAATGTATGAAATAAGAAATTACAGAATTGAATAAAGGGCTAGAATCTACTTCCACTATGACCCAACTCTTCTTCCCTAAGCGATTAGTACATATTCTTCATGATGAATTTTGTTACAGGTTCCAAAAATCATATATAGAGAATAGTATAATAGTAAAGTACCTTATCTCCCAGAGAAAGGTAAACTTTCTAGTTTATTGAATTTTCTAGTTTACTGAATAGTTTCTGAATTTTGTATCACAACTTTTTTAGTTAATTAAAATAAAGGAGCATTAAAGATAAATTTGGAGTGTCTTTTGCTATCCTCCAGCCTCAAACTGTCCTCTCTATCCTGGATTGGTCTATGGACAGACAGATATATGGACAGACAGATGGATGGACAGACATCCCTTGCTCTTTAATTTTTTGTTTTCCTAAAAAAACAAACAAACAAACAAACAAAAGATTAGGAAAGAGGGATTATATTAGGGAGTATTTTCACAATTCAATTCATATACTTTAAAAAATTACTGCACCAAAATATATTATGGTGGTGAGATACCTAAGAAAGTTTCCCTTTTGAAAGTATTGTCAGCAGTAAAAGATACTAGTTTGGGGAAGCAGATCTGCAAATTATTCCTTTATCAAACAGAAGAAAAGCTTTATGCTAAAATATTCTTACTTTTAAAGTAGGGTTTGTAATCTAAATATTCAAGCTCTAAATATTGTGTTTCATTCTCTAGATTTTCCATGTCAGAAATTCAGTGGAACAAGATATACTTTCTGTCTTAGTGCTGCTTTTACAATAATTTGTTATCTTTTTGTATCATAGTTGAACATTAGAATCACTTGGGTGAATTTTGAAAGTAATATAGATATTGAAAAAAACTGCCAGATTTTGCTCTAATTCATCTGGGGGTACATCTAGGCATTTATGCTATATTAAAAACTCATTAGATAATTCAAGTGTACAGACAAGTTTGAGAACTGCCTAGAATTAAAATCAAATTGCCAGGTTTGGTATTTGAAATTAACATTTACTAGATAATAAGATTTTCTATCCATTACCCCAATTCAAGGGAGACCTATTTGTGAACTGGAATTTCAGTGAGATTATTAAAAAGAGAAGATGTGAGTTAAGGTCTCTTCAAAACTCCCAGTTTCTATATAATTATTGAAACACAAAAGAACATCACATAAGAGAGCTACTCAGTAAAAATGAAACTGATCACTTTGTTAAAACATCATTATGAGGGATGTTTAAAAATCTTTGTCAAGTAGTTCAACATCTATATTTATCTCAGACTTGGCATCACTTGCTTTTTAGTTGTGATTTTTTCTGGTTCTAGGTATAAGGAGTGATTTTTGATTGTTATTGCTTTGGATATTATATTAGGATCCTATTTAAATCTATTTCATCAAGCATTTGCCCTACTGAGGTTTAGCATGTAGGTTCTGCCCTAAATTTGTAAACTGTGGTTCCACTGACATCTTATCTCGCTCAGCCCTTGTAGTGCTGGCCTGGTCTTTGTTCTTCTGGCTCCAGGAAAGCTCACTCTCTACCCTTACCAGTGCTGCCCATGTTGCTATGTAGGTGGTGAGGAAGCTGGGTGGAGAATGTTTCCTCTGGGCTGTTCACCACATACCTGGTGCCATAAGCTTCTAGTTTATCTTTGCTAGTGCTATTGGGGTAAGGAAATATCTGTCTGGGTGGCCTTCTGTCACTTGATGAAAATCAGGAAATCCTGTGACTAGTTCAGTTTTCTGCTTTTGTGTGGAGAAACCACAAAACACCTGACTTTTTGGAGCTTGGATATGGGCAAATCAGTTCTGCGGCTGCCAGAGGTGTTGGGTGATGGATGAGTCTGTCTGCTTGACTCACTGGGTGCTGTCATTGCCACTGGGTGTGAGTCAGTTGATGAATCTCCCTACCAGGGCTCTACTGAGCTCACCCTTTCCTAGTCTTTTGGTCAGGGAGCAGGTTTTTTTCTCTGTGTGTGTTTCCAATGCCTGCTGGGAGTTCTGGGTAAAACTAAAACTCGGAACTCACCAAAGTATTTCTTCAAGACTTAAGGACCCTAGCCAGTCTGTCTTCTCTCCACCTTTCAAAGTACTTTTATGATTGTTAAATTATTCCTAAAGCATTTTGCTGTATTTAGAGGATAGAAAAAGAGACGAGTGAATCTATGTCATCTTTCTGGGACCAGAAGTATAGAAATTAGAAACTAGTTTATAACTGGACTTGCTGTCAAAATTAGTTCTTTTAATAATTATAATAGCTAGAGAGAAGAAAAAATCTGTACTAATAATAAAATCTATACTCTCTTGCAATTGTCTCTATACTTTGTTGTCAGTAAAATAGTAGAAATCCATAGCCTCAAGCAATTTGGACCTGAATTTCTCCTTTTCTATTTTCACAATTCTGGATCAAGTATCAAGTGCATATTTCAAAGTTCTCTGGCTTTCCATAGATTATGTTAATTCAACCCCAAAGATACCTTTCTCTTTCTCTTTTCCTCCTAATATGCTCTAGTTCCCTCTTACCAGATTTATTTTTATTTAATAAAATTAATGGCTTCCATTCTATAGTTTATTTCTCAAACCTAATGAATTATAATGCCTCCTATTATAATGTTAATTACTTAAAACTACAAATATTCTATAATTGATTCAAACTTAAAAGATAAACAATCAACTGTTATCATATACTCAAATCAACTAATTCAAAATTAGTTAATAATCAAAATACTGAGAAAATAATTACTAAAATAAATAACTCAGGACATCTTTTACTTTTAAATATGACCTGCAATAGTAACTATAATTAGGGTAGCCATAGAACATAAAAGTAAACCCAAGTCCATATCCAGCTAATTGACATGATCCAGTAGAAGTATCCACCATAAGGGCAAATGTATTTGAATTCATTAGCTAAACTTCTTCGACAAGTTTTCTATTTTGTTAGGATTTAAGAAACTTTGTGAAATATGAAGTAACTAATGATAAATTATTTAACAGAACACAGAGTAAGAAAATATAAAATGTAGGACAACTTGTTCAAGCATTTAAAATTTTAAAATATTTTTTCTACAACCCACATAGCGAGAGAAAATTTTAGAATATATTTTAAGTTATTTTATGGTTATGCAAAAAATCGCTACATAACAGTAAAGTTTAGAGAATGTGCATGACCAAACAATTTTATTTTTCTTTCAGAGACATATGGTATATAAATTAAAAATGTAACATATGTGTGGTGACTACTGTTTATTGCTACACAGAATGAGGGACAAATCATATTATCCTAAGAATTTTAAAGTATGGCTAAATTTAAACTCATCTATCATGAACTACTAAATAAGAAAGTTCTAATTTGTAATGTATTTCCTTATATCTCTATATATCTCTTATAAATAAATGCCTCAGCTACTTAAGGATTTCTAGGACCCAGAAGTAGTGATAGTCCTTAAAGATCAGATAATATATATTAGTTCTTTAGACATATTGTAGATTAATCTCAATTCTTAAAAAGTGCTTTTCTAAACAATAATTATGTAGTTTAAATACAATTAATTTAGGGATTTACATTTTTCATAATATATTTTAGATAATCCATGCATGCTGTAGGGAAAATTGATAATTATACTTATATTAAAATTAAAGAAATTAAAGTTTTTAAGAGAATTAGAAGGAAACAGTAAACTGTGAACTGTATCTCTTTGTGATGAACTAAAATTAATTATTGTGTTATGTTGTCAGAAATTTGATTATTTAAATAGACACCTGACACATTCCTGTCACTGTATGGAATAGAAAAAAATTTGCTAATAAAAATAAAAGATTGAAGTGTATATTAATTGTACTATACTTGGTATTTTAAGTCACTCTGAAACCAAGCTGTATTTGACATTTCATCAAGTTTTTCATTCTGCAAAAACAATGATACTAGTGCTAAGAATACATAACAGATGACAAGTTTTGAATAGAAACTTGAACTTACTAGAAATATCATAGTACTAAAATAAATGTCCATTGGATAAAAATACATGGTTTAAAAATAAAAAGCAACATTTACCTTATTAAAATGTATATGAGATATTAATTTTCATTTTACAAATGAAAATGATCTTATTTATTATAGTAATTATTATTTTACTTTGTTTCAAAAGTTTCTCTGTATAATATTAGACTACCAATGATGGATTCATGGGTATCAAACTATCCTCCTGATTGAGAATAAATTTAAAATCATAGAAAATATATGAAGCAACTGTTTTCAAGATTTGGACAACAGCAGCCCTAGTCTGTGATTGTTGGAGTAAGTTACACATAAAAGGTGTACTCCACAGAGGTCCAGATGCTGCACAAAGAGGGGAGACAATCAATCAGCCAGAATGAAGTCACCTCACTGAACACTCAAGGAATTCAGTTCATACACAAGAATGGCTCTGCCTTACTTGCACGGCTACTCTATCCGTATGGTAAGAGTTACTCTAGACAGGCCTACAAAAGACAAATCCAAGCATCTAATAGATCAAGCTGATCTGCCAGTAAATTAACTGACCCCTAGAGCTAAAGTCAACACTAAATCTATACACTAAGCAATGTAGCATCGACAATTTCCAGTATATGATAAAAAGTACTAGATACATAAAAACACAGGAAGATGTGTTCCATAACCAAAGGGGAAAATTCATAGATGATGAAGATGTTACATAATTATAAAATGAAAAAGTTTTAAAACAAATATTTAACAAAGGGGATGAATGTGATGAATGGAAGGACTGAGAATCTGAGCATAAAAATGAAAATTATTAAGAAAAAAAGAATAAAATGGAAATTCTGTAACTGAGATAGAGGTTCTCAGGAGAGGTTCAGTGTGTTGTGGGATTTGCCAAAGCACATACAGACACACACGCATACTAACAGCTACCTCTTGAAAGGTTTTTTTTTAATTCTGACATTTAAGGCAAGAAAGTGAAGAATATTTTAAAAGAAGGATTTGAGGAGATGGGGATTTCTCTAGTTACAGAACTTGAATTTCAGAGATCACATTGGGTGGTCTTGAGGGTGGAATGTCAGGGAGGGATGAGAATTAGTTAGTGTCAGAATAAGGGATGTGCAAAGTCACTTGATGCGAAAGTCCTGTGAGATGGAGACTACTTCAATGATTAAGAAAAACACATTTGGGCTTCCCTGTTGGCGCAGTGGTTAGGAATCTGCCTGCCAATGCAGGAGACATGGGTTCGAGCCCTGGTCTGGGAAGATCCCACATGCTGCAGAGCAACTAAGCCTGTGCACCACAACTACTGAGCCTGCGCTCTAGAGCTTGCGAGCCACAACTACTGAGACCACATGCCACAACTACTGAAGCCCACGTGCCTAAAGCCTGTGCTCCGCAACATGAGAAGCCACCGCGATAAGAAGCCTGTGCACTGCAATGAAGAGTAGCCCCTGCTCACCACAACTAGAGAAAGCCCGCACACAGCAACGCCCAAAGGCAGCCAAAAATAAATAAATAAATTAATTAATTAAAAAAAAAAAAAGAAAAACACATCTGTAGGGCATAATGAGATTTCTCCTGATAGTGTTTTTGAAAAATCTGATAATTGGTCTTATTCTGGAGACAACTTTTGGTCAATGGTAATAGTGAAAGAAGGAGATTTTGGAGGGGGGAGTGCAAGAGAGTCTTGTGAGAAGCACAAATTCCGGGTTGGAGTTATTTTATATCTTGCAGCGAGTAGTTTTTAAGCTGGGCTCTGAAGAGTCTACTGTAGCCATTTTATTTTCACCAGTGTTTGTTTCAAAAACTAGGACTGTGTTTTATATACTACTTTGAGTCTTACTTTTTCTTCTTTAATTGGTTTCCCAATGGACATTCTCCCAATTCAAATGGCATAGATTAACCTCAATTTTAAATTATATTAATGTACCCTTAGTTCAAAACTTAGGTAACATGAATATTCACTCTTAAAATTTTATTTTGTTTTGATTTGACCTCTTGATGCTAGAGACAGCTCTGTTTTTGCCACTATACCTGATGCTTTTCCTTTCGAGATGGATTCCTGAGTGTGGGATTGGTGAGAATCCTGGGTCAAGGTTACATTCCTGTTTATGTTAAACAACAATGTGCTGTTTTCTAAGAAGTTGAAAGAATTAATATCTGAAAAATAAATAACTGAGAGTACAAACTTTCTTCCAATCCTAGTTGATTATGGATATTACCATAAATACTATTTTCTTATTCCCCAGTTTGCTGGGTAAGAAATGATGTTTAATAATTAATTTGATGTATTTGAGTCCTAGAAAGGTTCATCCTCTTTTCATTTGTTTATTTGCCACCTAGATTTGCTTTTCTGAGATTTCTCTTTTCAAATAACTGGCATTAACCATATTTCATTGTAAATTTTGTTACCAATTTAAATGAATATTCATTGATTCTAGATAGACAATATGCCATGTGATTGTTTCCTATTAATATAGCAGTAGTATTGTCCATAGGCCACGTTTTCCAATAGTGTAGTTGTTGGCCAGATGTGGTTTCCTAGCCACAGTGACAATTGAAGTGTTCAAAATGTGGCTATTAGCTATTATATTGGGCAGTTCAGATATAGTTCATCATTTCAGAAAGACTATCTGTGCCATTTTTCCAACAGCATTGGCTCACTTTGTTTCTCTGTGTCACAGTTTGGTAACTTGCAATATTTCAAATTTTTTCATTATTATTATATTGTTCTGGTGATCTGTGATCAGTGAAGTTCGATGCTACTGTTGCAAAAAGATTATGACTCTCTGAAGACTCAGATGGTGTTTAGCAATTTTTAGCGTTAAAGTATTTTTAAATTAAGATATGTGCATTTTTTAGTCATAATGCTATTGAACATGTAATAGACTACAGTATAATGTAGACTTTTATATGAATTGAGAAACCAAAAAATGCATGTGACTCACTTTTTTATGATATTTGCTTTACTGCTATGGTCTAGAACCAAACCTGCAATATCCCCGAAGTATGCCTGTATGCATAATCTTCTATATCCTTTGCTAAGTGTTATATTGTTTTATGGTTTTTTTTTTTTTTTTTTTTTTTTTTTTTTTGCGGTACGCGGGCCACTGTTGTGGCCTCTCCCATTGCGGAGCACAAGCTCCGGACGCGCAGGCTCAGCGTCCATGGCTCACGGGCCCAGCCGCTCCGCGGCACGCGGGATCTTCCCAGACCGGGGCACGAACCCGTGTACCCTGCATCGGCAGGTGGACTATCAACCACTGCGCCACGAGGGAAGTCCTGTTTTATGTTTTACATTCTGAATTTTAATCTCCTGGAATTTATAAAGTGAATTAAAGGTATAATCACATTTTAACTTTTTTCCCAAATGGAGAAAAAAATAAAACACTTATGGTCATATAACCAGGCCCTATATAGTAGTGTATGTTTTTGAGTATTTTATTATTTTCCATTGATCTGTTTGTCTGTTTCTGAGTTATTACTGAAATTTTGTTATTGGAATTGTCTTACAAGATTTTTTTCAATATCTGTTTTAGAATAGGCCTTGTTATTGTTTTCAAGATATTTAAAAATTACTCTCAGATAATATTATTTCATATGGACATTAAAATCATTGTATTCAGTCCCTCAAATAAACTTTATTGGAATTCCATTTAAATTATATTGCCTTAATATATTTAATTTTGGAAAATTGATTTTTAAAAATCATATTATGTCTTCCCTTTTGGAACTTTGTTCCAATCTTGTTTTATACCCCAATTCTGCTCTTCATTGGTTTTATTTAATTCTTAATTCTATTTTTTAAATTTATTTTTCTTTTCTTTTCTATCTTTCTTTTCTTTTCACCTTGATGCAATTTCAACTCACCCTGTTACTGTTTTATAGAGTCACATTCTTTGATAAGAATGCTAAATCTTTTGTAGATCATTTGTATTTTACTCAAGAATATATTACATTGATCTGACTCTTCTAAATATTCATCCTTTTGTTTGGTTCTAAAGTTATTTTTTAAAGACCACATGAAAATGTATCTTTACTTATTCTGGAATTATGATAGGACTATTCACACAGTGTTTTCATGAGTGAGGCTAAGTTATTTGAGCAGCTGGATCCTGCTGTCTCCCTTTCTTTTTTCTTTTTTTTTTTTTTTTTTGTAATAATCCTCATATTTTTAACTCTGCAATGGGAGAGTGGGATGATGCTTAGTTCTCAGTTTGATTACAGTTCCCAAACTGCAGATGGACTTTACCATAGACTGAGTGGATTAAACAACTTAAATTTGTTTTCTCACAGTTCTGAAGACTGAAAATTCCAAGTCCAAGGTCTCTCAGAGTTTCATTTCTGTTGGGGGCTCTCATCCTGGCTTTCAGAGGGCCACATTCTCACCATGTTCTTACATGGGAGAGAGAGACAAAGAGACAGGGAGAGAGAAATTTCCCTCTCTTTTACTCTCTCTTTCTTTTCTTCTTCTTATAAGGCCATGCTTCTGTAAGAGTAGGGCCCCACCTTTATTAACTCATTTAACCTTAATTATCTCTTAAAGAGCCTATCTCTAGCTATTGTGACCTTGGGGGTGAAAGCTTCAACGTGTGAACTTTGGTGGGATGGGGCGGTGGCACAATCTAGTCTATAGCAGGGTCTCAGGATCAAAAAGTGATGGAGGCCAGAGCTGTATGTCATATGAATCAGGAAGCCCTTTACTATGTATTCCACAGTCACTGAAAACCAGCATTATCTCAGAGAAGGGCTCGGTAGACGAAGGGCAGGTATAAATTGGAGAGACTATTACTTAAAGAACTATTTAAATCATCAGACCCAGTTTTGAAGTTGATAGGTATAAAGCCAGTTTCTTTTCCATTACCCACTGGGCAGACGCTTATGATAATAAATTATAAAAAAGGAAAAAGATATTCCCTTTGCTTATTCTGAGTATGTTGTGAATGTATTTACAACTCAGATATATAGTCCCTCACATGCCAAAGATGATGTTAGGGAAAAAAATATAGAAATAAAGAACACTTAAACAAATTGAAAAACATTGAGGTCATAACAAAGATATAAAAAATTAGAAAAGTTAATGTGATTGTGATTGTAAGAGTGACAATCTTGGATAGCTCAGGAGACTTCTGATTTATGTCTCTTCTCCTGACTTAATTACTAATAATGTAAATTTTAATATTAAAATGTTCCAGACTGCTTAGATCCCTACAAATATCTTGTTCTAGAAGAAAGCAAGGAAATTATCAAAGACTACCAGATTTGTTTATAAAGGACTCAGGAGTCAGTTTGAAGAAGTTCTAACAGGTCAACAATGGGACATTTTGAGAATCAATAAGAGTAATAATGCAAATGATTGAAATGCATAGATACTTTAGATCAATAAGCCTATCCTTATGGTATTATTTCAGCTCATAAATTAAAAAAATTAGAATTAGAATATCATCATTGTGCAATCACTAAAAAGATAAAAGAACTAAAATATGATAATCAATAGCTTCTGATATCACAAATAAAAGAAAAATAAACTATATGTGCCTCCTGAGAAAAAAAGAATATCTATGAAATATTGTTGCTGAAAGAGAGAGAGAGAGAGAGAGAGAGAGAGAGAGAGAGAGAAAATCCAACCACTTCTCTAAATACAATTGCCAATTTAGAAGTAATATGATGACAAGGGCAATTGTTTAACAATTCTACAGGGATGCAATCAGAAGAAATCCAGAATGTGGGTAATGCTGTACATAGTTTATTCAATAAATAAATTGTGATGGATATAAATAATGAGGGTGGATTTTGATAATATTAGGAAGTTATCCTTTTTGTTTTAGGTTTATTAATAGTGTTTAGGTATGTATTTCATGAGTCCTTGTTTTTACAGATATATACTAACATGTTTATAAATGAAATTATATGATTCTGGAATTTGCTTCAAAATAATCCATCAGGATGTTAGAAGAAATATGTGGAGTATAAATAAAACAAAATTGATCATGAGTTGATAATTGCAGAAAACAGTAAATTGCTACATATGTACTGACTATATGTAGCCCTTACTTTTAAAATATCTTTAAGAATCCTTAAAGATATTTTAAAATATCCTCAAAGATATTTTAAAATATCTTTACTTTTAAAATTCTCCTTACCTTTAAAATATCTTTAAGATCTGCTGTAATAAAAGTTAAAAAAAATCCTGTTCTGTTTTCCTTCCAACCAGTTCTAGTATTTGGGATTTGCAGAGGTAATTATTCTGATTAAATAGAGGTAATGGTTGGCTAAGTGGAAATTCATTGCTTAAAGGCAGCAGTTGATGTCAGAATTAATATCGTGGTGTTTTGTCATCAATTCTAAGAATCTCATTGACTTTTGATATATGAAATGTGGCAGGAGATTTTTATTATATAGCCTGAGTTTCAAAGAAGGAAAGTAGGCAAATCTTTTATTAGCCCCCTGATTTTTATTTGAGAATTTGTTTAATATGGTATTTATTTAAACATATACTAATAAATGAAAGACATTAAGATTCATGTTTGTCACTGAAGAAGAAACAAAAAATCTTAAGAAAAATATAGTTGAGAATAAATCATTTGCAGTTAAACTTAAGATGAGTGATCTCAGTCTTACACTGTTTCCTTTTGGATGTTGTCATCCTATGTGCTCCAATTCAATGTTCCAAAAACCGAATATCCATCGGATGCACACTCAGTGAATCTTTGCTTCATACTATTATAAGTATTGTGGTAATTTTCAAAATTTGCTATGACTTCACATGTTGTACCTTTCAGAAAAATATCAATGAAAAAGTATCAATTTCATGGGAGGAGGATGGAATTAATGTAGTAATGTTCTACTGATATTAAATTTTGTTTATAGAAAAGGGGCAATTATGTGCAAACTCAAATGGTGATATCACTAGACAAGAATTTTTTCAAAAGAACTTTACCACAAAAGCACAAGAGATACATATGACTAACACAATATATCAAAATGAGTTTAAGGATACATAAGCAAGTAGATAATGAAAGGAAGCAAGCTAGGTAATGAAGAGGAAGACAGAAGGAATCCACAGGGCTAGGATGCCTTAATCCGAATTTAGCAAATGTTTCTTTGTGGAAATTTAAACAAGCTGTTCTCTGGGTACCAGATAATTTAAAATAATTGGATGCAACTTATATTTAAATCCCTTTTTGCTCTACAGTAAAATAAAAATTCAAGTATAAGAGGCAAGTTTATACTTTTTCTTCTAACGAATATTTAAGTGTGAATGCTGCAGTCATAGTGAATGTATTTTCAAGAAGACTGTGGTCAGTTTCTTAGACGTTTTTTAAATTAGAAAATAATATATAATGTCTATTATCATGTTAGAGTTTTGACATAAATATATACTGGAATTATTTATGCTAGCATAAATCTTTTAAGACTACATTTAAAAAAATAAATTTATTTATTTATGGCTGCATTGGTCTCTGCTGCTGTATGCGGGCTTTCTCTAGTTGTGGCGTGCGGTCCTCTCACTGCAGTGCCTTCTCTTGTGAAACATGGGCTCTAGGTGTGCAGGCTTCAGTATTTGTGGCTCAAGGGCTCTAGAGCATAGGCTCAGTAGTTGTGGCGCACGGACTTAGTTGCTCCGCGGCATGTGGGATCTTCCTGGACCAGCGATTGAACTCGTGTCCCCTGCATTGGCAGGAACCGCTTCCCCACCAGGGAAGTCCCAAAACTACATTCTTAAATACTTCCAGTGCTTTGCATGGTGAAGTCTTCCTACTATGGATATGTAGTATGTCTAAAACCTGTTCCATTTTCATTTATTCACTGATGGAAAAAACATTTATATTGCTCTGCTAGTAATTGTCAAAGAGATTTAATTTTCAAAATGTCTATGAAAGGGAGGTCTTATTGTGATTAATGTTGCTCAAAACTTTCTAAATTTCTCTTTGAGTTAATTCATTTTCTCCCAAAATCAATGCATTTGTAGTTCTCTTAGATTATTTCGGTGTTGTTTTAATATGAATTTATGTTATTCCAAGTGTGAATATATAGATATGTATATATGTATAACAATTTATTTTTCTATGAAATGTTTGTTCATAGCTGCAGCATATTTTTTGATCTTATTTTCTAGCTTTAAGAATCTCTTACATATTTAGAATATGCTTTGCAAATACTTTCCCAGTGGGCGGTTTGCCTTTTTACTCAGTTATAATTTTTTTTAACATACAGTTTTTTAAATTATATATGATTAAATGTATCCATATTTTCTTTTTAATCACCTAGAAGTTTGAGTAATAGCATATATTCCCCACTTGGTGTGGGATTCCCTCACAGTTTCTTCCATCATTTGTCGGGCTTTATTTTCAAATTAAAATCTTTGATCCACTTGAACTACATATCTTGATGCATGTTACAAGGAACAGATCCAATTTTAAGTTTCTCTACATGATTCTGTAGTTATTCCAGAACCACTTATGTAAAATACCACCCTTTCCATTACTAATTTGAGACTGCAGCTTTATCATATATGAAATTTACATATGCAAATTAGTTTTTTCATTTTCAAAAGTGATTTCTTAGGTAGATATTGCTGAGTAAATGGCTATAAAAATGTCAATTGGATTGCCTATTCTGATACAATTAGACTTAGTTTTTTTCCAGGAAGGCAATATTTGGCATAGCAACAAAAAACAAATGAGAAAAAGCTTCCAATGATCTCTCTGATGTGTCTTCCAACAGTCAAAATAGCACTGGCTTTAAGTACTTTTTTAAAAAGTAATTCTGCTTAGAAGTCCAGTGATGAAAGGTATTTACCTTTAATTCCAAATATTGAATCCTTGGTTTGTCATCTGATACCATCCTAGGATAACCAGATGGCATTCTAGGCAATGATACAATCTACGATTTAACTATTTGGGTTATGTCCTCAAACTACTATATTTTTATTCCTAATAAACAGGCTAGACCACTGTGATTACAAACACTCATCTGGTGGCCTAGATGTAAGACTGAGCCTAAACAGGCCCAGAGTCCTCCTAGGGTGTGCTACCCAGTCCACATTACAACCTCAGTTATTATAATATTAGCTATAAGACAAGGAGATTCATCCTCAAAGTTAGGCACATTGAGGGAAAATGAACATTTCTTTGTACTAGAGATATTAACCTAAGTTTTCCTTCAGTGCATTCATTTTCCCTGTCTTATCCCTGATTTGTTTTCTAGGATGGGAGGGAAGTGCACAACTTTACAATTAGTTAAAAGCCTGGGCTATTCTTTTTTCCTTCTAGCTACAAGGTACGAATATATATATATCAACATAGCAAACCTAAAAGAGAACACATCAATCTCCATTTTCATAATGTTTAACATACTCTTCTTTCACCCATCTAACTGGAGCTACTCCTTTTTTAAAATAAGGACACAAATGAGGTCCATTTATAAGATTAGGAATAAAATGAGTAGGGGGTACTATGCATGAATTCACCAACTCCTTTCCTCCAGACTCTTCTTGATGTTTGTTTTTCAAAATGTTTTCCCTTTCTTACTTCTGGAATTAAGTCAATGTTTCTATAATATTGACAGATCTAGGGCACCACTGGCAAAAGCTTAGACAGCTCAAGGATGGAAGAGAGTTACAGGCTGACATTAATCAGGGTGTGAGGAATGATTCCAGGAGACTCCTACCAACACAAAATAGGGATAAGCTGTACATGTATGTGGTTTGTGTATTCAAAGGTAATTATGGACATATTCAGCTATCAGGATGGTAGATGTCACAGAGGTCTAACAGGAAGCTGTGAATGTGGTGGAGAGGGTGTCTAGCTACAGTCTTGTCTGACATTGGCTATCAGGAAAAATGGAGACAAGGATATTATCAATATTACATAGGTGGGTGAAGAAGGGCAAAAGAGTTTGTAAATGTGTGTGTTTGTGTGAGAGAGAGATATCTAGTTTAATAATAGGATGGCCAATGTCTAACTCTAGAATGTTCAGTTGGTTCTCTGCAGTTTTATTCCCAGAAGTTCTGGGATAACCAGAAGGTAAACAAGGGGCACATGCCCAAAGCAGGAAGCCAGAAAAATCTTATTAATATAAAAGCAAGCTCTTGAATCTGAGGAAAAACATTAGCCTTAGCATCTGAAATTTGCTGTGGTTTCTATATTTATATATTTTCCTTGTGTACAGAAAGGGTTGTTGCTAGTGCTCAGAGTAGGATAACTGAGGTATTTCACCAAGATGCCAACATGCATACACCTAAGGTTAGATTGTGAATGAAAATCTGAGTTGTCAAGCATTAACACCAACCCCAAAATAATTTTATGCTCTGATGTGCAGGCTCAGACACCCTAGCTAGAGTTATCATATGTTCATGCAAATGTATTCTTGATTAGAACACAGGAGTACTAATAATATTCTAACAATTGTTATAAAGAACCACCACCAACATGTTTGCCTATACCTGATAAATGACCTCCCTTGAACTCACTTTTTCTTCTGGGTTCAATTTATTTCTACTTGAAATAGATCCTGTAGTACTTATTTCAAAAAGTTTTACTGCTACCTGCCCCCCACCCCCTAAGAAAATTGTCCTGGTCTTGGTTTGTTTGCTTCCTTTAAATTAAGAAAAAATAATGTCTGAAATCTTTTCCCTTTTTCTAGCTCTATAAAAATGGTTGAAATATTTAATTTGGTTACAAAATCTCATGTTGAAATTTCTTTTGCCCCAATATTCTCAAGATAATATTCCATTGTTTTTCTGCCTTCAGTTGTTGCTAATGAGAAGTCTGCTGTTAGTCTAAGTAATAGTCCAATAGTCTAAGTAATTAGCTATCTTTGTGTCCTCTTTGTTTTGAGATTCTACAGTTTTGATATTATGTTTCAGGTATGAATTCACTTTATTTTATTTTAATTTACTGTGTTTGGAACTCAAAGGTCTTGTGATTTTATCACCTCTGAAAAATTTTAGCCTTACTTCTTTAGATTATTACACCTAACCTTATTCTGTCTTTTAGAACTCATATTAGACATATGTTGCAACTTCTCATTTGATCCTCCAAGTCTCATCACCTGTTTTATATTTTGTATCTTTTTCTCTGCATGGTGCATTGTGGGTACTTTTCTTAAATTGATGTTCCAGTTCATTAAGTTTCTCAAAGTTTAATTTAGAACATTTAAAATGTAATATTTACTTTAAAAATTAAATGAACTATATGTATCATTTATAGGAGTTCTTATTGGTTCTTTTTGATGCTTTCTTGACTATTTTAATAGTGTCCTAGGTAACCATATTTTAAACAGAATTTTCCTAGAAGGTCTATGTAATAGTTTTATTATGTAAAGATGCACAAGAATTGAATCTCACTTTTTTTTTGGTAGATGTTGACTCTCATTTATTATGTAATAATTACTATCATATTTTTAGTTCTGAATTGTGAGCTTATTTTTTGAGAAGCTTTATATGTGGGTTTTTAAAATTTTGACTCAAATTTGCATCTTTCCTGAAAGGATTTTGCATTTGTTTCTGCCTGGAAAACACAGGTAATGCTCTCCTAAGATAATATTTTATTTATTTCATTTTTTACCTCACTGGCATAAGTGTATTTGCACCCAAGGTAGTGGATGGAAAGATCCAAAATTAAGAATTCTGAGAAGCCACTGATTTTCCCTCTTATTATTAATAGATTAAATATTTGTCTACTCAATTTACCAATGGAAAGATTTTTTTCCAGTCTAACTCATCTGACAAAAATGCACAGACATTTTCATACTTTGAAGTTTCAAACATTAACCAGGCATCTCAGTTCCAAATAAAAATATAACATGAACCAAAGAATTGATCTCTGACTTCAATATAAATTCAAGACACTAGTTATCCATATCTGAAATCCTTAAGAATTCTGGTTTATCACATGGTTTTTAATTATCTTTTTTTTCTGTCCTTCATTTATTTACCTTATTTTTTTCAAGACTGCATCTGTACTTGTAGAAGTATGTAATTTTATTTAATGTAGAGTTTGTATCGGCAAATAAATCAGTCTTGCTGAGGGAGAAAGATAGAGAGGGGGAAGAGAAACAGAAAGAGAGAGAGAGTTAGAGAATCATGGAAAATTTATGGCTGTGGGATCATCACTACAGGTGACTTCTTGCTTAGTTTTACCAGAATTACTTTTCAACTGTTATTTATCAAGTGATGATGATTATTAACAGAACTGTTATCCAAGATGATAGCAGCCTATATCCACACGACAGAATGTATGCAGAGTTTCATGAGTAGTAATAGACATAGCTTGTTCCCTCATGAAACTCTAGAATTATATACAAATAATGCAGAAGACAGGTTACAGTAACACATTAAGGTTTTCAATATAAGGTGATACATTGCATCAACAGAAAGCTGCTCTAACTTAAAATTAAAGATTTACTGCTCAGTCAGCAAGGTTGTAAATAGTAACTCTGATAAAAAACAACACTATGTTTAAATGAAAGGGCAAGCATCTGTGAAAATAGATAAAAGATGCTTTTTTTGGTAGTACAGCTAATGGTCTGAGAAGTTTCAAGATTATTTTTAAAATCCGTTTTCACATAAAATGACTAGACTATGTGTACTTTGAGGTTTTATTAAAATAATTAATTGCTTTATCTTTATTCAGTCCAAAGCTAAATTATTACATCTTCCAAGTAAATATAGTATGTGAAATTAAAGTATTAAAAATTAACTTTCCATAATTACTCTTTATTGAAATGAATTATTTAGGATTAATATGTAATAGTTCTAATACTAATTTTCCTTTTGGACCTTTCGTAAATTAGTTAATCTCTTTAAATAGTCTGAAGATTCTACATGGGAAATAATTTGCCTTGGAATGGGAATGGGCTACATCAATATAGAAAACACTGAGTAGAGGAAGGGTTATAATTTAGTGGAAATGTGATAGATGATGAATCATTATTTAAAAATCTGTTTAACAGGTTCTTTCCTACTCAAAGGATCCTATTCATCTCTCCATGCTTTATCTTTATTTCTGAAAAGTATTAGAAGGTATTACTTTAAAAAATATGTTGTTTTGCATCAGTTTTTATCAGCTGAAGACAGTCTGTTTTTTTTTTTGGTTTTTTTCCTTGAGACTCGTTAAGCCAGAGTTTAAAATAGAAATACAATAAAACTTTCTTTTCCGATTCCAAAGAATGGTCTAAGACAGACCATGCTTATTTGACTGCATTTCAGAATAAAGGTGCGTTACATCTTCCTTCGCAGATGTAACTAACCTATGCAATTCATGCTATCATTTGATTTACCTCATCATAGCTGGTCATAGCTCTCTTTAGAGAATCACACAATTTAAAATTATTATTGATGAGAAAAGACAGTTTCCTAGCTGTGGTGACAAATGTTAAATGATTTTAAACCTATAGCTGAGTAAAATATTTGGATTAAAAAAAAATGCCCGCAGAGGAAGAAAACATTGTAAATATACAACATTAATTTGAAACTTTCTACTATTCAGTTTTACAATGTTGGGTTTGAAGAAATTGAAAGTCATCAATTGGTAGTGTGTACCAATTAAGTATTTTATTCACATCTGAACTAATACCAAAGGGAGAGATTCCATGAGAATGCCTTCTATGACTTTTCTAAAGATATCCTATACTTTTTTCCCCTCATTGTTACTGAGGTAAAATGATAGATAAAAAATGTATGTATTTAAGGTGTGCAAGTATCGAATGTGATGTTTTCATATACATTGTATTGTGAAATAATCATCCCTCTCAACCTAAAAAACATATCCATCACTAAAGCCATGAATAAGCTTACAGAGACTGCATTTCATTTAATTTTGCTTACTCTCTCTACAGGTGTAATTCACCATATTATCAACTTACAAAAATCTAGCTGTCTGCATAGCAATAAACCAGTTATAAATTGAGGTAATCTATGTGCCTTAAGACAAAAAATAATTGTAAAACTTGTCTGTCTCATTGTAAAGCTAAAAGATCAAGTAAATATGAATGAAGTTAAATCATTATTAACTTTAAGTCCCAGACACAACAAAGCTCTAAATTATTTCTCCGAAATTAATATATCTTTAGCTATGCTTTTTTTTTTTAGTGTATGTTTTTCTAAAATAGAATTATACATCTAACTATAACTGAGGCAAAATAATATATAATCCTGAAAACTCTAATATACTTTTTACCCCTACAGAGAGAAAAATAATGGGCTTTCTAATGTATCAGAAAAGGTAAGCTAAAAAATCATGTATTAGTCTTTGTGTCTCAAATAAGGTTTCTTTGAAACCTTATACCCACAAGTTTGTCCTTTAGGCAACAGATTTTCTCCCTGACATAGAGAAGGGAAATTCACCAAATGTGTATAAGTCAATGGAAATTTGCCTTAAGATAAATCACGTTTGTTTCTTCTTCTCTATGAATACTAAAACATCTTCTTACTTATTCTACTTTTGGGGATCATAAATTTACTACCTCTCGATTCTAGTGATCAGATGATACTTGTAACATATTGTAAGTGGACAAATTGCCATTCTGACTTATCAGCCAGTCTCAAATTAATTTCACTGGTGTATTTCCTCTTTTATAGAGATTGATAATTCTGGCTAAACAGATAAAGCTGAGTTTCTGATATTGTAAAGCCAACAACTAGCTCTTAAGACACTACGGTAAGTGTAATATGATAATTACAACTACATCATATCAATATAATAACACACATTAATGAGACAAAATAGCAATTAGTTTAATATAAAAAATTTTGATAAAAACATTCAAAAGAGCTTTATATACATACATATATATCTTATAAATAGGATATTAGGTAAAAAACATGAAATTTTAAGAAAGTTATTTTGTAAGATATATGTCATATAAAATATTTATTTACCTCTTTAGAGTCCTTGAGAAAAATTTATACTTTTTAAAATCTAATACATGGAAATGCACTGTAAAAAGTAGTGCCATTGTAAATATCTATTACTGCAGATAATAGAATTTTGACTCAATTTTATTAGTATATATAAAGGAGATATTTAAAAAGTCAAAATCAGTGTTTAAAAGATCATAAAAATAGAACTGTGTTTTTGCTCTTTAAAAGTTCTCATTTCACCCAAGTGGATTAGAAACAATTATTTATGGGTACATGTGTAGAGGAAAATCCTTACCATTCATTTCTTGGTTTGCTATTATTGTAAAGTCCCCAACAGCTGAACTGTCATTCAGAACTTAAAATACTAGTAACTGAACAATACATTGCTGCCTCAAATTCTTTTTAGAATGAGGCAGATATAATAAAAAAGGGAAAAAATTAAAGTGAGCAATTTAAAGTTTCTGCCGTATAGATTTTGAATTATCTGCATGACCTACATAAGCAATTCCTGGGTACTTTAAATACTTCAGAGGATTAGGGTTAAAATAAGTACTGCTTGAATTTGCAATCATGTCTCTGATTATATCAGCAAACTGGTACATAGAGAACCTGCCCAAGAATAGTTTGTCTAGTTAAGTTTTCATTTCTGTAAGTTAAGGATATTCACTCCTCTTGAATTGTTTAAAGGTTTCCAGCTGTGGTGTGTGAAACATAATTTATGTGTTTTGTGAGTCCAACAGTAAGTCTCCATATCTTTTCTTGCTTCTCTGCCTTCAGAGAAGCTAGACTCTAAAGCTGAGTCTACAAGGTAGTTAACCCAGACACCTCTGCAACGTAAGGATAAACATCAGTGTTGGTCAAGATCTGTGGAATGATTATTTTGCTTAAGATTCAGTAGTGAGACTTTCTAAGAATCATAGCCGCTCTGTGTTCGCCTCCACCAATACAGGCACACTGCCCCTTTGCTGACTGCCTGACAAAATGAAGACAGTCACCTTTCTAGCCCACTGAATATGGAGGTTACCTGTGTCCAATCTAGTTTTCCAGAAAAATAAAGAGGACTCAGGGAGTCAGGTTGTTGAAGACTAATAAAGATGAATCATATTCTTCTCAGGTACATCCTCCCATTTGACTGAATCCATATTTACAATCCGTGGAATCCTGACAATCTCTTTACATCTTTGATATCTTCTGTCCAAAATAAAGTTTCTTGTTTCTTTTTCTTTTTTTAGAGAATACTTACTACATATCTAGTTTATCATTTTTAACTTCTGACTCTAACTAATGTTGTCAGAAAAAAAAAAGTAACATCCCCTCCCTCTCTCTGTTACTTTTCCATAAAGGACCCTGTTCATACTATCCACAACTGGTATTTTCAGTCTGAGTTGATTTTAAGTTCTGCTTTATTTTCTTTAATATATAGTGAATTTATTGAATTATTTCTATTTTGTTTAATATCTGTTTAGATAATATATAACTTTTAAAACTTTATGTCTTTTTGTTACTGGCTTATTTGCCATCCTTTGTCTATACTTCTTTTTCCTCCTTTCATTTTATTGAGATGATTGAACCTTGCAGGTATTTATTTTTCTTTTTGTTTATTTATTTATAGCTACTGTTTATAGTTTGTACATAATATGTCTAGTAATAAAGGCAGACTTTTGTCATGTTTATTTAAATTAACAAAACTGAAAGCTAAACCCCTCTCCTTAGTTATAAAAATGTCAAAATATTTTAACTATGATCATATTTATCCAAATACCTTAGTATTTTCAGCCAGTGTTTGAGTTATTCTACCTTCATAAAAATAGAGTGTTCTTGTTAATATTGTTATTAATATTGTTATTATTTTGTTACAGACACTAGGCTTTATCCAGAGGATTTACAAAAAGTTTCTAAATGTATTTGTGTATCAATTTTTCTTTCATATCATGTCAATTTTTCTTTCTTCCTGATATTTTTTCTCTAGATATTTCCTTATTAGATTTTCTAGCAGGAAACTCCCGTTTATCACTATACATTGCTATTTAAATCTTGAAATATAATATTATTTAGGGCATTAAGGTAGAAACAGAATGCATACTCAAATAGAATAATACAGAACAGACTATGTACCAAGGAGTGAGAAGGGTAATGAAAATCAGCTAGGGATAATGAAGCATTCTGGGGCTAGCAACAGCAGGAAGAAATTCCCACTCCAAGGCCTGAAGAGTTAGATAAGGCAGTGATACTGGAACTAGTAAGAGCTATAGCTGTAAAAAAGAACCAATGCAAATGATTTGAGGACTTTGAAAGAGGAACTCCCACCAACCTATGGACCTGTAGGGAGAAAAGTTATGGAATAATTATCTCAAATTCTGTTCTTTCATCCTCTGATCTCTAGCTGATGATTCCCCATTGGCTAAAACAAAGGAGAGGTTATAATTCAAGAGAGCTCGTTTGTATGGTTATATTTTTTCCCTTCCTCCCTCCATCTCCCCCTTCCCTCCTTCCTTCATTCTTTCCTTCCTTGTCACCTTGACTACCTCCTTCCTTCCAGAAGCAACTTTTAGAGCAAAGTATGCATTGTGTGTACAATTCTATACACTGGAGTTTTATTGGACCACATGACTTGATTTCTTGTTTCATGGAGTTTAAACTCAAGATATGGATAGTTTTGATTTCTCCTTTACTCCTGAAGGATAATTTTGCTGGCTAAAGAATTCTAGGGTTTTGTTGTTGTTTTCTTTTAATGCTGAAAGCTCGGCCTCTCTGCACAGGTGCCGCACCAAACCTCGGAGACAGAGTTTTGGGGGAAGTAGAAAAGGATAACTTTATTGCTTTGCCAGGCAAAGGGGGACACAGCGGGCTCCTGCCCTCGAAAATTATGTGTCCCCACCCAGGAGGATTTGATGAGTTTTATAGCAATAGTTCAAGGGTGGGGTTGCTGACAAGATTAGGGTGTTTGCAGGGCCTGCACTCCTTTAATCTAGTCTCAGGTGGTTGGTTTCCTAATCTTGATGAGCTTCTTCTGGTCCCTTTAATCTCGCCTCAGGGGGTTTCTTGGCTGCTCCTCCCTTGATTAGCAACTTTTGAATCTGACCTTTGGAACCCAGGGAAGGTCATGGAGGCTGGAGTCTTGCTACAAGAAACGGGGGACAAAAAGGCTTCCATGCCGAGGAGCCCCATAGGGTCCTTATCGGTTTCACTTTCAATACTTTCAATACTTTATTCTACTCTAGTTTTATTTGCATGGTTTCTGTCGAGAAATCCATCGTGGCCCTTATTCTTGATTCTCTATATGTTAGAAGCCCTCACACATAAATCTCTCATTCTATATTTCTATCAATGATTGATTGATTGATTGATGCTACACTAAAGGTTTGAGTTCTGGGTATTTGACTCTATTTATTCATGAGTTTGTATTAGATGTTGGATTGTTTTCACCTTAAGTTCATAAATAAAACAATTGAAATTTTTGACATTTCATAAACCTTAAATGTGGTCAGAAAATTCAGTTTTATTATTTATACATAAATCTAATGGTTTGCATTACATCTGTATTTATAACGACAATCTGTTAAAACAAAACTTTCACCAAAAAACTATTTGAAGGCATCTTACACATTTCCAGATATACAAAACAGATTTGACATCTTGTCAGTTACATTATTTTGAGTGCTATAATCTATTTACTTACAGATTTGCATGTTATACTTGAGAACACAGTGAATATGTGGGTTCATGGAGTAGTCATTATGTGATCAACTACAGCTCTCATAGTCTAAAAAACTCTTTTGATTGCAAAGATAACTATAATAGAGCATGAGGGTGCCTGAAAAATGAGTTTTTAGAAATTTGCAGTATACATAAAACAGGAAGTGATTATGTAAGTATAATCAGAGGTTTAATATATGTCTTTAAAAGAAACTTTTTTTCTTTTAATAACCCTAATTACCCTCGATTGCCTAAAAATTAAATAATTTGTTTTTTTTGTTTTTGGCGTTTTTTTTTTTTGCAGTACGCGGGCCTCTCACTGCTGTGACCTCTCCCACCGTGGAGCACAGGCTTCGGACGCGCAGGTCCAGCAGCCATGGCTCACAGGCCCAAACGCTCCGCGGCACGCGGGATCCTCCCAGACTCGGGCATGAACCCACATCCCCCATATCGGCAGGCGGACTCCCTACCACCGTGCCACCAGGGAAGCCCAAATAATTTGTTTTAATGTCCAACCGTGATGGCATTTGTACAACATATATAAAAACATCCTTTCAAGTAATTATTTGTTCATTGTATATATTGCAGCATAAACTATCATGTTTGCATGATATCCCAAAGCATTTCAGAATCGATACTTAAATTTACAAAATAAATTTTTAAGATAACTATAAATAAGATAACAAAATTTTTAAGATAACTATAAATCCTGGGGATGTGTATTTCTAATTTCATTCCAACCCCACAGAAATTGTAAGAGACAATATTTAGCAAACAGCTAAGCCTGATTTCAGATACTTTTATAAAACTTAAATATACTAACACTAGTTAAAATTACTTATTATAAATTTACTTTTTAAGAGAAAATATTTCTGTAATTTTTGAAGTCCTACAAATGAAGTAGTAGAGCAAATCACTTTTAAAAATTATTCAATAGGTAAAATTTGTATTTAGATTGAAGAAGAACCTGTGTATTTATTCAGTTACCTAAATTTTTATTTAATTAACAAAGGATATATTGAGTATAACTATAGGCCAGGCACTGCATTACAAGGAAAGGTTAAAACTAAAAAAATGAAATAAAATAAAATAAAAACCACCAACAAGAAGACTATTCTCTAGCTGCTCACTGATCATTAGGCATAGATAGACACTTAAATAGAGAGGGTAATGTACCATCACTAGTGCCTTGAGAAAAATACATATGAAGTATAGAAAATGTACATAGACTGAGTGGTTACTTCTCCTTGAAGTTTCACTACCTATTTATTTTTCCACCACATAAGTTCCTGAATCTCATTCCTGATGAGCTGAGTCCATTAATTTTATTCTCCAATTGCTCAAGAGAAGTGGCACCCCTGTCATGACTACTAAGACTGGCCTGTGAGTAACTTCACCCTGGTGACCTGTGGGCTATCATGTGCATTTTGTCATAGATGGGAGTGAAATATACATACTCTCAGAACCCTCCCAGGGAAGAAAGAGTGGAGAAACATGAAAAGGAGCACAATGGTACTGTGTCAAAACCTGGATATTTCCCTCTTATCTATACAGGTACCCTTGGTATGAAAACACAAAAGCATATAGACAACTCCAAATATAGCCTCTTGCTTTGAAATTAAAATAGTGTACAAATGATCTTCAAATACAGATTCTTACAAAAATCTAATTAAATCAATTATAACTCCTTCCAACTCATTCATTATACATTCTGATTATACCTGATACATTAAACATTTTAATTCTTATGTACTATCTTAAGAGTGTATGACATTTCCAAATTTAAAAAAAATCTTGCATTTAATTTAACTTTACATTTAAATATACAATGAACTTTTGGTTATAGTTTGTCACTTTAATCTGTTCAGAATATCTAAGTAGTGAACTAAACTTTGTGAGAATTCGATAAGTTCCAAATGATGCACTTACAGGTATTTGAACCAATATTCAAATATGGGTACTGCATGATGGCCTATTTTTAATGCCATAAGTAAAAATTGGAAATATTGCTCCATTTTATGTTTCTCAGTCAAGCTTAATATATACTCATAAATAAGCTAAATCTAAGAAATCAAATAGGTAACAAAGGGAAAACTAGGTATATTTATTTTCCTTTTGCCTATACAATGTCACTTAATAGAATATTTAGAAAAAACTATCAACATATATCTACCTGGCTCTAACTGTATACATCTATGCTCAATATTTAAATTTAAGCTCAAGTTTTTGTACACTTAGAAAGAATAATAAACACTAAATGAAATAGTAAATATTTTAGATGATAATTTATAAATTGCCCTAGGAGTCATTTAAGTAGCAGTATTTTTTTCTTAATTTAATTTGTTTAATCATTTGTTTTAAAGTTAATAAGAAAAGAGATTGTTGGGCAGTGTCAAGATGACGGTGTGGAAAGACGTGGAGTTTGCGTCTCCCCACAACTAAGGTGCCCTCAGGGAAGCAGCAAGGGAAAAACAAAAAATAACACACAAAGGAAATCCCATAAGGTTATCAGCTGACTTTACTGCAGGCCAGAAGGGAGTGGCAGGATATACTTAAAGTGATGAAAGAGAAAACACTACAACCAAGATTACTCTACCCAGCAAGGATCTCATTCAGATTCAATGGAGAAATCAGACAAGGAAAAGTGAAGAGAATTCAGCACCACCAAACCAGCTTTACAACAAATGCCAAATAAACTTCTCTATGTGGGAAACACAAGAGAAGAAAAAGACCCACAAAACAAACCCAAAACAATTAAGAAAATGGTAATAGGAATATACATATCGATTAAAACCTTGAATGTAAATGGATTCAAAGCCCCAACCAAAAGACACAGACTGGCTGAATGGATATGAAAACAAGACCCATATATATGCTGTCTATAAGAGACCCACTTCAGACCTAGGGACATATATAGACTGAAAGTGAAGGGATGGAAAAAGATATTCCAAGCAAATGGAAATCAAAAGAAAGCTGGAGTAGCAACACTCGTATCAGATAAAATAGACTTTAAAATAAAGAGTGTTACAAGAGATAAGTAAGGATACTACATAATGATCAAGGGATCAATCCAAGAAGAAGATATAACAATTATAAATGTTTATGCACCCAACATAGAAGCACCTCAGTACATAAGGCCAATTGTAACAACCATGAAAGGGGAAATTGACAGTAACACAATAATAGTAGGGGACTTTAACATCCCACTTACACCAATGGACAGAACCTCAAGGCAGAAAATAAATAAGGAAACACAAGTTTTAAATGACACAATAGACCAGATAGATTTAATTGATACTTATAGAACATTCCACCCTAAAGTGGCAGAATACAATCTCTTCTCAAGTGCACATGGAACATTCTCCAAGATAGATCACATCTTGGGTCACAAATCAAGCCTCAGAAATTTAAGAAAATTGAGATTGTATCAAGAATCTTTTCTGAACACAATGCTATGGGACTGGAAATCAGTTACAGGAAAAATACTGTAAAAAACACAAATACAAAGAAGCTAAACAGTGTGCTACTAAATAACTTAGAGATCACTGAAGAAATTAAAGAAGAATTAAAAATACTTAGAAAAAAATGACAATGAAAATACGATGACCCAAAACCTATGGGATGCAGTAAAATCAGTTCTAAGAGGGCAGTTTATAGCAATTCAATCTCACATCAAGAAACAAGAAAAATCTCAAATAAACAATCTAACCCTACCTAAAGCAACTAGAGAAAGAAGAACAAAGAAAACTACAAGTCAGTAGAAGGAAAGAAATCATAAAGATCAGAGCAGAAACAAATGAAACAGAAATAAAGAAAACAATAGCAAAGATCAATAAAAATAAAAGCTAGTTCTTTAAGAAGATAACAAAATTGATTTACCCTTAGCCAGCCTCATCAAGAAAAAAGGGAGAGGATGCAAATCAATAAAATTAGAAATGAAAAAGGAGAAATCAAAAATGACACTGCAGAAATACAAAGGATTATAAAGGACTACTACAGACAACTATATCCAAAAAAATGGACAACCAGAAAGAAATGGACAAATTCTTGAAAAGGTACAATTTTCCAAGACTGAACCAAGAAGAATTAGAAAATATAAACAGACCTATCACAAGTAATGAAATTGAAACTGTGATTAAAAATTTTCCAATAAACAAGAGTCCAGGACCAGATGGCTTCACAGGCAAATTCTATCAAACATTTAGAGAAGAGCTAACACTGATCCTTCTCAAACTCTTCCAAAAAATTGCAGAGGGAAGAACATTCCCAAATTCATTCTACGAAACCACAATCACCCTGATACCAAAACCAGAAAAAGATATCACAGAAAAAGAAAATTATAGACCAACATCACTGATGAACATAGATGCAAAATTCCTGAACAAAATATAGCAAACAGAATCCAACAACACATTAAAAGGATCATACACGATGATCAAGTGGGATTTAACCCAGTATGCAAGGATGCTTCAATATTCGCAAATCAATCAATGTGATACACCATATTTACAAGTTAAGGAATAAAAATCGTATAATCATCTCAACAGATGCAGAAAAAGCTTTTGACAAAATTCAACACTCATTTATGATAAAAACTCTCCAGAAAATGGGCTCTATGGGAAACTACCTCTACAAAATGAAGGCAATATATGACAAACCCACAAAAAGCATCATACTCAATGGTGAAAAACAGAATAAGCATTTCCACTAAGATCAGGAACAAGACAAGGATGTCCACTCTCGCCATTCTTATCCAACATAGTTTTGGAAATCCTAGCCATGGCAATCAGAGAAGAAAAAGAAATAAAAGGAATATAAATTGGGAAAGAAGAAGTAAAATTGTCACTGTTTGCAGATGACATGTTATTATACATAGAATATCCTAAAGATGCCACCAGGAAACTACTAGAACTAATCAATGAATTTGGTAAGGTTGCAGGATACAAAATTAATGCACAGAAATCTCTGGCACTCCTATACACTAACAAAGAAGAATTAGAAAGAGAAATTAAGGAAGCAATCCTATTTACCATCACAACAAAAAGAATAAAATACTTAGGAATAAACCTACCTAAGGGGGCGAAAGACTTGTACTCAGAAAACTATAAAATACTAATGAAAGAAATCAAAGATGACATAAACAGATGGAGAAATATACCATGTTCTTGGATTGGAAGAAGCAATATTGTGAAAATGACTGTATTACCCAAAGCAATCTACAGATTCAATACAATCCCTAACAAATTACCAATGGCATTCTTCACAGAATTAGAACAAAAAATTTTACAATTCGTATGGAGACACAAAAGACCATGAATAGCCAAAGCAATTTTGAGAAAGAAAAACAGAGCTGGAGGAATCAGGCTCCCTGACTTCAAATTATACTACAAAGCTACAGTAATCAAGACAGCATGGTACTGTCACAAAAACAGAAATATAGATCAACAGTACAGGACAGAAAGCCCAGAGATAAACCCACGCACACATGGCCACCTAATTTATGACAAAGGAGGCAAGAACATACAATGGAGAAAAGACAGCCTCTTCAATAAGTGGTGCTGGGAAAACTGGATAGCTATGTGTAAAAGAAAGAAACTAGAACGCTCCCTAACTCCATACACAAAAATAAACACAAATGGATTAAAAGAACTAAATGTAAGACCAGATACTACAAAACTCTTAGAGGAAAACATAGGAAGTACACTCTTTGGCATAAACCAGGAAAATCTTTTTTGACCCACCTCTTAGAGTAATGAAAATGAAAACAAAATAAACAAATGGGACCTAATTAAACTTAAACGTTTTTGCACAGCAAAGGAAACCATAAACAATATGAAAAGACAACCCTCAGAATGGGAGAAAATATTTCCAAATGAAACAACAGACAAAGGATTAAAGTTCAAAATATAGAAACATTTCATGGAGCTCAATATCAGAAGAACAAACAATCCAATTAAAAAATGGACAGAAGACCTATATAGATATTTCTCCAAAGAGGACATACAGATGGCCAAGATGCACATAAAAAGATGCTCAACATTGCTAACTATTAGAGAAATGCAAATCAAAACTACAATGAGGTATCACCTCATACTGGTCAGAATGGCCACCACCAGAAAATCTAGAAACAATAAATGCTGGAAAGGGTGTGGTGAAAAGGGAAACCTCCGCACTGTTGGTGGGAATGTAAATTGATACAGCCACTATGGAGGATAGTATGGAGTTTCTTTAAAAAACTAAAAAATAGAATTACCATATGACTCAGCAACCCCACTACTGAGCATATACCCTGAGAAAACCATGATTCAAAAGGAGTTATGTACCACAGTGTTCATTGCAGCACTATTTACAATAGCCAGGACATGGAAGTAACCTAAATGTCCACAGACAGATGAATGGATAAAGAAGATATGGCACATATATACAATGGAATATTACTCAGCTATAGAAAGAAATGAAATTGAGTTATTTGTAGTGAGGTGGATGGACATAGAGTCTGTCATACAGAGTGAAGTAAGTCAGAAAGAGAAAAACATATGCTAATGCATATATATGGAATCTAAAAAAAAAAAAAATGGTATTGATGAACCTAGTGGCAGGGCAGGAATAAAGAGGTAGACATAGAGAATGGACTTGAGGACACGGAGGGGACGGGGAAGCTGGGGAAAAGTGAGAGTAGCATGGCCATATATACACTACCAAATGTAAAATAGTTAGCTTGTGGGAAGCAGCAGCATAGCACAGGGAGATGAGCTCGGTGCTTTGCAGTGACATAGAGGGGTAGGACAGGGAGGGTGGGAGAGAGGTTCAAGAGGGAAGGGATATGTGGATGTATGTATGCATGTGGCTGATTCACTCTGTTGTGGGACAGAGGCTAGCACAGTATTGTGAAGCAGTTATACTCCAATAAAGATATATTTAAAAAAAAGTTAATAAGAAAAAAGTGTTATAAGTAAAGAATTTTAATGGGTATTATGTTTGACTAAATCAATTTCAAATTACACAAAACCTTTTCTGAAACAAATTTTCAGTACAAAATTAAGATTATCTTGTAAAGGAAAATTTCCCATTATAGGAGCACTTGTCCAAGGAATATGAAAACTTTACTGTATTGTTTTATCACAACTGGCCTTAACCAGCTGAAATATGAAAGGAGCCATCAACTTTGAGTGCCCTGGGATGCCACGCCCTTACTACAACTAATTTAACTCACTTTCTTTTTTTTTTTTTTTTTTTGTGGTACACGGGCCTCTCACTGTTGTGGCCTCTCCCATTGCGGAGCACAGGCTCCGGACACACAGGCTCACCAGCCATGGCTCACGAGCCCAGCCACTCCGCAGCATGTGGGATCTTCCCAGACCGGGGCACGAACCCGTGTCCCCTGCATCGGCAGGCAGACTCTCAACCACTGTGCCACCAGGTGAGCCCCTTAACTCACCTTCTTAATCTACAAACAACAAATCTGGAGAGGGTGTGGGGAAAAGGGAACCCTCTTGCAGTGGTGGTGGGAATGTAAATTGATACAGCCACTATGGAGAACAGTATGGAGGTTCCTTAAAAACCTAAAAATAGAATTACCATATGATCCAGCAATCCCACTGGCATATACCCAGAGAAAACCATAATTCAAAAAGACACATGCACCCCAATGTACACTGCAGCACTATTTACAATAGCCAGGTCATGGAAACAACCTAAATGCTCATTGACAGACAAATGGATAAAGAAGATGTGGTACATATATACAATGGAATATTACTCAGCCATAAAAAGGAACGAAATTGGGTCATTTGTTCAGATGGATCTAGAGACTGTCATACAGAGTGAAGTAAGTCAGAAAGAGAAAAACAAATATCGTAAATTAACGCTTATATGTGGAACCTAGAAAAATTTTACAGATGAACCTGTTTGCAGGACAGAAGTTGAAACACAGATGTAGAGAACAAATGTATGGACACCAAGTGGGGAAAGTGGTGGGGGGTTGGTTGTGGTGGGGTGATGAATTGGGTGATTGGGATTGACATGTATACACCGATGTGTATAAAATTGATGACTAATAAGAACCTGCTGTATAGAAATAAATTAATTTAATTTAATTTAAAAATTAAAAAAAATTAACTCACTTTCTCGACCAATGGACAATGGAACTTTGTTTTTATAAATTGCATACAGATCTGTGAACTTTTTCTTTTTTCTTGAATAAATATCTAGAAATAGTTGCTGGGTCACAAGGTATGTATATGTGTAACTCACAAGAAAGTACCAAATTGTTTTCCAAAGTGCCTATACTATTTTACATTTCTAGGAACTGTTTGCGACCAATATTTTGCCAACATTTGGTATTGTTGCTCTTTTTAAATTTTAGCCATTGTAGTGAATGTGTAGTGGTATCTAGTGGTTTTAAAATGTATTTTTTAAATAACTATTTTACGTATCTTTTTTCTATAACTACTGGCTTTCTGTCTTCTTTGTGAATTATTTATTGAAATATTTTGCTCTTTTTAATTTAGTTGGGCTGTCTTCTCATTATTGAGTTGCAAGTCTCCTTTATGTATTTTTGAGATGGAGTTTTTATAAAATATATGTGTTACAATTATTTTCTCCCAGTATTTAGTTGCCTTTTTCTTTATCAATGGTGCTTTTTAACAAGCAGCATGTTTTACTAACTAAACTAAAGTCACTTTAAAAATTTTTAATAGTTTGCCTAAGAGTTGTGACATCTAAGAATTCTTTGCTTATCCCAAGTTACTGAAGAATTTTTTCCCATGTTTTCTTTTTGAAATATAGATTTAGCATTTACATTTAGATCTTGGTCTTTCTTAGCATGTGTTGCCAAAACTTCAAATCCACAGATAAGCCAGTCAGAAAGGAAGACTGCTGTTAAGTTCAGGAGAGCAAGGAAAACCTGGAACCCACAGTATAAGCTGAAGTTTGTGAGTATGGACTGAAATTCATGTCAATTCTTGTTGCCTCTAGCCTATGTGGCATGTGCATCCTACAGAATCCAGAGAACTGCATTATGGAGATAAATACATACACCTGGTTGAAGATTTGGAGAAATTGAAGGTGTATCCTGGGGAGATGGATAGTTGCAGCCCTGGCCACTGCTTCATGCCAGTGAGGTGAGCCAGCAGACAAATGACAACATGCTTATGTGTTACAAAAAAGGCTGCTGTTTCACTTCCACACTCCAAATCTCACAAAGCAATTTTTTCATGGTATCCCACTCTAACCAGAAACATACATGGATGAGAATTCTGGGAAACCTAGCCCAGCCTTGCAAGCAAACATATTGCAAAGATACTATGTCCCACCCCTTGCCAACAGCACCCATAAACATCTCAAACTATACTTAATAACCAAATAAGGACAATAACAATGTCATGCTTTCACCTAACATGATACACAAATACCATATACAAACAAAAATTATAAACTATTCTTTTTTGTTCCCAAAGGAGCATACAAATCCCTTTTAATCTTTGGGTGATTTTCTTTGGTACCAGCTGATTCATTTTGATTTCCTGTAATATAAATATCATGATACAAAGTTAACTACTAAGCATATTATATAATAAGAAGAAGGAGAAGGAAAAAACACACACATACATTCAAATCAAAATTTTAAAAAGTGCTTATAACTGTTACAGTCTTGGTTTGTAGAACTGGTTACACAATTCACATTATAACTAATGTCCATCCTATTCCTTTCATAGTTCTTACACACTTAGCAATTTCCTCAGTTGGCTGTGATTCATTGCCTGGTAAGGTTACTGAAACATGCATTCCTAAAGGCCACTATTATTTGTCTTGCCTTGATTGTTGGGTTGTTGTACTTTTCTCTTGACTTTAGTCATAAGCCATGAGAGTATTAAGAGGTATTCTAGGGAATTTCCTTATAATTAAGAGGCTTACTCTATTTTTGATATTTTACCATGAATAGCTTTCAAATCCCCTGCATGTTCCACATCTGGGCAATACAGGAAAGAAGCCCTACACATGTCCTTTGCTTTTGCACATCTGTGGAGATTTCAACTAACTGCAAACTCCAGACTGTTTGTGGGAACTCCCCCAGCCAGGTGCTTCTTGTTCTCCTTTTTAATCTGACCCCTGCATGAGCCCTTCACCTACAGGGAGTTTCCAGTTTGTCAGTACTAAATATATTTTATTCATATTCATGGATGAGTGGGTTGTGTCATCTCTCTTGACATCCAAATAAATTCCTGGGAGGGCAACCATGCTTGTTGCTGGGTATAAAAATGAAACACTCCTTCTCCTCATGTTTTACTATTACTTCATTTGGGATTTATTTATTTATTTGCTCATTCATTCATTCATGACATATTGGACCACTGGTTTTAGATATTTCCCAGTTTGTTAAATAGTGATGTTAGATTTTTTTCTTAGTTTTCTCTTATTTTGGTAATTTCTGGAGAAAAGAGTGTTTGATCATCAAGATTTTAAATCCAAAGGTTTATCTGAAACATATCCCAGAATATGGAGTTCTGGTGATGTTTGTCCAATCTATTCATTAAAATGTTCAGCTCAACCTTTCACCAAATGATATGGCAAATGTCGATGACCGTTGCCTGGTTCCATTAATTTTTATCAAGGGTTGTAAAATATTACCTTTCTAATCAATTTGCCTAAA
Source organism: Leucopleurus acutus (assembly GCF_964270905.1). Classification (NCBI taxonomy): domain Eukaryota; kingdom Metazoa; phylum Chordata; class Mammalia; order Artiodactyla; family Delphinidae; genus Leucopleurus; species Leucopleurus acutus. Next base: position 156,214,259 of record NC_139145.1, read on the forward strand.
TTTATAATTCATGATTCTTCTTTTAAATATAAAGCAACTATCTCTTATCAAATGTTTTGTTCCCTTAGATACAGTCAGTAAAGACATGATACATACCTAATTATTTCTCTTATTCATACTTATCTATTTGCAGAAAATGGTTCCCTAGTAGCCTTCAAATATTTTTTATATCATCATGAAGTTATGAATTTTTATTTTCATGCTTATCAACCCACTGAAATTATTATTTTGCTATTTATATTGTCCCTTTTAAACTAGTGGAGATCCTCTTCCAAAACAAAACCAATGAGAACAAGATTCTTCTAAAAAATTAAAATCCAAAGGGTTTTTTTCCTCATCATATCAAGAAAGTATACCTACATTCATAAGGAGTTACTATAAGATATAATTTTTTCTCAAATTATTTTTAAGACTACATTTTAGACAATTTATCAAGTACAAGGATTCTTCAAAAAAATTTGCTAATTTCAATGTTTAATAATTAGACTATAGACTTTTATTGTTATTCCCTGCAACTTAAATTCTTATATATTCAAAGTTCCAATCATAGATGTCAAATGTGCCAAGTTCTAATGAATGTTATTGTTTCTGAGAGCTTGAAAGTTTCATATTTTCCCTAGTGGTTCAAAAGTAGCATAAATTTCTTCTTGCTTAGGTATCCAGCTAAGAAGATATTCCTTTGATAAGCAACAAAGCATGGAAAAGAAAAAGGCTATGATTATAATCCAAATCTTCAGAAAGCAGTGCACACATTTTAATATTTCACAGATTATTTTTCACATGTAACCTCTATATCTAGATCAAGGATTTCTTATAGGCTGCTCAATAGGCTAAATGTTTATAAGTAAATGATTCAGTACACTTTAGAGTCAGGTAAGATTTTTTTAATACAATTATTTATTGGCAACTATAATAAACCTAGTATTTATGTATCCTTGTTGGTGCACATGATAATCCATTTTACTAACTCAGCTCACTTGCATAAGCAATTTTAGAACAGTTTCTTCAGAGAGAAATCTTGAGAAAATCTTCAAGTTTTGAGAAACACTATTTGCCCTTCCTAAGTATCTTTAGCCCAATGTCCCTCATAGATAAGTTATTAGGAGCAAGCTCCTTCACTGTAGTTTATAAAAGTTTAATCATTTGTTCTTTTTAAAAATAGATAGTTTATATTCTCAGGTAGGTCACCAATTAAGGGTTTGACCTTAGAAAAAGAAGAAGATATTCAGAAATGTCTTTCCAATTTCCATGCAATACATTTTAGACAGTGCTCAGAAGAAGCATTTTTGAATCAGATAAAGTTGATCCATCTAGAGAGCTGCCAATTATTAAAGTTATGGTCTTGGGCAAATCACAGGATTCAACCATTTTTCTTATCTTAATATAAAGATAGTATAGGGCCTCATTCAATTCTTACTGTGAGAATTAAACATGTTTTTAACATGTATACACACACACAGGCATATGTATGTATTGCTTACCATCATATCTGGTACATGCACTAATAATGAACATCATAATAATTGATACTATAGTTATTGTCATTACTAGTAGTAATAGACTCTCAATATCTTATATTTATCCTTAAGGATAATGTGCAAGAAACAAAAAAAATGGAGTGTACATTCAATTAATTTAAAATCTCTTTATAAGGTACTTTATTTCAGTCAGAGTATTTTTTTTTTTCTGGTTATGAGTCACTTCCCATCAGAAAGGTTAATGGTTTAAGAGATAGCTTAATTCTCTCAAGCATAAAGATAACATTTCTGCACTTACACAATTATTTTTAATGATGTCCTCTTAACTCAAATATTTGAAAACAACTTGTAAATATATTTATATATTTTCAAGGAGTACCTCATATACTGGAAGGATGTGAGTAGTATTTCTTTTGTTCAATCTTAGTATTTTTGGAAAACAAAGTGAACCTTCAACAGAGTCAATTAAGTTATGATTACAAAAGAGTGTACACTGCTTAGAGACCTCTAAGTACTGAAGCATAAGGAGGAACTTTGGTGATGGTGGAGAAATTCCCTCATTTATCAATTTACTCCACTAGTCACTCTAATCATTTGGATGTACTCATTTAAAGTATAGTGAAAATAATTTATAACATTGAATGTAGTGGCAATATGATTTCACTCTCTACTAAGCAGTCTGTCATAATAAATCTGCTATTCTGTTGCTATAGAATGTAATATTTCAAATTATTCCTGATTCTGTATAACTATTATTTTGAGTTATTAACCTACTAATATATACAGACAGAGAAGGTTTATTAAAGACTGCAACGTGGGTGTTTAATAAATGTCTCAGTACATCTTATTGTGATTGAACATTCCCTCCAGTTACACTGATCTCCTGACTGTTCCTGACCCCAGATACGTGATGGTTCAATCCTTCACTTCCTTGAGGTTCCTGATCACAAGTCACTATATCTGAGACGTCTTCCCTGATCATTTTGCATAAAATAACAACCCCAATTGGACAGTTTATGTCGCCTATCATTTTTATTTTTAACCACAGCATGGTATCTGATGTTTATCACAGCACTTACATCATTCATTTCATCTGTCTCAAACCATGGATAGGGGTGTACAGGGTTATCCATGAAGAGAATTTTTATACACAGTCAATGACTCTTTGATGAATAGATGAATGTGTCTTAGGTTCTATTTTTCAATTTAATTTTAAAGGAGTAGTTATAGTATTGTAATTTTCTACTTAGATATATACGTTTAAATGTTACACAAATTAGCTATTGACTACTTTCAATTTCTTGCTTAAAAATGTCTAAGGTGCAAAACATAATGCAGAAGGCAGTATTAAAAAGTCAATAATGCCTAAAGTCATCGTGGATATTAAAATGTCTTGTAAATTCAAAGGGAAGTTTAAATTAATCAATCATGGTTTGGTTTTAAAATTCAGGTCAAAAATCAGCTAATGCCTCTTAATATTTTTTTACCCAAAGCATGCATGACCCAGATGTTATCATGATTATATTCTAGATCTGAGACATATGAAGCAAGCAATTTTATAAGTAAAGTGTCAGAAAAAATGTATATGAAAGAAGTATCAGATAAGAAATTAATATGAAGGAATGAAAAATGCTTAACAGAATATTGTTCAGATTTATTTGGTTTGGGGAGGATAAGAGGAGCAGGAGGTCAGTCAGAGGTCTAGTTTTGAGTGAAGTGGGACACACTTAGAGGTTCTTAAACCAAAAGATAAAAATCAATGCAAAGAAGCATAATAGCTGCTGAGTGTAGTAGAATCTGTGGGAGCTTGTAGATCATTTAAAAGGCACAGAAATAATTCAGGAGAGTAATCATGGTGTGCTGAACTAGAGAGGTATTGATGGAGATGCTGAGAAGTTGAACATTTCTACATATGTTTTGCATTTGCTAATTACAGATGTGGGATTGAGAGAAAGACAAGTGCCAAGCATGATACCACCTTTTTTAGAAACAGAAAAAGAGTTCTAAAACTTGAGATTGAGTGGATTTAATAATGAACAGACTGAAGGGTGATGTGGTGCTTTCTTTGATGAATCAATTGAGCTGGACTACAGGAATCTAGGTGTTGCTGTGAGGGTAATTTGAAGATGTGATTACAGTCCATAATCAGTTGACTTTAAAGAAGTGACAATATCCTGGATAATTTGGGTGAGTCTGATTCAATTTGTTGAAAGCCCTTAAAAGCAGAGCTAAGTCTTCCCTGATGAAGAAACTCTATTTCTGGACAGCAGCTTCAGCTTGAGTTCTGGAATTTTAACCTGCCCCTACAGCTTGCACTATAATTTGGAAATTGTCCTAGCTAGCTTATATAAGCCAATTATATAAGCCAATTCCATGCAGTATGTCTCTTAATGTATATCTTCTGGTTTGCTTCACTGGTTGATCCCTGACTGATAAAGCTACACAGTGGGGTTTTTGTTTGTTTGTTTGTTTGTTTGCTTGCTTGCTTGCTTTTTATCTTGAGATACCTATGAATCTCACAAATGAAGATATCAGCCAAATATCAGAAAACAAAATCAAAATATCATGGAAGATGTGTAGGTTGGAGAACTATATGTTGGAGTTATTAGTCTACATATCACTGAGTTAGGCTAAAATATGATCCTGCAAAAAATATCCACTGGAACCTGTGAATAATAACTTATTTGGAAAAAAAAAAAGGTCTTTACAGATGGACTTAAGTTAAAAATCTTAAGATACAGAGAGTATCACTGATTATCAAAATGGGCCAAAAATCTAATGACAAGTGTCCTTATAAGAGACACACAGAGAACAGACATGCAGAGAGAGGTGAAATGACTCCAGAGGCAGGGAGTGGAGTCATGCAGCCATAAGTCACAGAATGGTGACAATGGCCAGAAGCTAGAAGAGATGAAGTATAACCATGCCAACATCCTAATTTCAGACCTCTGGCCTTCAGAACTGTGAGAGAATACATTTATATTGCTTTAAGCCACCCATTTGGGGGTAATTTGTTGAAAAGTTATACAATTATATTTAAAGCCATGAGACTGAAGAAGGCACATTTGAAGATGAGTATAGATAGAAACAAGAATTGTAAGAACTGACTACTGGAGTACTCTAAAATCAAGAAATTGGTAACAGAAGAGAAATTAACAGAGTTATGTGAGAGGGAAAACCTAAAAGGTATTAGGAGAACCAAAAGAGAGTGTTCTTTCAGATCCAAGAAAAATAAGTATTGTAAGGAAGAGTGGGCATCTCCACCAAATTCAGACAGGTTGAGGGAGATGAATATTGAGAATTGACATTTATATGTGGTACACTGAAGTTATTGATAGTAATTGATTAAAAAATTTGTAATAAAAGGTTCAGTCTTGTATGGCAGTTAAGGGCTAATTTCAGTGTTCAACAGAGAATGAAAGTAAATACATTGAGTAATGACATCTTTTGTGACGTTTTTGTTTTAAAGGGAAGCAGAAGAAGGAAGTGGTAGATAGCCAGAATAGTGAGGTCAAGGATGTGTGTATGTTTGTGTGTGTGTCTGTGTGTGTGTTTCATGGGAGACAATACATTATATTGGCTTACTGGTGAGCTGCCACCCTTACAGAGGAAGTTAAAAAATAATAAGAAGCAACAAAAGCAAAAACAATGAAAACCTGCGCTGAAGGTGTTATTAGAAGATCCTGGGGAAAGAAAAAGCCCCTATTTCAGAGATAACTGGCAAGAGGACATTAAAAACTGGGGCTTCTGGAAATTCTCTGACTCAGTACGTTATGAAACAGCTCTTCTTTCTGAGAAGAGTAAATGAATTTGCTACTTTAATCGTGTAATCAGACAAGCTAAGAGTTATTTGCCTCTGTTTTCTGTTTCAAATGCCCAATTTGTCAAGTTCCAGCAAAGGTATGTTGTTTGCAGATTAGCTGTGGGTTACTGACAAATAAATGAGGTTGTACCAATATTAGCAGACTAGTAATGTCTGCTTTGTTTCTATAATGGAAACTTTTCCAAGTCAACATCTATTTGGGTGTTTTTTTGGTCGTTGAACTGGCTGGACATGTATTTCTCTGTCTCATATTATTTGCTATTGATTTTAGCATATTTCATAAAGGGAATTAACTCTGTTCTTTGAACTAGGTTGAATTTATTACAAAAAGGGCAATGAGGTAAATTTTAGGACACCAAAAAAGAGACTGGTAATAAACCTTTTATAGTGTCCCTTTAATCTTTATTTAAAATAATCTTTCATGTTTTAAACTTGTTTCTGTACTCTGCTAATGAGATTTTTAGATTTTTTTCATCCTATTTCTTTCTTCCTTCCTTCTTTCATATCTTTCTCCCTCTTCTCATTTCTGTCTTTCTTCTTTTATTCCTTTATCTCAGCAGTTGTGGGGCAGGTAGAGAATATGCAAAATTATTTTTCTTTACAACCAAGTTCTTTCAGAAAATAGGAAGAATTTTTCAAAGAGGAAAATATGTTGACCTCATTTTATATCTTTTTCTGGAAATGGTAATGATCAATAATGCCGATATCCATTTATGCATTTTCTTACCCTACTAAACACTGAGAGGAGGACTTTTACTTTGCTGTCAAAATATTAAAATGTAAAAAGCATATCTGTTTCAGAGAAAGAGAAGTATCATGTGAATCCTCTAAAAACTGCATGCACTGCTTTCCTTTCCTTGTTCTCACATGTATCTCTTTTTCCCGGAGAAGGTGTGGTCACCCTCAGTTCTAAACCTCAGAACTACTAGTGACAGTATATCAATCCTTTCTCTTTGTAGGCAAAGAAAGCATTGACATATGGCCAATATCCAGAGAGCTCCTTGGCCTGAAATCTAGATCATTCAATATTTCCCGGAATGGATTTAATATATTGTAATGGTCCTACCCAGGGCCAAAAGCTAGATAACAAATCCTGTGGGCAAAAATAGTTTTTAAATTGATAGATGATTCAGCCCTCTTCCTGTGAGAAGAGATAAGCTTCTGAGGTAAGGAATAAGAACTTTGAAGATGAATAGATGGCATTAAAGGGAAAGTGATTTCTATCTGAATGTTAAGAAATCAGGCCCATCAGTCAGGGCCAGTGAGGTAGGAGTAATGTGGAGCTTTCCTGGTGCTTGGAAGTACACTGGTTTTTGCTACATGATGCAAGAAAAGCAGAAGGCAGGGAAGCATCCTATTAAGAAGCCCCCATGTCCTACCTTTTATGCTTTAGGCTCTTATTTTCTTTTTAAAGTTCCCAGTGATGTGAACATGCTAAGCCTGCACCTTGACAAGATCACAGCTGAACAGAGGAGTCATGGACATAGACTGTGATCTCTTCTCCAAAACATTGTATTTGGACAATATTTAAACTGTTAAGTAACTTCCAGCAGCCAATTATTACCCAAACTCTATATTTTTAACCCATTGAATATCCATAAAAAATTTAGGCGGGAGCCTATTTTTAAAGTGCTGAGTCACTGAGACCAAACAGTTTGCAAATGATTCCAAAGATAGGCAGTTGCATACCTGGGATTGAATTCTAGCTGGGATTGGAATTTCAGTGTTCTTAATAGCTGTACTCTGTCTGCGGGATCAATATTTATGAGAGAAATCCATGCCTTTTTACATACTTCCCAATTTTAGTTTCTGTTTCACCAGTATCTTGTTCCTTGGAAGCTTTTCCAATTTTTCCTTCTACCTCTCTTTAGGTACTGTGTATTTCAAGAGATGCATCAAGATGCCTGCAAAAGGTCACATAACCCTTTCCTTTCTATTTGAAGGTTTTGTCTTTCCAGAATAAAAGGAAATCTTTCAGGGCCAGTGTCAGCATTGACCCATCCATCATTAGATGATATACTTCAAAAACATCCCAGTGACCTATATTTATATTTAGGTTTTCCTGATTAGTTCTCAGGAAATCCACAACACATACTAGACTGAGGATCAATTCCCAATTTCCTTACATTGTGGTTCTCTAAACTGTTCTATTATTTTGAGAGAAGATACATCCTCAGAAATGGTGTAATTGTGTGCAGTCACCTTACTTACATTATGAATAAAGGTCTCACCTTGGGGTTGAAGAATTAAGTTCACTGAGATTCAGATTCTTCTATTAAAATAAGGTGTTTGAACTACACAAACTTTAAAGTTATTTTTAGTTCAAGCCATACACATTTTGGATTATTTAGGACTGCTTCATAGATATACAAAAAATCACTGACTTTTCTTATAAGGCTTTAGGAAAAACAAAACAAGCAGACAAACAAAACATTTTGTAGTTTTGTATTAGCTAGATACTTGAATACAGGCTTTATTTGGTGAAAGCAAACTTACAGTAGAGAGCCTGTGTATATGATGTTCTCTGTGGGATTTTTCATAAACTTTTCTTTTAATTTAAATTTTGATTTGAGGAGAGATTTAATTCCATAATAAATTTTAAAAATAATGAAACTTTATTAAAACATAGTTGTCTATAACGTTTGAATATTGCAATGGGGGAATGTTTCCTATATCAGTGTTATCTGTAAATAAAATCAATTTGGTGTATGTCTAAACTATACTTTGAGTGTAAATAAGTTTCTGTTATACTATTTTCTGTATTTCTTTGTATGTTTGAAATTATTTACAAATAAAAATACAACTTAAAATTTTGAAAAAGTAGACTATGAACATATAAGGGCAGAATTATATTTTAAGAATAGCTGGGTAAAGAGCTACAAACACTAAAAATATTTTTATGGATTAGGAAGAAAGAGCAGGGTAGTAACACATTTTTTCAATGGATGGTCAAAAAATAAACATGGGCTACACGTATTTTAAGTCATTTCAGAGTATTGCTAAATATAATACAAAAAAACAAATATACTCAGAAACAAAGCCCTTCAATTCACATCAAATTATATAACATAAAATTAAACATAAAAGGAAATAAAATGGAAAAAAACACATAGAAACACACACTTCCCAGAAAGAAAATCAGAAGGTTAAAATAGGCTATAACCAGAAAACTGTTGGGTAAAACAGTTATTGAGCAGGTGCACATATCTTCTTCAATGTTGACAACATACATTTAAATTTCTAAATAGACCTTTTCCCTGTAATCCATTCAGAAGTACATTTCTTGCTGTTTTTATCTCCCATAGATACTATTTTATACTGAAAGTGGTCCTTAGGAGACTATGAATAATTGAAAAGGAAAGATAAGGCATACAATAAAAAAGAAAAGCAGGCCAGTGTTCAGAAATAATTTTTTACAATGCTGAATAAGAAACACTTGAATGCACTTGAGACATTCCATTTGTATTAATATCTTAGAGCAAGAATTTTCTCTTTTTTTTATAGCCTTGAAACAATCTCTTCAAACAAAGCTTTATCCAGAAGCCTAAACAAATAAAAAACATGAAGGCAGTGCAATGTTTATTTAAAAGTCATTTTGTGGGAGAGTAGGATAGAAGGTCCTGCCCATATATTGATAGACAGAAACACACACACATACACACACACACACGCACACACACGCATACACACACACATGCAAATAGTACCAACAGGCCTAGTGTGTTTATCATTACCATTACATTTTTCAAACATTTCATTTTAAATTATTATGTATATTGATGCTTAAAAACTAAGAGAAAATATGCATTTAATATAGTCATATCATAGTAAAGATAGAGGAAATATAAAATAAGAAGTGAAAATTTACAGATAGAAAATAAATGCTAAGTTATATAATGTATGCAGGAAATCAATTCACAGGTTAAAATATCAGGATATCAGAGATGAGGTGTCAATTACATGATTCTTCACTCCTCCCATAAAGTCACATTAAAAGAGAACAATTAAATACTGTGTAGTGTATAGTGATTAATCATAATTTATGATGTAGTACATTAAATCACACATTTTGCTACAGCAAGTCCACATAAGTTTGCAAATAACATTTAAGAATAAAGCTAAATCCAGACAAAACCCTAATTCAAAAAGATACATGCGGTGATGTGGTGTGCGTGGGAACCCAGTGACGGTTTGACATTGGCCCCGGAGATGTCGTGTGGATGCTGGTGGCTGGACCGACCCGCAGGGTCGGTCCAGTGAGGAGAGTATGTCATGAGCTGTGTGGATGAAAGGCTCTTGGTACTGCAGCCAGGAGTCAGTGCTGTGCCTCTGAGGTGCGAAAGACAACTTCAGGACACTGGTCCACAAGAGACCTCCCAGCTACACGTAATATCAAACAGCGAAAATCTCCCAGGGATCTCCATCTCAACACCAACACCCAGCTTCACTCAACGACAAGAAAGCTACAGTGCTGGACACCCTATGCCAAACAACTAGCAAGACAGGAACACAACCCCACCCATTAGCAGAGAGGCTGCCTAAAATCATAAGTCCACAGACACCTTAAAACACACCACCAGATGTGGACCTGCCCACCAGAAAGACAAGATCCAGCCTCATCCACCAGAACACAGGTACTAGTCCCCTCCACCAGGAATCCGACACAACCCACTGAACCAACCTTAGCCACTGGGGACAGACACCACAAACAAAGGGAACTATGAACCTGCAGCCTGAAAAAAGGAGACCCAAAACACAGTAAGATAAGCAAAATGAGAAGACAGAAAAACACACAGCAGATGAAGGAGCAAGATAAAAACCCACCAGACCTAACAAATGAAGAGGAAATAGGCAGTCTACCTGAAAAAGAATTCAGAATAATGATAGTAAAGATGATCCAAAATATTGGAAATAAAATAGACAAAATGCAAGAAACATTTAACAAGCACCTAGAAGAACTAAAGATGAAACAAACAACGATGAACAACACAATAAATGAAATTAAAAATACTCTAGATGGGATCTATAGCAGAATAACTGAGGCAGAAGAGTGGATAAGTGACCTGGAAGATAAAATAGTGGAAATAATTACTGCAGAGCAGAATAAAGAAAAAAGAATGAAAAGAACTGAGGACAGTCTCAGAGACCTCTGGGATAACATTAAACACAACAACATTTGAATTATAGGGGTTCCAGAAGAAGAAGAGAAAAAGAAAGGGACTGTGAAAATATATGAAGAGATTATAGATGAAAACTTCCCTAATATGGGAAAGGAAATAGTTAATCAAGTCCAGGAAGCACAGCAAGTCCCGTACAGGATAAATCCAAGGAGAAATACGCCAAGACACATATTAATCAAACTGTCAAAAATTAAATACAAAGAAAACATATGAAAAGCAGCAAGGGAAAAACAACAAATAAGACACAAGGGAATCCCCATAAGGTTAACAGCTGATCTTTCAGCAGAAACTCTGCAAGCCAAAAGGGACTGCCAGGACATATTTAAAGTGATGAAGGAGAAAAACCTGCAACCAAGATTACCCTACCCAGCAAGGATCTCATTCAGATTTGATGGAGAAATTAAAACCTTTACAGACAAGCAAAAGCTGAGAGAGTTCAGCACCACCAAACCAGCTTTACAACAAATGCTAAAGGAACTTCTCTAGGCAAGAAACACAAGAGAAGGAAAAGACCTACAATAACGAAGCCAAAACAATTAAGAAAATGGGAATAGGAACATACATATCAATAATTACCTTAAATGTAAATAGACTAAACACTCCCACCAAAAGACACAGATTGGTTGAGTGGATACAAAAATAAGAACCATATATATGCTGTCTACAAGAGACCCACTTCAGATGTAGACACACATACAGACTGAAAGTAAGGGGATGGAAAAAGATTTTCCATGCAAATGGAAACCAAAAGAAAGCTGGAGTAGCAATTCTCATATCAGACATAATAGACTTTAAAATAAAGACTATTACAAGAGACAAAGAAGGACACTATATAATGATCAAGGGATCGATCTAAGAAGAAGATATAACAATTGTAAATATTTATGCACCCAACATAGGAGCACCTCAATACATAAGGCAAATACTAACAGCCATAAAAGGGGAAATCGACAGTAATACATTCATAGTAGGGGATGTTAACACCCCACTTTCACCAATGGACAGATGATCCAAAATGAAAATAAATAAGGAAAACAAGCTTTAAATGATACATTAAACAAGATGGACTTAATTGATATTTATAGGACATTCCAGCCAAAAACAACAGAATACACATTTTTCTCAAGTGTTCATGGAACATTCTCCAGGATAGATCATATCTTGGGTCACAAATCAAGCCTTGGTAAATTTAAGGAAATTGAAATTGTATCAAGCATCTTTGCCGACCACAACGCTATGACACGAGATATCAATTACAGGAAAAGATTTGTAAAAAATACAAACACATGGACGCTAAACAATACACTATTTAACAAAGAAGTGATCACTGAAGAAATCAAAGAGGAAATAAATAAATACCTAGAAACAAATGTCAATGGAGACACAATGAACCAAAACCTATGGGTTGTAGCAAAAGCAGTTCTAAGAGGGAAATTTATAGCAATACAATCCTACCTTAAGAAACAGGAAACATTTTGAATAAACAACCTAAACTTGCACCTAAAGCAATTAGAGAAAGAAGAACAAAAAACCCCCAAAGTTAGCAGAAGGAAAGAAATCATAAAAATCTCATCAGAAATAAATGAAAAAGAAATGAAGGAAACAATAGCAAAGATCAATAAAACTAAAAGCTGGTTCTTTGAGAAGATAAACAAAATTGATAAACCATTAGCCAGACTCATCAAGAAAAAAGGTAGAAGACTCAAATCAGTAGAATTAGAAATGAAAAAGGAGAAGTAACAACTGACACTGCAAAAATACAAAAGATCATGAGAGATTACTATAAGCAACTCTATGCCAATAAAATCGACAACCTGGAAGAAATGGACAAATTCTTAGAAATGCACAACCTGCCAAGACTGAATCAGGAAGAAATAGAAAATATGAACAGACCAATCACAAGCACTGAAATTGAAACTGTGATTAAAAATCTTCCAACAAACAAAAGCCCAGGACCAGATGGCTTCACAGGGGAATTCTATCAAACATTTAGAGAAGAGCTAACACCTATCCTTTTCAAACTCTTCCAAAATATAGCAGAGGGAGGAACACTCGCAAACTCATTCTACGAGGCCACCATCACCTTGATACCAAAACCAGACAAGGATGTCACAAAGAAAGAAAATTACAGGTCAATATCACTGATGAACATAGATGCAAAAATTCTCAACAAAATACTAGCAAACAGAATCCAACAGCACATTAAAAGGATCATACACCATGATCAAGTGGGGTTTATTCCAGGAATGCAAGGATTCTTCAATATATGCAAATCAATCAACGTGATACACCATATTAACAAATTGAAGGAGAAAAACGATTTGATCATCTCAATAGATGCAGAGAAAGCTTTTGACAAAATTCAACACCGATTTATGATAAAAACCCTGCAGAAAGTAGGCATAGAGGGAACTTTCCTCAACATAATAAAGGCTATATATGACAAACCCACAGCCAACATCGTCCTCAATGGTGAAAAACTGAAAGCATTTCCACTAAGTTCAGAAACAAGACAAGGTTGCCCACTCTCACTACTCTTATTCAACATAGTTTTGGAAGTTTTAGCCACAGCAATCAGAGAAGAAAAGGAAATAAAAGAAATCCAAGTCGGAAAAGAAGTAAAGCTGTCATTGTTTGCAAATGACATGATACTATACATAGAAAATCCTAAAGATGTTACCAGAAAACTACTAGAGCTAATCAATGAATTTGGTAAAGTAGCATGATACAAAATTAATGCACCAAAATCTCTGGCATTCCTATACACTAAGGATGAAAAATCTGAAAGAAAACACTCCCATTTACCATTGCAACAGAAAGAATAAAATATCTAGGAATAAACCTACCTAAGGAGACAAAAGACCTGTATGCAGAAAATTATAAGACACTGATGAAAGAATTTAAAGATGATACAAACAGATGGAGAGATATACCACGTCCTTGGATTGGAAGAATCAATATTGTGAAAATGACTCTACTACCCAAAGCAATCTACAGATTCAATGCAATGTCTATCAAACTACCACGGGCATTTTTCACAGAACTAGAACAAAAAATTTCACAATTTGTATGGAAACACAAAAGAGCCCAAATAGCCAAAGCAATGTTGAGAACGAAAAACGGAGCTGGAGGAATCAGCCTCCCTGACTTCAGACTCTACTACAAAGCTACAGTAATCAAGACAGTATGGTACTGGCACAGAAACAGAGATAGATCAATGGAACAGGATAGAAAGCCCAGAGATAAACCCATGCACATATGGTCACCTTATCTTTGATAAAGGAGGCAGGAATGTACAGTGGAGAAAGGACAGCCTCTTCAATAAGTGGTGCTGGGAAAACTGGACAGGTACATGTAAAAGTATGAGATTACATCACTCCCTAACACCATACACAAAAATCAGCTCAAAATGGATTAAAAATCTAAATGTAAGGCTAGAAACTATCAAACTCTTAGAGGAAAACATAGGCAGAACACTCTATGACATAAATCACAGCAATATCCTTTTTGGCCCACCTCCTAGAGTAATGGAAATAAAAACAAAAATAAACAAATGGGACCTAATGAAACTTCAAAGCTTTTGCACAACAAAGGAAACCATAAAGAAGACCAAAAGAGGACCCTCAGAATGGGAGAAAATATTTGCAAATGAAGCAACTGCCAAAGGATTAATCTCTAAAATTTATAAGTAGCTCATGCAGCTCAATAACAAAAAAACAAACAACCCAATGCAAAAATGGGCAGAAGACCTAAATAGACATTTCTCCAAAGAAGATATACAGACTGCCAACAAACACATGAAAGAATGCTCAACATCATTAATCATTAGAGAAATGCAAATCAAAACTACAATGAGATATCATCTCACACCAGTCAGAATGGCCATCATCAAAACATCTAGAAATAATAAATGCTGGAGAGGGTGTGGAGAAAAGGGAACACCCTTGCACTGCTGGTGGGAATGTGAATTGGTTCAGCCACTATGGAGAACAGTATGGAGGTTCCTTAAAAAACTACAAATATAACTACCATATGACCCAGCAATCCCACTACTGGGCATATACCCTGAGAAAACCAAAATTCAAAAAGAGCCATGTACCAAAATGTTCATTGCAGCTCTATTTACAATAGCCCGGAGATGGAAACAACCTAAGTGCCCATCATTGGATGAATGGATAAAGAAGATGTGGCACATGTATACAATGGAATATTACTCAGCCATAAAAAGAAACGAAATTGAGCTATTTGTAATGAGGTGGATAGACCTAGAGTCTGTCATACAGAGTGAGGTAAGTCAGAAAGGGAAAGACAAATACCGTATGCCAACACATATATATGGAATTTAAGGAAAAAAAAATGTCATGAAGAACCTAGGGGTAAGACAGGAATAAAGACACAGACCTACTAGAGAATGGACTTGAGGATATGGGGAGGGGGAAGGGTAAGCTGTGACAAAGCGCGAGAGAGGCATGGGCATATATACACTACTAAACGTAAGGTAGATAGCCAGTGGGAAGCAGCCGCATAGCACAGGGAGATCAGCTTGGTGCTTTGTGACTGCCTGGAGGGGTGGGATATGGAGAGTGGGAGGGAGGGAGACACAAGAGGGAAGAGATATGGGAACATATGTATATGTATAACTGAATCACATTGTTATAAAGCAGAAGCTAACACACCATTGTAAAGCAATTATACTCCAATAAAGATGTAAAAAAAAAACAAAAAACCATGTATCCCTATGTTCATTGTAGCACTATTCACAATAGCCACGACATGGAAACAACCTAAATGTCTATGAACAGATGAATAGATAAAGAAGATGTAGTACATATAATACAGTGGAATACCATAGAAAAGCCATAAAAAAGAACGAAACAATGCCATTTGCAGCAACATGGATGGACCTGGAGATGATCAAACTAACTGAAGTAAGTCAGAAATAGACAAATAACATATGATATCGCTATTATGTGGAATCTAAAATAGGACACAAATGAACTTATCTATGAAACAGAAACACACTCACGAACATAGAGAAGAGACTTGTCGTTGCCAAGGGGGAGGGGGTGGGGGGAGGGTTGGAGTGGGAGGTTGGGCTGAGCAGATATAAGCTATTATATATAGAATGGATAAACAAGGTCCTACTGTATAGCATGGAGAACTATATTCAATATCCTATGATAAACCATAATGGAAAAGAATATTAAAAGAAAGAAGGTATACATATGTATAACTGAATCACTTTGCTGTATAGTAGAAATTAACACAACTTTGTAAATCAACTATACTTCAATAAAAAATATTTTAAAAAGTACAGTCAAAATCTAATTGGATTTCCTACATATAATAGTGTTTTTCATACTACTTTGTGAGTATAGATTCAGTTCATAAATTCCAAGAATTATATTTTCTATGCGTGTCACCTGTCTCAGTATTACTTTCGATAGCTAAGAGGCTACATGTTGAAGCACCACTTGTTTGAAAACTATCCAACGTAAGAATAGGATTATTATTTAGTAAGTGAACACTTTTATTTATTTTTTATTCTTTTTAACATCTTTATTGGAGTATAATTGCTTTACAATGTTGTGTTAGTTTCTGCTTTATAACAAAGTGAATCAGCTATACATATACATATATCCCCATATCTCTTCCCTCTTGCATCTCCTTCCCACCCTCTTTTATCCCACCCCTCTAAGTGGTCACAAAGCACCAAGCTGATCTCCCTGTGCTATGTGACTGCTTCCCACTAGCTATCTATTTTACATTTGGTAGCATATATAAGTCTATGCCACTGTCTCACTTTGTCCCAGCTTACCCTTCCCCCTCCCCGTGTCCTCAAGTCCATTCTCTATGGGATTGCATCACAAAATAGTTCAGTAGAAACTGAATTATTTAATACAACTACTTTGTCAACACTCCCATGTGACAGAAATTTCTAGAAAAAATGTCTTTTGGTTTGTTTAAAATGGTATGAACATTTGGTAATATAAAAAAGCATACACTCAATAAAGAAAAGCATATCCTGCACAAGGAAAAAGTTGATAGGATCAAGAACTTTCTTTCAAACTATTTCCTTTCTGCAAATATTTTTTGACCACTGGAGACAGAATATCATCCTGCTCAAAAGAACAGTTTTTAAAAAATATTACACATTCAAAAGTAGTATATAAAATCTCCAAAAACTTTTAAAAATTTTAGAAAAGGCATAGCATCTGCAAATTAGTTCAGCAAAGACCTTGTCAAAGACAACAACAAAAAAAAAACAATTATATTTCCGGAAGCACTGACTATTTACCTAAATTACCATCATCAGGAACACCAGCTGCAACTATACTCCTCAGATTTTTGCTGTAGGCAATTTAAATCTTAGAACTACTTTTGGGAAGGTGATCCAAGAAAATGAAATAAGAACTAATTGTTGCATTAAGCTTATTGTGGCACAGGGAAAAGAAAAATTACAAAGTCATTTAGTAAGAGGGCATGTCCCACTAAAAGCCTGTATTATCTAAGTTCTAAGGGATCATATTCATAAATCTTCTATGTACTTTCTTGTTTTATTTAATAATGTTGCTTGTTTACTTCATAATGTTGTCCTGTGTTTATTGAGAACTCATCTTTTTCATTCTCCTCCAACTGTACAACTCCTCTCCAGCTTCAGACTTTGCAGAGTCTGCAAACTTTGCTATGTATCAGTTATTTGAGAAGTTTATAAATGATCCAGGCTCTCAAAGCCCAACTCTAAAAGTCTGATTCAGCATCTCTGAGGGGAAACCAGAAAAAGCTACTCTAAAAATAACAAAGAACAACAGCTACAAAACAAAGACAAACAAAAGACACTCAAAATGATTCTCATATGTTTGAAATACAATCTTTGAAGTCTTTGTACTGGTTTTTCCGGGTATACCTTTTACTTTTCACAAAATATAATAATATGTTTTTTAAAAATGAAGTAGCAATAAGGGACAATGTAAGTAATTAATCATAATTAAGTATTGCAAGTGTCAGTCTTGGTAGATGCATGTGGTGAACCTTCCTATCTATTTCCCAAAGCACTACAAGCAGTGATAAGGCTGCTTGCAAGATCCATTACCAAACTTCGGATGAAGTGGAATAATAGTTCCAATATACTGTAAATATCTCGTATCTCATTTATCTATGTTAACTGACTAAAGCTTTGTATCTATATAGTACATAGTTAACATGTCACAAAAACTTACTATAAAACTGTTCACTACTTAGAAGAATAAATTCATATTCCATTAAATAAGGATCATCACCATTTTAATGGTCTACATGTTGCTTTTTAATAGCCATATAAGTAACCAGAAAATTAAATAGGTCTTTTATCTAATACATATTTTCACATTTGAATGTACTCCTGGCAGTAGATAAGTGGGAGAGCTGCAACTGATCAGGTTCCATTAACGTGAGATTGCTTGTGAAGTAGTACATTTTCTAATATCTCGCGTGGAAATATTATGCAAATTATTTGTAAATGTAAAACCCTCAAGAGCAAAGCTACATTAACTGTTCCTATTGTGAAGGTATGCTCAATAATTTACAACCCATCAATGGCTGAATTGGAAATAAATTGTTTCTCTGCAGTTTCAAAATGCAGTAGAAATGTAAACAGCACCATCTTCTGGATTATACAAATTCCATAATTGTTTTAGAAGATGCAATCCACATGTTCTCTTAAACAGATACCTAACATATTAAACATCATATGTGTATACTGCATATTATGAAGCTTCTACCTTTATTTTTAAAAGTGACAATTGGAGATACTAGAAATAATATGTTGATAAAATATAAGCATTTTTGTATACATTAATTTGAATATTGAATTATAATCCAAGTATAAATTCTTTAGAACATAATCAATAAGAGAATATAATTCTGATCTTATTGATTTCATCCTTCCATAGCCATTGTCAGTACATAAAGTATCCTAAGTGGAGAAAAAAGCATTTCATAACTTGAACATTTCATTAAAATATAAATCAGAAAAGAGACATAATATCAATATGTACAGTCAATGCTCTCATCTGAAAACGCAAACTCCAATAAATGATTCCCCCAAACTCCAATAGCTAAAAGAAAGTTATTTTACCATTTCCTTATCTCACTGATAATTAGCCTTAACAGGAAGAAAGTATTCAAGGATATTGTGTGCCTTGCAATATTGTTATGTTTTCAACTGAAATATAATTCTAGTGATTTAATTTTACATCTGCCAATAAAAGGAGTAAATTTGTAATATCTTTATTCTTTAGCTCAAAGAGAGTTGTAAGAAAAGCTAAGGAAATTAAGAGGAAAAACCAAGATACAAAGATTAGAAAGATAGGTAACATCAAGAATATAATTAATAAAATATTTTATTTTTATTCACTTTGTCATTTCCCCAACAAATACTTTTTCACTTTCTTCTGTGCCCTATGGCTGGCCCTCACCTTTCTTCTAGTCATTAGTCATCTCCTGTTGTTAGTTTATTTCCTCCTCAGGCTGGACAGTAGGACGTTGCCCTTTGAGCACTGCCTCCTTAGTGTTCTCAATGATATGGGAGTCCCTTCATCTACCTTGATTAAAAAGTTAACCTTAGATCAACCCAACTCTCCTACTTCTTTTTCAGCTTTGACTGCGCTGAACAGTGCAGGCACTGAAGGACAGATATTGTATGATATATACCACTTTCATGTGGAATCTAAAAAGTTGAATTCATAGAAACAGAGAGTATAATTCTGGTTACCAGGAGCTGGTAGGTGGGGGAGATGGGAGATGTTGGTGAAAGGGTGCAAACTTCTAGTTAGAAGATAAAAAATTTCTGGGAATCTAATGTAAAGCATTGTGATTATAGTTATCAATACTGTACTATATACTTTAAAGTGGCTATAAGAGTAGATTTTAAATGTTCTCACCACAAAAAAGAGATGGTTAATGTTACGACATGATAGAGGTGTTAGTAACACTAGGGTGGTAATCATATTGTATTATGTAAGTATGTCAACAGGTGTACACCTTAAAGTTACACAATATCATATGTCAATTATACCTCAATAGAGTTGAAAAAAAAGAAAAGTTGAAATTGTTAAAAATGTAAAGTGTGACCTTAATTCTTTGGGTTGAGGGTTATTAGCATCAGATTTGAGGGCCTAGCCCCCCATTTCCCTAACTGAGATGTGAATGTCTGAGTACAGGGGTTCTTTGGATTGCTGATTCTGTCTCCAACTATTATTTCCTGATAAAAGGTCAAATGTTAAAAAAGAAAATAATTTACAGAGGAAAGTTGGGGAGCAGAGGCTAGCCAGTGTACAGGCCCAAAGGGAAGATAATTTATAGTAAATCTCAATACAAATGTATCAATATATATATGACAAAATGAGATCTAGGCATAAGCAAAAATTTAAACAAGATTCTTAGAAATTTAGACTTTTCTTTGAGGTCCTTCAGGAGCCTTTAAAGATGTTTAAGCAGGGGAAGAGCAAGACAAAATTTTTGTTTCATGAAGATCCTGTTTTCCAGTATAGAAATTTAAATGAAGGGAAGCAGTCTGGGAGAAAGAACCAGTGAAGAGTCTATTTGGGGAATTATTAAGGTCTGTTGGCAATTTTTGCTTGATGGTCGATTTAGGAAGAGGGGAGAGAGAATGATCCTTAGATATGAGTCCTCCGTACACAGACAATGGTACCCTAAAATAAGTTAGGGAAGAGAGAAAAGGAAAATATTAGGGAGAAATTTGATCATTCAATTATGAAAATATAGAGTTGGAGATACATACTGTTGATAATGCCTGCTGTTGATATTTCCTCTGTATATATGAGGAGAAACGATCAAATGTCAGCAACATCATGCTTATGAGCTCATTAAAACCATCTGGACCTCAGATACAGAGAATTATGTCCATTTTGTTTGCTAACTGAACACAAGGGAACAAACAAGGTCATCCAGAGAGCATATTGGAGATATATAAATGAAGGGAGCATCATGGGTAACAGGATAGCTAAAGAGAGATGCCCTTATAAGAGACCAATTGCAAAATGAGAGAAGAAGGAAAATTAGTACTATGAAATATCTGAAAAATAATTTATGAGAGGAAATATTTAAAAGTGCCCAAGGTTGTGGACACTCAGGTAACATTGGGTCAAAATTTGTCTGTAGGTACTTATTTACAAAACAGAAATAGAGTCACAGATGTAGAAAACAAACTTATGGTTACCAAGGGGGAAGGGGGGAGAGGGATACATTGGGAGACTAGGATTAACATATACACACTACTATATATAAAATAGATAACTAGTAAGAATCTTCTGTATAGCACAGGGAACTCTACTCGATACTCTGTAATGGCCTATATGGGAAAAGAATGTAAAAAAGAGTGGATATATGTATATGTATAACTGATTCACTTTGTTGTACAGTAGAAACTAACACACTGTAAATCAACTATACTCCAATAAAAATTAACTAAAAAAATGTGTCTATAGAACTTTTTTTTTTATCTATGCAAGAGCATTTCTCATGGATTTTGGGGTGTTAAAGAAGCATTCATAGTTTATGTGATAATAATTGTTTTTTCCTAAGCACACTTATTGTCTTTCACACCTTTATTCACTGCATAAGACTATACAGTGACTTATTTGATTATTACATTTGGAATGAGTAATTGAGCTTTAGCTTACCTATGTCCTTCTTCACTTTGAGAATGAGTGACTTTCATATGACTTTCCAGTGCTCTTATGTAGTGGTGCTTCCTCCTCAAGAGGGAGAGTGCTACCCTTATCAAATGACACCATGATGGGACGGGTGCATTAGTTTACTGGGACTGCTGTGAATTGGTACAGCCACTATGGAGAACAGTATGGAGGTTCCTTAAAAAACTACAAATAGAACTACCATATGACCTAGCAATCCCACTACAGGGCATATACCCTGAGAAAACCATAATGCAAAAAGAGTCATGTACCAAAATGTTCATTGCAGCTCTATTTACAATAGCCTGGAGATGGAAACAACCTAAGTGCCCATCATCGGATGAATGGATAAAGAAGATGTGGCACATGTATACAATGGAATATTACTCAGCCATAAAAAGAAACGAAATTGAGCTATTTGTAATGAGGTGGATAGACCTAGAGTCTGTCATACTTACAGATTTACAGAGTGAAGTAAGTCAGAAAGAGGAAGACAAACACATATATATGGAATTTAAGGGAAAAAAATGTCATGAAGAACGTAGGGGTAATACAGGAATAAAGACACAGACCTACTGGAGAACAGACTTGAGGATATAGGGAGGGGGAAGGGTGAGCTGTGACAAAGCGAGAGAGAGGCATGGACATATATACACTACCAAACGTAAGGTAGAGAGCTAGTGGGAAGCAGCCGCATAGCACAGGGAGATCAGCTCGGTGCTTTGTGACCGCCTGGAGGGGTGGGATACGGAGGGTGGGAGGGAGGGAGATGCAAGAGGGAAGAGATATGAGAACATATGTATATGTATAACTGATTCGCTTTGTTATAAAGCAGAAACTAACACACCATTGTAAAGCAATTATACCCCAATAAAGATGTTAAAAAAAAATGAAAAGAAAAAAAAAAGGAAGATCCACAAACTGAGTGGCAACAGAAATTTATTGCCTTATAATTCTGGAAGTTAGAAGTTGAAATCAAGATGTAAGCAGAGTTGGTTCCTTCTGAGGGCTCTGAGATAGATTTTGTCCCATGCCTCTTTCCCAGCTTCTGGTAATCTCAGGTTTTCCTTGGCTAGTAGATGGTGTTCTCCCATCTACTGAAGACTTCACATAGTCTTGCCTCTGTAATTGTGTATCTCTTTGTCCAAATTTCCCCTTTTATAAGGATATCACTCATACAGGACTAGGGTCTACTCTAACGTCCTTAACTTCACTTGATCATATACAAAGATTCTATTTCCATATAAAGTCACATTCACAGGTACTGGGGGTTTGGACTTCAACATCTTTTGGGAGGACGATTCAACTCATAACTGTGGGAAGTCTTCCTAATGTTGGTGCTCAGTATTAGCCATCAAACCTGAAGCCATATTCTCCAATTTAGTTATTGTCATCAAAATGGTTTACTTTTGGCTCCCGTAAATATATTTTCCACTTCTCAATTTGTTCAGTATTCATGTAGAAAAAGATATTTATTATTTATTTGGATCCCTCAAAGTTCCCACACATGGAAAGAATGTAGTTTGCAGAACTCTTGGGATCATCACAATGGCAGGCTGGAGCCAGTTTGTACCAGCTCACAAGAGCCAAAGTTACATTTTTGTTACATTTTTAAGAATTTTGAGAGTTAACTGCTATACACAGTTTGTACTAACACTAAGTCATACAAGCTTAACAAATATATTTAATATACACAAAAAACTCATTGCTTCCTAATTGTTTTACTGCATTTTCCTACTGTTCATGCTCTTGAGTTATTTGCCTCTATAGTATCTATGTGGTGGAAATACTACATAATACTAATGATGTGTTGCTGCACATCTCTTTCCAACTTTGTACTTAGGGACATCATAATGGTAACTGGAAACTGACCATGATAAGCATATTTACCCCACATACATTAGCAAACAATACTAATCAGGACTTTGCTTATGGTTTTGTTAAATCTCTAGACTAAAGAGTGTGATTGAGATAACACACTTAAATATATTTTGTCTGCAGTTACTTTGTAAATAACAACAAAAAAAAATTGAGAAAATAGTAATCCCGTATTCAAACACTTCTGATTCAACAAAGTAGTCACTTGCATCATTGACAAGTGAGTGAATTTCCAACATAGATTGGCATTATGTTTTGTTTTACTCACCAACATAGACAGTAATAGCAACCAACACTTACGTTGAAACTCAAAGAACCAGTTGCTAAATCTTCACTAGTACATCATAGAACAGCAAGGAGTTAATGATAGCAGGTTTAGAATTTTTTGGTAAGAATCCTGACACTACAGGTAAGTTGAAAGATGTGTGGTCAATCTAGCTTTGTTGTTTTCTTTTTGTAGTGGAAGACATTTCAGAGGTTTAAATATTCATTGAAAAGATATATGTGTGGAGATAGAGAGAGAGGGAGAGAGAGAGAGAGAGGGAGAGAGACTGAATCTGAATGGGAAGATAATATACTTGAAGAGAAGAGCTGAGAGCAAATCTGTGATGTGAGTGAAGAGTTTGGTCATGAGAGTTGGAGGCGACTTTCTTCCATCCTGAGAAGAAAGAATGAAATTATGAGTGTGTGCAGGTGTAAGCAATTTGTAATTGATATTGCAATAAATTGAGGGAATCACACCTGATGTTTTTACATTTTTCTGCAAAACAAGTTTATTACTGAAAGTGAAAAGAAAGTCAGAAAAGTAAGGAACCTTAGATGTAACAGAGTAGTTTTGAGTTACCTACAAACAGCAGTAAACCCAAATACTGGGGGGAAGTGGGGATTGAAGGCAATAATATGTAGGGCTTTTTGGGTGAGATCCTATCAATTAGAATGTTATTACCTATACTGTTTAGCCAACTCAAAGCTGAGGGGAAGAAACTGAATGGTTGGGTTGATCGTTTTTAATCAAGATAGATGAAGAGGCTCACACATCAATGAAAGGTCTAAGCTAGGCAATAGGGAAATATGTTGAAAATATGTCATGAGGAATTTCACTCTTACATTATCTTTCTCACATGGTTTATACTGTCTGAAAGAAAAAAGTTAAAAAAACTTTAAAATTTTATAGATATACATATTATAATTTCTAGAGTTATCCTTAAATAAGATCATACACGCAGCTGGTACATATATGTCATACTTAGTTCAAATTCAGAATAATATCTCCAGACTTTCCTTCAAAAAGACACTATTAAGCCATGGATATCTACTCTTTTTATTAAATACTTTTTATAGAATACTTTTAATTTCTGTTTTTCAAATTTTTATTTGATTAAAGCAAATTACCCGCAGGACCTCGTGGCACAATGGTAGCAGGTCTGACTGCTAATTAAAGGTAAATTAGTTTTAACAATAAGCAGAACATAATTAAAATGAAAAGGAATATTACTATCCATTATGGTTTCTGTTCCTAAAACAGAAACTATATTGTATTTGAATAAATATCATTTTAGGCAATTATCTCTTCTATGAGATAGAAAATAGATTATAATTAAATACCATTGTTTATTATTACTCTGCCATTCTCTTATCACAGGAAATTCTTGACAAGGAATACAACTATTTTCTACACACTGATTTTTATTTTTTTAACACATTTTCCTGACCATAGTATTCAGTTTGTCTAAAAGACTGAAATTATTATAATAGTTTATATCTATTCTTACCTGCAGGTAGTAGCAAAATACAATTAACTGGGAACAATTATCTTCTTTGCTATCAGGACTTTTACTATAAAATACATGCTTAGATGCAAGATTTGTCTATTCCTTAGGATAGAGTTACTTTTTTTTTCTGTAAGTTTATGCAAACGGATCAATAACGCTAAATTAATGGCTCTTAAATTGTGGTTCCCAGAGGAGTAACTTCAGTCTTGGAACTTAATAGAAATGCAAATTCATAGACCTCACTTTAGTCTTAGCACACTGTTTTAGAAGCCTTTCAGGTGATTCTGGAGCATACTGAAGGTTGAGAATCACAGCTACAAGTCAAGGTTGTGCAATAGAAATTTCTTTGATGATGGAATTGTTCTATATCTGCACTTTCCAATGCAGTATCCAGTAGCCACATATGCCAGTAAATGGCTAGTATGACCAGAAACTAATTTTTTTTTTTTTTTTTTGTCTGCATTGGCTCTTCATTGCTGCGTACCGGCTTTCTCTAATTGCAGCAAGTGGGGGCTACTCTTCGTTGTGGTGAGCAGGCTTCTCATTGCAGTGGTTTATCTTGTTGTGGAGCACGGGCTCTAGGCGCATGGGCTTCAGTAGTGTGGCACGCGAGCTCTAGAGCACAGGGTCAGTAGTTGTGGTGCACGGGCTTAGTTACTCCGTGGCACGTGGGATCTTCCTGGACAAGGGATTGAACTCGTGTTCCCTGCACTGGCAGGCAGAATCTTAACCACTGTGCCACCAGGGAAGTCCCCAGAAACTAATTTTTAATATTATTTAATTTTAATTTATTTAAAGTTAAAAATCCATATGTGGCCAATGGCTATTGTTTTGGACAGCACAAGTCTGAGTAAAATCCACAGTTCATGTGATTAGAATCACAGAAGGTTAGATTCTAAAGGAAATGTAAACTTATTACATCTTTCAATCACAATTGGAATTCTTGATGTTATAATTTACTAAAAGAAAAAAATAATAACCCATTACAATTTTGATCCTAGCAAAATTATGATAATAGCAAAATTTATGAAGCGAAATTGACTACACGATGTTTATATTTTTTAACAAAAAATGTTGTATCTGAGTGTGGAAGGCAGAAAGCTCAGATCGTGTACATTCCCTGTATAATCCTCTCTCTTTAAGTGAGGTTGGGGCCAGTGAATGTGATGGACTCATGTTCATGGTTAGGTTAAAGATAAATAGATTTTGGGCTTCCCTGGTGGCGCAGTGGCTGAGAGTCCGCCTGCCGATGCAGGGGACACAGGTTCGTGCCCCGATCAGGGAAGATCCCACATGCCGCAGAGTGGCTGGGCCTGTGAGCCATGGCCGCTGAGCTTGCACGTCCGGAGCCTGTGCTCCGCAATGGGAGAGGCCACAGCAGTGAGAGGCCAGCATACAGGAAAAAAAAAAAAAAAAAGATAAATGGATTTTGCTGATGCAATAAATGTTCTTAAGCATTTGATAGTAAGTTAATCAAAAGAGAGATGATTCTGAATGAGACTGTCAGGTGAGCTTTTAAGGGAGAAGGTCAGAACCATAACCAAGTGGGATTTATTACTGGGATGCAAGAACAGGTCAATATATGAAAATCAATTAGGCAATAGCACCAAAAAGAATAAATTACTTAGGGATACACTTTACCAAGGACATTAAAGACTTGTATAATGAAAACAACCAAACACTGATGAAACAAATTAAAGAAGGTACAAATCAATGGAAAGACACCTGTGTCCATGGAACAGAAGACTTAGCATTGTTAAAATGTTTCCTCTAACCAAACCTATCTATAGATTCAATGCAATACCTATCAAAATCCCAATGGCATAATTTACATAGAGAAAATCTTAAAAGTCATATGGAACCACAAGGACCCTGAATAGCCAAAGCAATCTTCAGCAAGAACAAAACTGGTGGCATCACATTTCCTGATTTCAAAATATATTACAAAGTTACAGTAATTAAAACAGTATGATATTGGCATAAAGTCAGACTTAAAGACCAATGGAACAGAATAAAGAACCCAGAAAATAGTTATGTGTATACTGTCAACTAATCTTTGACAAGGGTGTCAAAAATACACAATGGAAACTTTATACTCTGAAGAACAAATGGTGTTAAGAAAATTGGATATTAATATGCAAAAGAATGAAACTGGATGCTTATCTTACACCATACACAGAAATTAATTCAAAATAGATTAAAGACTTAACTGTAAGAAGTGAAAGTGTAAAACTCCTAAAAGAAAACATAAGGGAAAAAAGTTCATGACATTGGTCATGAAACAAGATACAAAGGCAAAAATAGACAAGTGAGACCACACAGACTAAAAAGCTTTTGCACAGAAAAGGAAACAATCAACAGAGTGAAATTAGAAAATAGTTATTGTAAAATACCTCACATATACTGAGTATTTAATATATGCTAAATCTGGTTCTAAGTATTTTCCATTAATTAATTAATTTAATTAATAATGAAAAACCACTGAATGATGAGCACTATTGTTAAATTTTCTTCTTGGGGATTGGGCAAACAGATATAAGGTAATTTATCCAAAATTACACAAGTAATAAGTCAAGGATTTGACAGTAGGGAATGTGACTACAGAGTCTTTTTGCTTACCCAGGGCTCTATTTTGCCTCTCAAAGAAACAGTTATCCACCTCATTACAAATAGCTCAATTTCGTTTCTTTTTATGGCTGAGTAATATTCCATTGTATATATGTGCCACATCTTCTTTATCCATTCATCCGATGATGGACACTTAGGTTGTTTCCATCTCTGGGCTACTGTAAATAGAGCTGCAATGAACATTTTGGTACATGACTCTTTTTGAATTATGGTTTTCTCAGGGTATATGCCCAGTAGTGGGATTGCTGGGTCATATGGTAGTTCTATTTGTAGGACTTGAGACTATGGGGAGGGGGATGGGTAAACGGTGACAAAGCAATAAAGAGGCATGGACATATATACACTACCAAACGTAAGGTAGATAGCTAGTGGGAAGCAGCCGCATAGCACAGGGAGATCAGCTCGGTGCTTTGTGACCACCTGGAGGGGTGGGATAGGGAGGGTGGGAGGGAGGGAGATGCAAGCGGGAAGAGATATGGGAATATATGTATATATATAACTGATTCATTTTGTTGTGAAGCTGAAACTAACATACCATTGTAAAGCAATTATACTCCAATAAAGATATTAAAAAAAAAAAAAAGAAACAGTTAATTTGGGAATGTGGGAGAAAAGCTGTTTGTCTCATTGAGAAAACTGCTGAGATTATGTCTGAAGAAAAAAGACATTTTTAATTGTAGAACACAGTAGTGTGAGAGATGTTGATTTTAAGGACTATTTCTTAAAAGATGCAATTTTTTGATAAGGATAATAAATGTTTATTGTTGTTTTAAGCCACTAAGTTTTCAATAATTTTGTTATACAGTGATAGGGTATCAATACAGTAAGCATCCTCCATATGGATGTATCATAATTTATTTAACATTCCCCTCTAGTTGGACATTTAGGTTGTTTCTAGTTTTATCCCATTATAGGCAATTATGTAATTCTTTAGGATAAATTTCTAGAAATAGAATTGCTAGAACTCATATTTTATTTTATTTTTATTTCTTATTTATTTTTGGCTGTGTTGGGTCTTTGTTGCTGCGTGCGGGCTTTCTCTAGTTGTGGCGAGTGGGGGCTACTCTTCACTGTAGTGCATGGGCTTCTCATTGCGGTGTCTTCTCTTGTTGTGGAGCATGGGCTCTAGGCACACAGGCTTCAGTAGTTGTAGTATGTGGGCTCAGTAGTTGTGTCTCGCGGGCTTTAGAGCACAGGCTCAGTAGTTGTGGCACACAGGTTTAGTTGCTCCATGGCACGTGAGATCTTCCCAGACCAGGGCTCGAACCCATGTCCCCTACATTGGCAGGCGGATTCTTAACCACTGCACCACCAGGGAAGTCCCTAGAATTCATATTTTAAATTATGATAAACGTTGGCAAACTACATTCTAAAAAGGTCAAAAATTCTACTATTTCACACTTCCACCTAAGTGTATTACAGTGCTTATTTCTCCATGCTCTTGCCAACAGTGGATATTTTTAATAGTGCTAATCTTAGGTGACAAATGACATGTCATTTTAAGTGTATTAGTGATGAGAAGATAGTTATGCCAGGAGTTTATTGGCTATTTGCATTTCATGATTTGTCTTTTCATGTTCTTTGGTCAGTCATCAATTTAATCTTGATATGAAGGGATTATGTATAGACTATGGATATTAACTTTTTCTCATGTACCTGGCAGATATTTTTTCCAGTTTTATGGAGAAATAACTGATATACATCACTGCATAAGTTTAAGGTGTGCAGCATGATGGTTTGATTTACATATATTACCACAATAAAGTGAAATCATTACCACAATAGATTTAGTTAACATCTATCATCAAAGATGCAATGATTTTGATGGTAAAATGGAAAATAAGATAATACTTATAGAATGGTAGATAATCAAATAAAATTGACAAATTTAGCAGAGTTGGGAAAGTTTAGAATAGATGTTCTATGATGTTCAGTAAGTCTTCAAAAAGAGAAGGGTAGTTACTGTTCAAAATGGACAAAACAGAACCATAAATATTACACATAAAACCTAAATCATAACAGCCAGATATTATAAAGTGGACTGAGATAAGAAGGTCTTGCTGGTGGTTTAAAACTGGCCACTGAACCCAGGAGAAGCACATGGATTTTCCAAAAAGTAAATGTCACAGGTCTTTTAATTTGAGATGTGTGATCTAGGGGTCTGCGAGCAAATTTCCCTATTAGCACCCAGTTAGGTTGTAAAGAATAAGAGTGGAAAAGATGCTAAGGAGAAATGAGTCTGACATTTCACTTTTGTTGCTTACAACCTAGCTCATATAAAAGGCAAATGGATAGAATTGAACTGTAATAAATAAGAGTTCACAGCTACAAAATTTTACAAAAAAGTTACAAGACAAAAAGTTGTTTGTTAAAAAAAGAGATGATACAAAACAAAGAGAAAAGGAAAAAATCAAAAGACACTTGGAAAATAGAAACTGAGCATCAAAAAAGCATAAACTAAAAAAATACTTTTCTACAAAATCAAGACAGTACAGACCATTTTACTAAACCTAATAAGAGGTAAAGTAAGATACAATTATCTGGAGAAGATATTGCAGTAGGAAAAAGAAGGAGAGGGAGGAGGAGAAGAGGAGGGGGAGGGGGAGGGAGAGAGAGAGGAAGAGGGAGATCGATAGGAAGGTGGAAGTTTTCAAGAAAACAAATAGAATAGGAAAATAAAAACATTACAAGGTGAAAGTCACATTGAAAACAAAAATTTCAATAAATATAAATAGAAACTTACAACAAAACAATGTATAGACTTATGAAATGGAATGGTTAATTTTATGTATCAATTTAATGACATGTAGTACCCAGATATTTGGTCAAACATTATTCTTGGTGTTTCTGCAAGGAAGTTTTTGGATGAGACTAACAATTTAATCAGTTGAATAAAGTAGATTATCCTCCATAATGTGAGTGGGACTCGTTCAGTCAGTTGAAGACCTGAAGAGAACAACAAAAAAATGACCCTTCCTGGAGTAAGAGGGGCATTCTCCAGCCTTTGGAGTTCATGTGGACTGCTGACTCTTCTGGGTCTGTGTCTGCTGACCTTCAGGTTGGAACTTTACTATCAACTCTCTTGGGTCTTCAGCCCATGGGCCCATGCTACATATTTGAACTTGCCAGTTTCCACAACTGCTTGAATCATTTCCTTATAATAAATCTCTCTCTCTCTCTCTGTCTCTCACACACACACACACACACATACACACATACACACACACACACACACACCTCCTATTGATTCTGTTTCTCTAGAGAACCCTAATACACAAAATTCACATGCTTTTGCTTTTCCAATGGAAAGGAAAGCAAGGCTTAAGCTAGTTCCAGCTTTGACCATGGAGAAGTAAATAGGCAAGTGACTTACTCTCCTACAAAAGTATCAACCACAATACTGTATAAAATTTATGCATCCACTGGCTTCAGCCCTCAGGCAATAGAAGGTAGAAGATTGTGATCCTAGAGGGATAGGAATCACAAGAAGTAAGCTCCACACAATATTATGCCTGGGGGCACTTTTCAAATCACAGCAAAGGAAATGAAACTCAATCACAAAGCAATGTTCTTAATGAGTAAAATAAATAAAGATCAGAGATTGGGGTTCTTGAGGCATCTAGAATTTGAGGGACAATTAACCAAATAAGTTAGTTGTACAAGTAGGAAGATCCCCGAAACTGTTTCTTTCAACCTGCATTCCAATATTAAGTTACACAATACCATGAACAACATTATGCAAGGTTTGACAGAAAACAGTATTAGAAGGTTGTGAGGACAATAGAAATTATATAAGATGTACAACTGTATAGAGACATTGATAATCTTATCATGTAACATTAAGTGACCTTGCTGTAGAACACACAAGTTTTTCAAGCACACATGGAACATTCACAAAGGTGAACCATTGTGTGGAACATGAAACAAGTCTTGATAAATTTCAAAGAATTTTAATCACAGAAAATATATACCCTGACCAAAATGAAATGAAATGAAAATCAACAACAAAAGTATCTGGAAAATTCTCAAACAGTTAAAAACTAAGCAGTACAATTGTATTTAGTCACAAATAAGTAATAAATAAATAAAAAATATTTAAAATATTTTGAATTGCATAATAAGAACATAATCAAAATTTGTGTGATGTTTTAAAATCAATGCTTAAAGGAACTTTTATAGTTTTAAATGTTTATATTAGAATCGAAGAAAATTTTAAATCAATGGACAAAGTTTCCATCATTAGAAACTAGGCAAAGGGGAGAAATTAAACCTAAATTAAATTAAAATGTGAAATGAATAAATATGAGCTGAAACTAATAAGAAAAGGAAAAATAAGATAAAAATGAATAAAATTAAAAGCAAGTTACTTAAAAAGATTAATAAAACTGATAAAACCCTACCCAGACTTATCAAGAAAAGACTGAAAGCAAAGCATCAACCAGGACTGCAAATCTCACAAGTTTTGATATCCTCTTCCAACCTCACTAGTTGTTGGTAGAATTACTAATATAACAAATGAAAATGGGGACATCACTACAAATCCTACAAAAATTAAAAAGGTAATGAGGAAAGTGTATGTACAACTTTATGTTAATTAGTTTTACTAGTTAGAATACATGAATAAATTCCATGAAAGACACAAATTACCACACTGGCAAAAGAAGAAAGAGGAAGTCTTAAGTGCCATGTATCTATGAAAGAAATCGATATTCTAAGAATAAAAAAACTTTTATTTGAAGGAAATTTTAGATCCATATTCTTTACAAGTAATTTATTCCAAGTATTAGTAAAGACATAATGCCAGCATTACACAAAATAATTCAGATAATATAGGAAGAAGTAACATTTCCTATTTATTAAGTGGGGCCAGCAAAAAATTGACACCCATTGCTTAAACTAAGACAATGTAGAAAATTGGATAGATATATAATGTTAATGGGACTGGAAGGTTCAGTATTTTAAAGATGTCTATTCCTAACAAATCAACCTAAACATTAAAAAAATCCCATACCAAATTGAGCAGACTCTTATGTGCTAAAGAGAATTATATTAACTGGAAAGATTTTAGATTAAATTATAACTTCAAGTCTAGTTAGGAATTTAGAGAAAGCAACTAGTTGATGTATATAAATGTATATTTGTACTGTTTCAGAGTAAAACAGAGACTCCAGAACACATGGTTGCTTTAAATAATATTAGGCATAATAATTGAGTAATAACCAGGAAATGGACAAAGGAAGATTTTGGAGAAATCAAATAGATTAGGGTTTAAGGGCAGTGGGTTCAGAGTCCCAACTCCATGGCTGCCTAGTATTATTGCAAGGAGTAAGGGAGACGGCTATAAAGCACTTGGTCAATGTCCAACACATACTAAAACTTCTTATATAGAGAGTTATATTACTAATATTATGTTGGAAACAAAATGAAGGCATGGAGTCTTAAGAACTCTGAGGTTCACTTTAGTCAAACTTTGCTTTAGTTTGGGAAAGCAGAAAAAAGAAAGGAAACAATGCCATTTGCATTAATCCCATGCATATTCTTTATCTGAATAAAATATATTCAGTGAAATTGTGTTTATTAATCATAATCAAATTCCTCATAATTTATCTGAATAAGTTTATCCATAATTCTCCAGAGAAAAAAAATTCAGCATTTGTATAGAAGGCTGTGTGATTTTATTCATATTATTCCATTTGATCCAATCAAAATAATCTTAAATCATGAAGATCTATTTTGAACTTGATGACTCAAATTTAAGAATAACTTGTGCTTTATTTAGTCTTTTTCATCATATGGTTAAAGAGTGAGAATTAACTTATTTTGAATGGAAAAGATTAAGGAAAATAAAAATTTTCTTTCATGAAGAAACGTTTTATCTTCCATAGCTCAATGCTTTCCCATTCCAAGAAAAGCCAAATGGCCTTACCTGTTTCAGAAAAGCATTAATACCTATTGTGAAAAACCTTTATTAATGTTAATTGTTCTATCAAGTAGTGATTAGGGAACAGGCGGCCCAGGGGTTGAAAATGACTACTTGCAAAAAAAAGTTGTATACTTCACAGGCCTCTAAGCACGCAGCTAACCCTCCTGATTACAAAAGGTACAGAGTGCCATTAAAAGGCATCGAGATTTCCAGAAGACAATTATAAAGGCATATAACATCTGTTCTCAATCACGGGCAACAGGAGAGCAAATGGGTTCCACATAATATGTTACATACAACAAAGGAGTCCAGCTGTGTGAAGAAAAGCATGTGAAAAAGCAATGGCCAAGAAAGAACAGTGCAAAGGAAGCATTGTTACCACGGTAGTGACCCATGGCAATCTCTTTGAGTAGCTCTGTGGTGCCAAGGTCTGCTTGTTCTCCCATGAAAAGGGCCACCTATGACATCCTCAATTATAGGTACTCACAAATACTATTTATGAGACAATTTCGATTTAACATTTCAAATGACAAACTTCTAAAAAAAACTACATGGGGCAAAGCATTTTCTCAGCCCTTTGTTCTAACAGTCCAGGATCAAAATTGCCTTTATCTCCTTCTAGAAATCTATATCGTTCCAAACCATTTTGCATAATTCAAAATAGAACTATAATAGTCTCATAATAAATGTTCATATGAATAATTATTGCTGAAAATGATAATTAGGGAAAATTGTATGACCATTAACACATCTGACCCGACTACTCCTCTTTCTCTCCTCCACTCTCTCTCCCTCTCTCTTTCTCATTCTTCTTGGGTCTCAGCCCACTGCCTCCTTACTGTTCTTCCAACACAACAAGCACCTCCAACTGGGCCTTGGTATATGTTGTTCTGTCTACTTGGCATGTTCTTGACCCAGTCATCCACCAGGCTTCCTTCCTTGTCACCTGCACATATTCGCTAACATATCATCATTACAGTAAGGCCATTCCTGAAAAGCCTAATTACAATTGAACCCATTTCACACCCTTCCTATTGTTTCTAATTTAGTTTCTCACAAAGCACTAATCAGCAGCTAACATAATGTTTTTTTATTTTTTAATTTTTTTGTATTTTTTTTATTTACTGTCTTTCCTTGGAAAACATAAGCTTTGTGAAGTCAGGGGATCGGGGCTCTTTTGTTCAACACTGTATCCTTAACACCCATGGCACATGAAAAAAGCTCAAAATTATTTCTCAAATGATTGAATCACCTTAGGATTTCCTGAGCCCTATAAGTTTTAATCAGGTAGTAAAGGATTAATCCAGCAGGTTTGGGGTACTCAAACTCTGCACACTCCAAGGAAAAGACCGACTTTTGACTTGCTCCAGGGAGATAACCCCTGAGTCCTTTAGAATATCCTGCGTGATGAGAATGTCTTTGTAAGCCTGAGATGCTGGGCTATTTATAGTTTATGCTAACATGAAACTTATGTTGAAAACTTATTTTTGTGTACCTGGGATTTGGAGCCACTCTGCATCAGCTTGACCTGTCGGGGGCTGGAGTCCAGGTAACTTAGGTCAGTCACATGAGTGTCCCATGCCTACATGACAGGCTACCAATAAGAACTCTGGCTTCAAGTCTCCAGAAGGACTGAGATTCTTTGGCCACACTTTGCAAGTGTCATCACATCGTTGCTGGGAGAATTAAACGCTGTCTATTTGATTCTACTGGCAGAGGACAATCGGAAGTCAGCACCTGGTTTCTGCTGAGCTCTGCCCTAATGCACCTTTTTTCTCTTTGCTGATTTTAATTTATTCATATCCTTCCACTGCAATAAACTGTAACTGTGAGCGTAACAGCTTTTTGAATTATGTGGGTCTTTCTAGCAAATCATCAAACCTGAGAGTGGTCTTGGAAACCTCTGAGACAATAATTATATGTAGGCTTGGATAAAAATGAAACAAACATCACTTTGTAGTCCAACTAAATATTTTTTTATTTATGAACCTCAGTGTACAAGATCCATTCCAGAAAAATTATAATTTGGATTAATTTATGTGGAGAAATAATGGTCTTCCTTGCAGAAATAATAATTCATTGATTTTTGGTAAATCAATATTACAGAGTAATTAATAAAATTGATATTAGTAAAATAACAATATAATTAATTGGTTAATTTTACTTTTGACCCTGAATTTATCTGGGAAAAATATAAGTTTCATGGACATTCAAAATTAATCTAAGCCTCACCCTATGAGAAATAATGCAGAATGCCTATTACCATTCTTTCCCACCTTGAATAATTTTCAAAACCAAAGTGGAAACATGCACCTAATAAAAAAGTAAACTGTAAATTTGCAAATATAAAATAGATAAATTATTCACAATTACAAAGCCACATCTTTGTTTCAGCTTGCACTAACATCATGTGACTGTGATACCATATCAGTGATAATAAATCCAAAAGGGACTTGGATGCTACCTAGTTTCCTGACCACAAATATCCCCTTGATTAATCTGAAGCAGCCAATGACTGTCTTAGATTGTTTGCATATACATAAAGATCCAATCAACTATATTTTGTTTATCTATGAGACACCTATAAATTTGCTAATGAAATTTCATTTTGTTGAATGGATTAAAGCACAAATTTTATAGCATGCTGATCTTGTAAACATGTGCATGCATTTGAGGAAACATATTCTTGATAAGTTAGAATCTAACAAGTTTCTTAAAAAAGGAAAGAGAATACATTTTATAATTATTTGAATTAAAAATGGAAATGCAAACATCCACCAAACTTTTTTCTAATTTTCCATAATATGTCATAGACATCTTAACTTTTCTCACCTAACTCCTTTGATCCCATAAGAAGGCAGAGAAAATGACTGTTTTTAATTAAGCTCAGTGAGACTAAAATGGTGTTTGAGTACTATTTAGTATTTAGTATATTTATTGAGTTATTTAGTGTATAAATACTCTGAAAAAACTGGTACGGGAGATTTCCAGTTGCAAAATAAATGAGTCACTGATATGAAATGTACAGTGTGGGGCATACAGTCAATAACTATGTAGGATCTTTATATGGTGACATATTGTAACTAGACTTGTCCTGGTGATCATTTTGAATGTATAGAAGTACTGAAACACTATGTTGTATAACAGAATTAACACAGTGTTGTAGATCAATTACACTTCAAAAACAAACAAACAAACTCATAGAAAAAGAGATCAGATTTGTGGTTACCAGAGGCAGGGGGCGGTGGGAGGGGCAATTTGGGAAGGCTGTAAAAAGGCACAAACTTCCAATTGTATGTTACATATGAAAGTTGTTAAAAGAGCAAGTTCTCATCACAAGGAAAAATATATTTTTCTATTTCTTTAATTTTATATCTATATGAGATGATGAAAGTTCACTAAACTTTCTGTGATAATCATTTTGGGATGTAGGTAAGTTAAATTATTATGTACCTTAAACTTTTACAGGGCTCCATGTCAATTATATCTCAATAAAACTGGAAGAAAAAATACTACCAATAAAATATATAAACATATAATAGAGAGAGACGGATTTATGTATCTATCTGTGTGTGTGTGTGTGTGTGTGTGTGCGCGCGCACGTGTGTGTGTGTATATGTCCCCAGGTAGAAATTTTAGAAATTTGGGAAGAGGAGAATTTGATCATCATTGTTTGGGAGGCAGAGAACGACTGACCCTTAAATCCAAAATGTGAAAGACTAGGAATCCTGGAACATGTGAACAGTTACCTCAATAAAGGGATTCTAAGCCCTTTGCTCTTTGCAAATATCCTTCCAGATGTGCATCCAGGAGAAGACCTTTCTGTCTGTAATTAATAAAATCTAGAACCAAGTTGGCTTTACATATAAACACAAAGATATTGGCACAGTTTCCAAATAGTAATGCAAAACTGAAAACAAAACAAAACAAAAATACCATTTTGAGCCAAGGCTTCATATACTTGTTTAGTCAAATTTTAAGGAAAAATATTACTGAAAATACTGTGGCTCCTATTCCTTTATTGTAACTTCATATTATTTAAATAGGTACTGGAATGATTGCATAATCTAAGTTCCAGATAACAAAAAAAATGTTCTACTCAACGTCAATCTGTTTCAGCTCGCCTAGAAGCAGAATATTTAGGTCAAATACCTGCTAGACCTTTCACGTGCCTGAGGCCTTCTAAATAACGTTTACTTTTAAATCATTTCTAGGAATTGTATCTCCTCATCCCCAATAAAGCATAATTATTTGTTTTTTGTTGTTTTTAAATAATATTAATTTCATATACATTGCAGATACTCTTTAATTTTATGGCTATTCAAATATAATAAGTATATTTAAAAATAATATTTTAATTTACATTATGATTTCCAGATTGTTTTTATCATAAATCACCAAATATTATTTATGTTCCTTCTTAAAAGTGATATTATTTTTAGTACAAGCATACCTCATTTTATTGCTCTTTGCTTTATTGCATTTCATACAAATTAAAGATTTAATTTTCATCAATGGGCACCATTTTTCCAAAAGTATTATCTCACTTTGCGTTTCATTTTAGTAATTCTAGAAATATTTCAAACCTTTTGTTATTACTATACTTTTTATCATGCCCTGTGGTCAGTGATCTTTGATGTCACTATTGCAAAAGATTATCACTAGCCAAAGGCCCAGATAATGGTAAGCATTTTTTAGCAATAAAGTATCTTTAAACTAACATTGTTTACAATGTACATTGTTTCTTTAGCCATAATGCCATTGCACACTTTAATAGATTACAGTACAGTGTAAATGTAACTTTTATACGCACGGAGAAACCCAAAAAAATTGTGTGACTCACTTTATTGCTTGCTATATTTGCTTTATTGCAGTGGTCTGGAACAGAACCCACAATATCTCCAAGGCATGCCTGTACATGCAGATTGAGAAAAGTAGAATGGATTTTATAGACAGAATTCCTGAAAACTGTTAAGTTATAATTTTATAGGTATCATCTTTTTCGATGTTGATATATTTGTTGCTACAGATATTTTTTTCAGGAAACACTCATGTGTATGTTTTCATTGTTTATCTGAAAATATCTGGATATATTTTTTCCCAAGATAAGATTATTTTAATTGCGTAATCATAAATTCTATTGTTGTGAATTTTACATATGAATACCTAATTAACAATAAACATGTGGTCATAATTTATTTTTTAGTGGGAGTTCTTTTCAAAATAATTTTTCTAGCAGTTGAAGAAAATTTCTTATTTAGGAAAATGAAGTGTCATTAGGACAATTATGAATGGATACATTATTTACAGAATGCAATTATTTTTCTCTGTTTATATAATTTAAATACGCTTTAAAAATAAAATTAAACTTTGCATTTTTGTACTGTGTTTTAATTGAAAAAGGTAAGATAAAGCTTATAAAATCAAAATGAATAATGAAAGATTTCAATAATACCAAATGCTAAAACAACTTTATTTTAGGAAAATACTGTTCATATAAAATAAATTTCTATGGTCATATTATTCACCTATAGGTGCAGTTAGAGAGAATTTAATTAAAACAAGCACTAAAAACTTCTTGCAAAAGCTTCAAGTGAGAGCAGATACATTGACTTCTGTTCTACGAATACCATTACATATGAAAGAGTACAAACTTGCTCTCCAACACTCGTGCTTGCATGTTACAAACATTCCTCTTTACTGGTTTCCTTTTTCCTTATTAACTGATGGGCCCAGTCACCAATTCAC
Source organism: Leucopleurus acutus (assembly GCF_964270905.1). Lineage (NCBI taxonomy): Eukaryota > Metazoa > Chordata > Mammalia > Artiodactyla > Delphinidae > Leucopleurus > Leucopleurus acutus. Next base: position 156,253,383 of record NC_139145.1, read on the forward strand.
AGATTAAAGAAAAGCTGTGAGACAAGAGCTCAAATTTACAAACTTCTGTATATCTGTACCCCTTATTTTCTCCTGGTTTTCAATAGAGACAGGGTACCTTCCTCAGTTAAATGAAAATTCTTCTACCTTACATGAAGCATTAATCTACTGACTGCCCCCTAACACTTCAGTACCTTTAAGAGTTTCTTCTGAATTCTTTCCTTTAAACAGATAGATACATATAGGTATGCCCACCAAAAAAAATACATGCAATAGGTGAATAGATAAACACATTGTGGTACACCCATATAATTAAATATTATTCAATGTTCAAAAGATATATCACAAAAGCATGAAAAGACATGGAGGGATCTTAAATGCATATTATTAAGTGAAAGAAATCAACCTGAAAAGTCTACATAGTGTTTGATTCCAACTATATGACATTGTAGAAAATGAAAACTACTGAGACAGTAAAATGATCAGTGGTTTCCAGGGAGAGGGAGAGAGTAGAAAGAGGAAAAAGTACAGTACAGAAACTTTTTAGGACAAGTCAAACTGTTCTGTATGGTATTGCAATGGTGACTACACAACATTATGCATTATCAACACCCATAGAACTTTACAACACAAAGAGTTAACCCTAATATGAACTATGCATTTTAGTTAATAATAATGTATTAATATTTTCTTACCACTTATAACAAATGTATCACACTAATGCAAGATTTTAATAATAGGTGAAAATGTTAGGGGCAGAGGGAGCATATGGGAACTCTTTTTTTATCAATTTTTCTGTAAACGTAAAATTGTTTTAAAAAATTAAGCTGGTAATTGAAAATTTTAAAAAATAATACTGAAATATACAAATACATGCAACTTCTTTAAATTACCACATATCTGTAACTTCTGCATGTTTTTTTCTTACCAGCCAAACCTATGTTGTTTCTATGTCCTCATTTTCTACTAAATTTTCAAATGACTTTGTGTGACTTCTGATCCAGATCTTATTCATGGAAACAACACTTTCTAATCCAGTGAACAGTTTAATTCTCATTTTACAGGACCTAGCAACAGAATTTGGCGATAGTGTACTATGTTTTTTTTTTTTTTTTTTTTTTTTTTTTGCGGTACGCGGGCCTCTCACTGTTGTGGCCTCTCCCGTTGCGGAGCGCAGGCTCCGGACGCGCAGGCTCAGCGGCCATGGCTCACGGGCCCAGCCGCTCCACGGCATGTGGGATCTTCCCGGACCAGGGCACGAACCCGCGTCCCCTGCATCGGCAGGCGGACTCTCAACCACTGCGCCACCAGGGAAGCCCGGCAATAGTGTACTATGTTTTTAAACTTCTTTCTTAGTGTTTGTGTGTGTGTGTGTGTGTGTGTATGTGTTTGTGTGATATCACACTACTCTGCCTTGCTGTGAACAAAGTAGTTTTCTTTTCAGGCTCATTATCTTCTTCCTCTTGGCGAATTACTGTATTTCTACACTGTTTATTCAAAACCCTGCTTTGTGTTCATGCTATAATTTCTTCCTTGAAAAAAAATGCTTCTCTTGTTATTTACGGGCTCTATATGTTCTAGTATTCTCATCTGAGTTTCTGATCAATGACATAATTGACAAAATCTACCTATATGTTTCAAAGGTACTTTAAATCAACAAGAATACACTACATTTATGAACTCTTTCAAAAGTCAGTTCTCTCTAAGAAAAAAATCACCTTTTTTAATCACTTGAAAAAAGTAAATCAACGACAAAAGGTCATTCTGATAAGATCGTTCTATCTTGATCCATATCTAGTGGCTTTAGTTTCAAATAATGGAAAACTCTATCTGGTTTAAACCAAAGAGTCAATATATTGACAGCTCTAACTTAATAGTTCAGAGGTTGGATGGAATATACACGTAGTTCTTTTGCAGTACTAACTATGCTTCTTGGTGAATCTCTTTTCTCTACCCTTATCTGTATCTGAGCTTCAATCTAAGGTGGCAAAACCACTAATAGCCATACACAGAAGTATATGTTTTATTACTCAGAAAAGGACAGAGGAGAAATAACTCATCTGACAGCTTTGATGTAAAAGTTTTATTTTCTTCTGGCTTGAAGATATTAGGTCAATTGAATAATCCTGAACCATAAATATTACACATGAGATAGTACTGTTTTTCTTAAACTAATCATGATTAATCTGGCTGCTACACAATGGAGTAGGGCATGAAGGATCACTAAAAAGACAATAGCAATGTCTGGAATCTATCATTTGTCAGCTTAATATTGGTATATACCCTCCTTCTCACTCAGAAAGCTTAAAAAAATGCATGTTTAAATTCATCATAGTCATACCATATTCAAAAGGAGACAAATCAATATTTATTCCAACTGCTCTGTTAAGCTCTGTTTTCAGAATCTCTTATCATATCTCATCTTAATTGGATTCTGTCAGTGTTCTTCACATTCCAGTTACATATGATAAGATACATGCCTCTAACATACAGGATTTACAATGAAAAAGAAAGAAGAGAATATGTGCAATCAACTACCACAGGTAATGTGCTGCCACTTGAATTACTCACTATGGTGGGATATTAAAATGTTCATTGTGGCAGGTTGATTGGCAGGTAGTAGGGATTGAAAGTTTAGCTAATAAATGAAAATAGAAAGATCAAGATCAAATAATAAAATTTCTGAATGATCAAACTAAGAATTAAGAATGTGAAATCCAAAACTACTTTTACATAGGGACATGATAATTTTGATAATTAAGAAGTACCCTGTGCTACTATAAGAAGATGGAGTAATAACATTACTTCATCACAGTGAAACCTAATATTAAGCAGCAAGGTTTGTTCAAGAAAATATGAAAAACAATAATAACCCTGTGGACCTAGGACAATGAGGGAGGTGACAAAATCATACACACACAAGGTGTTTTGAATGTCAGTGGGATTTTTTTTTTTGCATGAGTATCTCATTTGTATTTGTAGTCAATAATTTATTCTTATTTCTAAGTCTATGTTCTGCTGACTTTTCAAAATGAGGTGGGAAGAATATTTTTTCTATTTTTAGATGAATTTGTATAAAGCAGATGTTTTCTCCTTAAATGTTTGAAGGGATCCTCAAGTGAATCTCATCTGAGACTGGAGTTTTCTGTGTAAGAAAATACAAAATTATAAAATCAGGTTCATTAATAAGTAGAGCATTTTATTTAGATCTCCTAGTTATTCTTGTGTCAATTATATTTGGTTTCTAAGAAAATTGTTTTTATATACAAATTAAAATTTTTCTTAAATTTCTTATTTTTGATATCTTTAAGATATATAGTAATGTTTATTGTTATTCCTGGCATAGAATATATGGTTTATTAATCAGTTTTATTAATACCATACATTTTATTTTTATTAAAAATTTTTGTTTTTAAAAAATTGTTTTCTCACATCACATTTATCATAATTTCCTTCTACTTCCCTTGGAATTGATTCGGTTTGCTTTTTCTAGCCTTGTATATTAGTGTACTAGTTTCCTGTGACTGCTGTAACAAATTTGATGGTCTAAAACAGCATGCATTTCTTCTTTCACAGTTCTGGATGCCAGGAATCCAAACTCAAGGTGCTGGCGGGGCTGAATTACCTCCAATGACTCTTAGGGAAGTTCTCGACTTTGGCTTTTCCAGCTTCTGGTGGCTCCAGGAATTCCTTGACTGGGGATGCATCCCTCCAATCTCTTCATCTGTGGTCACATTGTCTCCTCTTCTGTATGTGAAATCTCCCTGTGGATCTCTTATAAGAACACTTGTCATTGGATGAAGGGCCCAAGGGAATATCTAAGATGATTCTTCATTTCAAGATCCTTAATTTAGTAAAATCTGCAAAGACCCTTTTACTAGCTGAGGTAACATTCACAGGTTCTGGGAATTAGATGTTGACATACTTTCTGAAGGCTAACATTCAACCCACTGCAATTTGGTAGTTAAATGCTTAAAATGTGGACTTTGTTATGCATTTTTTCTGTTACACATTTAAGGCTATAAACTTCCTATTGAAGACAGATTCCTCTGGTTCCCACAAGTTACAATACATTTTACTTGCATTATTATTTGATTCAAACAATTTCTGTATGTAAAATATACACATTTACTATCATATTATTTGATTCAAAATATTTTATGATTTCTTCATTGAAACACGGCATGTCAACTGCTTAGAACTGTTTTGCTTAATAACATTTGTCTTGTGTTATCTTTTTGGTATTGATTTTTAGTTTGCTTTCATTGTGATTAATAAATAGTCTCAGTATGGTTTTGATCTTTGAAATAAATTTATATTTGTCCAGAATTTGATCAATATTAAAGTTTTCATATTTTCTTGAACATAATTTCATTGTTGGGGGATATGGTTCTATATATGTGACTTTTATCACATTTGTTAATTTTGCTGTTCAAATATTATCTATTCTGAATTTTTGTCTGATTTTTCTATGCTATGGAAAGAGTTGCACTGATATCTCTAATTATGATTCAATATTTTACAATTTCAACTTTAATGAGTTGTTGCTTTGTTACATATTTTGAAGTTATGCTGTTAGCTTCATGAAAATTTAGGATTTTTATACCTTTTTTCAATTGAGCTTTTTATCAGAGCTAAATGTTCCCTTTTATATCATATATGCCTTGCTTTAAGTTTATTTTGACTGCAAATAGTATCGTGTCATCAACTTAGATGTTCAGTGGCAAATGACATGCAGAACATCAGACTAATTTCTTGGTTGTTTTCCTCTACCCTTTCAAAATTAGGTCTCCTTGACAATCCTGACCTTCAGTTTTTGACTCCTTATCCCAATGAGATGGGCCAAAACCACAGGATGCTCTTTCCTGCTCAGTTTCTATTCCCTGCACTGTTAATCGCAAATGCCCTGAGTGAAATGGCGGTGGGAAGCATGTGACACAAGGCTTAGTGCCATCCTTTTCTCTGAGGTAATGATCACTCAAGTGTAGTCTGTCTTGGTTGTACGCTGAAGCCTTCAAATAATTTATCTGTGCATTTTCTCCAATACTTCTATTGGTCTCTGTAGGAGGCTTTAGCTCTGATATGACTAGAAGCCATGATGCTTTTATAGGGCGGCTGTGGGAAAGCAGGCAATGTTGGAAAAACACCAATCGCTTATTTCCCATTCATTCAAATCATGTCCTGAGGCAGTCTGCCCTTTGACATGGACACACCTTGTCACAATCAAAGTTTTGATAGTTCTTCCAAGTTCCAAATTCAACTCAGCTGTCTCTCTGTATTAGTTGTTGTAAGTGGAGGCATGCAAACAAACCTGTGGTTTATATAAAAACAGAAGTTCACTTCTCTGTAAAGGAATGGTTCAAATAAAGATGTTCAGGGCTAGCACAGCAATCTTCTATTGTAGATATGTTTTTTCCATCCATGTCCACAGTTGGCTCTGCCATCCATTGTCCCCCAGCAACAGCTAAGAGATTTAAAAGTAGGGTTGCAAGTGCTTGCTTATTCCTCTTTAGCAATGACAGGCTGTACACTGGTGCAAGAATTTGGACACATGGCCACAACAAGCTACAAAGAAAGATATCTTTGCCATTAGTCAAGCTAAAATCTGAACGTTCTCTAATTTAAGAAGGAAACTGATATAACTCTACAGCAGGAGTTCCTTTCATCTTCCACCTCTTCTTTCTCAGGGATGGAAAAGATATGGAGAAGATGTTCAGAGTATCATGTTGTGGCATGGAGGTGTAATGCCAAACAAACAATCACAAAGTTCTAGTCTTTTGAAAGGAATCAGATCTTACTCTATTCACTTCTACCCGTACAAGATCAATTTCTATCAAATCATTTTAGTGCTAGTTGAAACTACTCCTCTGAAGATGCCCTCATGTAATATTATGCTATCTAAAGTACACCTTCCACAGCCAGTTTACAGCTCATTATACCATACTCACACTGACATAAAATTTAATCTTGTATGCGGCCTCTGAGTTTAGTTTCTTCTAACACATTTCATTCTTCCTTCAGCTAATTTTTGCCATATCAAATTCTACATTGGAGTAGTTATGGAGTTTTGCACAGTAGTGTTGAAATGCAATTCTGAAAGCTTAAGGCAGGTATTATACTCTCAATTCATTGTATGCAGTAATACTTTGGCCTCCCAGGATAGAAATGCCAATATAAAAACTGTCAGTATCAATGACACTCAAAGTTTATGTAGCAATGCCATCATTTTCATATAGTTCAGGTAGTTATTTCAGTCAATTGTTTTAACTGCACTTTCTAGTATAGCTAATATTATTGACACATTTGTTTCAAGGCGGAGTGGAAACAGAAGTACAGAATAAAGGTCCTCTTTAATTATTTTTTCTTCTTTTGTATTGTTTTTAAGTGAAACCCTATTGGAGTTAGTGGTGATAACCACATTGCAAGTAGGGTTGAGTGAATCTTTAAACATTCGAGAGCCCTTCTATTTCTGCAGATCAATTCTCACCATTGTATTTTTCTCAAGGATAACTTCTGGTGGATTGACTTTCTCTGGGAATGTAGTTGTAGATAGAGGTAACTAAGTATTTTGAGTTAAACTATTTTATCTTTCTTAAGATACATTTGATAAATGGAAATAAGATTTTGACCAGGTCAAGTGCAATTACACTAATACAGTTGTGGTGGACGGTTCATTTGAACTGTGCCTTTCTCTCCAGCCCATATACATCATCCAAGAAAAAGACATTTTGCAAGAAAGAGATGTGTTAAAAACGATTGTGAATGGGAAGGTAAATGCAATCAATAATGTAAAGAGGAAACTAATGAATTTCCATTTTTATGTGTTATGTATGAGTTGACATTTGGAAATTCACATGGGCCTATCTGAAAAGCATGTGATAACTGATGTCCAGAACTCAAGAAATGGGTCACAATCTTTCTCTCACATTGAATAATTTTGGCAAATATGTATATAAGGTATACCTTTTTAATAAAGGTTGAAAGTAAATCCCAGATCACTAATATTCCATTAAGAAGGTCAGATTTAATTGCATGTATTATAGATCTTATCTTTCTACTTTCCCAACTGACAAGGGAAATGTAATTATTTTTGAAGCATGATAATATGCTATAAATGTGTGACCTTTTCACAGTTTAAGCAATAAATCTCACTCTACGGTGTTCTCTTGGAGCATAATATTAATATACCTAAGCTACACTTATTTTGATTAAATAAGCTAACATGTTACTCATAACATATCCTCTGAAGTGTTTTAAAGGACAATCAAGTTTTACATGTAGAAAATTGCTTAATATTTGAGAATATTTTTCTACAATCATATTTGCCTATTTACATGATATTTGTGAACACATATTCTTAGAGTGTATATATAAAATTTCCTTTGCAAAATTCAACCTTATTTTCATATATTTGGAAAATCAGATGTTCCTGTTCCAGTGAATAATTACTGATATATTAATAATACATAAATAGGAGAAAACAAATTTTATACTAAAAGTATTGAAAGAATTTATAATTTGTGAATTGATAGTTTCAACTTTATTTATTCTTGTGCTACAGAGATGCTCAGAAACCAGAAGTAATGTAAATGGGCTAATTCCAAAATTGGCCGTCATCACAATTTAATGTCTAACGAATTCTTGCTAGATTCATGAGTTCATATTTTTTGCTAGATAGAAATGTTATTTTTCCTTATTTTATTAATTGTAGATTACATATGACTTTAATAAAGTCTTTATATTTCATTGAAAAACCAAAGCAGCACTGCATGTGCCCCAAGGTTTAAAATGTCACACACATTTTAGTAAAAGTGTAAGAGCTAACATTTATTGAGGATTTACATAAATTAGCTCAGGTAATTCTCTCAACAGCCCCATGAGGCAGTGATTAGTTTAAAAATGTGAGCTTCTGTAAGATATAAGGGCCTGAGTATCAATGGCTTAGTTAGCACAAATAGAATTTGACTTCTTATTCATGTGAAGTCTAAATGAGGGTTTCCTGATTAGGATCCAATTCCACTCAGTCATTCAGGGAACCAGGTTGATAGGAGCTCTTCCCACTTTAACACAATATTGCCATGGGGATTGACATCCAGTCAGCAGATGGGGAAGAGTGAGAGAATCACACACAGGAGGTTACGATGAGCCAGACTCTGTTCACATTCCATTTAGAGCCATCTAAATATGTCACACGATAAGGCTTCAGAAACAGGGAACCTTATTAGCACAGGGAAAATGGTATTTTTTTGTGCTACCAGTCTCTACCACAGTTTGTCTCTCTATTCATCAAATAACAGTTTCATCATTCTTTCAACATAAAAAAATATTCTCATTCTTTCCCTGATGAAGATCCAAGGTGTTTCCATCAAGTTTCTTCACCCCATTAGATGAAGCTGTGGCACTAGAACATATGAACCAAAAAGGCAAGTAATTTACTCTCAGCTTATACAATAGACAAAGGTGGGGCAGAAGTAATATCATCATAATCAACTTCCCTATTTTGAAAATGAAGTATGGAGACTATGCACCAGGAGCAATGTTGTAGTGAAAAGTGGAGGAAGACCCTTGATTACAACCTAATTCTACTCTCTGGATAAAAATTTCTTGTCTGTTGTCTTTTGGAGTCCCTTGCTCAGCTTTCTGGGACAGACTTTGCCCTTTTCAAGAGCCCATAAAGTGAGTATTGAGGCAGAAGGCTGCCTCTTGTGGGATGTAAGATTTCCACAGACTATGCATGAAAATTTGAGAACTTGAGAGTACCTTTAAAACCTGTGTAGTCAAAATATATTTTAGTTCTAGTTGCTAGTTTTGTTGGTATTATAATCCCCTCATAAGAATAGTATGCTTCTGATTTGTTTCTAGTCAGTAGCTTACACCAGTAACCATACTGAAATTCTGTATTAGACAAATTTCTGAAATACAATTCATTTCCTTGTTTTGATTTCTTTCTAATTCTTTTCCAAACAAATTACTGCTACCTTGAGACAATCCAGATTTGTGGGGGAAATACTCTTTTTTTTAAAAAATTTAAATTTATTTATTTTATTTATTTATTTTTGGCTGTGTTGGGTCTTTGTTGCTGTGCACAGACTTTCTCTAGTTGTGGTGAGCGGGGGCTATCTTCATTGTGGTGCGCGGGCTTCTCATTGCGGTGGCTTCTCTTGTTGTGGAGCATGGGCTCTAGGCACGCGGGCTTCAGTAGTTGTGGCTTGTGGGCTCAGTAGTTGTGTCTCGCAGGCTCTAGAGCGCAGGCTCAGTAGTTGTGGCACACGGGCTTAGTTGCTCTGCAGAATGTGGGATCCTCCCTCCCGAACCAGGGCTCGAACCCGTGTCCCCTGCATTGGCAGATGGATTCTTAACCACTGCGCCACCAGGGAAGCCCTGTGGGGGAAATACTCTTAATATTTTTGTCACAGGGATGATTCTTAATTGGCTGCTGTACACAACTTTTTTTTTCAATTTGTTTTCTCTCTTCAGAGTGAAGGAAGCGCTGATTTTTCTAACTGTTGAGGCTACACTGTAGCTAGCAGCTTCCTTTCCTACAGATGAGTTATTATCCCATGCATAGATGCAAATAATGAGGCACAAACTATAGGTTATATAACGTATCTTGTGTTCCACAGTTAGTGGTTTTGAAGCTAAGATTTAAACGCAGCCATTTTCCTAAAGATAGTATTTCCTGCTCTACTGTTCCTCAGGTCCTTTATCTTCTGCCCATAGCACTTCTCTCTGTCAGGGTTCAAATATCCATCTATACATCACAGAACTGGAACAGATTTTATTACATTCCCTCATAATCCTCATCAATTCTTGCTATGGGTTTCTTTAGGTCCAATCACTCCTCCATATTTCACTGAAAAACTGAAGTTCTAGTGCAAGTAACCTCACTGAAGTGGGTGTCCGGATGTTAATATTTCATCTATACCCATGGGCAAGTCCAAGTTTCTCTTAGATTGCCAGGACAGCTCCTGCTACATGTGTACATCTCTACACATGTGACAAATCTGCATTTTTGCAAGTGTCACTGAATTCATGTTTTAAGACCCATGCACATATGTTAAGTTCAGGGATACGTATATGGGTATTTTGTGGCCACATATGATTTTTTGTAGCAATTTAGAGTAGACTAATATTTTGAGTGAGTTAATGTGATATATTCATTATGTGCTTTCTCTTAAAAACACTGTCTTTCTTTAAACATTATCATATTTCTGCACCTATGCTTGTCAATGGCAGAAGCTCAGAAATATGTAAAATGAAGATGGAAGGACTCATCACTGAAAATCCTAAGGCAGAGATCCCTCCCCTCTCTCTATATACACGTTTAAAGCTCTGTAGTGTTTTTGTTTTGTTTTGTTTTGTTTTGTTTTGTTTTGTTTGCGGTACGCGGGCCTCTTACTGTTGTGGCCTCTCCCGTTGCGAAGCACAGGCTCCGGACGCGCAGGCTCAGCGGCCATGGCTCACAGGCCCAGCCGCTCCGTGGCATGTGGGATCTTCCCGGACCGGGACACGAACCCGTGTCCCCTGCATCGGCAGGCGGACTCTCAACCACTGAGCCACCAGGGAAGCCCTGTAGTGTATTTTGATGCACTGTGTGGAAAACCAGTGCTTTCTTTAATAGTCTGTGGTAGGCAGAATAATGGCCCTCCGAAAGGCCAATGTCTTAATTCCCTAAAACTGTGAGTGTGTTACTTTACATGTTAAAGAGACTTAAGTAGATGTGATTAAGATTGAGATTAAGGTTAAGATTGAGACTGAAATAGGAAAATTATTCTGAATTACCCAGGTGGGTTCAACCTAATCACATGAGTTTTTAAAAGCAGAGAACTGCCAGAGGGAGCTGTGGTCATATAGTCAGAGGGAGCTGTGACTTTGTTAGGAAGTCAGTGGGATTTATTAATTTAATCATGACTGACTTTGAAGATGATGGGGCGGGACAAACTAAGGAATGAGGTGACTTCAAGAAACTGGAAAAGGCAAAGAAATGGATTTTCCCATAAAGCCTCCAGAAAGGAATGCAGGCCTGCCTGCTCGTTGCTTTTAGCCCAGTGAGATCTGTGTTATCCTTCTAACCTCCACAACTGTAAGTTATTAAATGTGTGTTGTTTTAAACTACTAAATTTGTGGTAATTTGCAACAGCAGCAATAGAAAACTAATATGCTGTCTTTCTAATCTATATATTACTTCACTTTAACAACTATCATGTTTCTTTTTAGTTGGATCTCTTAGTTTGTATTAAAAACCAAAAAAACCCTAACATCAGTATCCATCTTATCTTTACAGTAAACACTGCATGGAATTTCAGCTTTTTACATAAGCGTGCATGGTGAGAGAATTTTCTTCTTGCTCCAAAATTGGCAACTAGGATACAGAGCTGAGGATAGGAGATATGCCTCCCATTGTAATAATCAAGAAACTCATGGATAAAGATTTGTGGTGTCTGAAGGAGACACTAGGGTTCCTTTCTACTACCTGTGTGGTGAGTTGCAGAAACTAAACATTCCATCTTTGGGACAGCATTTTCAAAGGAATTTTTCAGAACTTGATACGGCTCCCTTTAAGTCACAGACCTTTTGCGAACAGAGTGTGATCTCCGTTTCCCCCTGGACATTCCTGATGGCAGGAGGATTATTACTTGGTGTTCCTCAGCTGGATAGAATGTGAGGGTAGAAATGGGTACAGAAAGAAAGAAACCTCAGGGCTTCCCATGAAGTAATAATAATGAGTTTTTTGGTTAAAACAGAAGCAGAAAAAGTAAGACTATGATAGCAGAGACTGCATTTTTCATCAGAAATACCATTAGAGTTGGCCTTGGTCTACAGAAAGTATGCGATAAATATGTCATGAATCCATGCTCTGAAAGGCAAAATAAAAACTCATAACAATATTCATTAATTAAATGCAAACAAAGAAATATGCTTTATATCCTAAACATAGACTATAGAATTTTTCCTAAAATAATATGCATTTCAATGTATATTTTTTAAAAGGCCCACATCTCATGCACAAGTACACAGAAAAAAAGTTAATTGCCTGGAAAAGTAAGAAGGTCATATTCAGATGTAATAATTACACAGATATGACTGAATTAACTGATATGAGAATAAACATGGACTTTTATTACTGTGTGATATATGGTTTAAAATTGATTTTGTTTCACCACAGTCACACTTTTCAAAATGTCATATTTATAGTCGTGACCTTTCCTAGGAAACAAAAATATCTATGGTTATATAAATATTTTGCTAAATAGTTCCATGCTTGGGTAACTATTTTTCTATTCAAAATTCATTACTTTGTACACTTAAATGGCAAGAAATGTACTGTCTAAAAACTAGCGGTCATTTAAAATATTGGTTATTTTGTAAAGTCAATATATGATACAAGTTAATTAAACTGAAATAGAACAACTGTTCATAAATGAACTACTTATATATACTTAGAATAATGACAGTTACTCGCTTTTCCAATAATGCAATATGATTTGATATAAGAGTAAGGTGGTTCTGTACATAAATATATGATGATGACCATTAACAAATAGTATCAAAACCTCAGTTTTTTAAGAAAATAAGAATGTACTGGGAACACATCTAGGGAGATCAGCTAGATGGCTCTGCTGAACTTGAGTGGATTTGATCAAGTCTAGAAATTGGCTGGCTGACAAGTAATCTAGGATGGTGATGGCTCAGAGAATTGGGGAAACTCAGTTCTGTTATCTTCCTCCTTCCTGGCACCACTGGGATATTTTGAGAACACCCATATCATAACAATGGCAGACAGTAATTGCACAAGCACAAATGTGCAAGCCCTTTTAAAAAGTCTGTGCTTAGAACACATCTGACCAATAGTCCATTGCCCAAAGCAGGTCACAAGAGCAGGCCAGAGTCAAAGTGGAAGAGCACCACACATTTACAAGGCAAGTGGTATGATTGCAGGGAGGGGTGAAATTTAGGGACATTAAAATACCACAGTCAGACCTCAGCTGAAATTATCCATGCCCCTCCCACACCGCAAAATAGTCTTTCCGCTATTTCAGAGACCCCAATGATCTCATCCATCACTCATCAATGTCACAGTCTGGGTATGATCTACATCAGCTACAGGTACAGTTTCTCTTGATTTGGAGATCTACAAACTAAAAGGACAAGATGTCCTCTTCAACATGCAGCAAGCAGTGGTGAACAACTGTAATAAACTCTCTTGTTTGAAACATAGAAGAATGGTAGGTACATAGCAACATTGTTCAATAGCAATTTTTCAATGCCACTAGGCAATTGTTGCCACATGTGGTACACCAGTGGTAGGCTGTATCTCCTGAATAGACCCTGCTTCCACTCCCTGAGATTAACTCCCCACTTCACTGGACAAAATGACTCTTGGCTCTGTCCTGTAGGATATCCATTTCTTTTCCATAACCCTCCTTGACTGTCCTTGACCAGTTCTGAAAATTATATTGAGAAATATGCCCTTTGAGTGAACTTTCAGTGAATTTCTTACCAGTAGAAAGCTAGGAGGAATTTTATTAGGGTTCTCTAGAGAAACAAAACAAACAGGAGGTTATATATATTATATTACATATATATAATATATATTATGTTATATATGGTGAGATATATATGTGTGTGTGTGTGTGTGTGTGTGCGCGTGTGTGTATGTGTATATATGAATGTGATTAATTGTAAACAGGTATGAGGGAGCTTTAAAAGATTTAGGGGGTATTATTTATTTATATGTAATACATTCCACAAATATTTTCTACCCAGTTTGTTTTATATCTTTTGGTTTGCTTAAAGCTTTTGTTTTTCATATGAATTTTTGGTTGTCTAATGTATAAACATTTTTTGTTATTGCATCTGAATTTTGGCACATAGTTAGAATGCATTTTCCTATACCCAAGTGATATACAAATGCGTTCACAGGAGATAACTGATTGATAACTTTTTCTAAGTTTTCTACTGATGTAGTTTTGTTTAATTTTTTTATGTTGAACAGGGTCAATTTTGCTAAATTGTATTTTCCTAGGAAATCGTGCACTTCATCTTTATATAAAGATAGACTTTCTTAGATTTCTACAAATAATTCTCTTATACTCTTATTATTCTGTTTCTTTTTTCTGTTTAAAGTCTACTTTTATCTTCTCAAACCAGTACAAATCCAGTTCTTTTACTGACCACATTGAAAAGTTCAGTTCTTCAAATTATAACACAGCTAACCATCTCTCATTAACATCACCGACATTCTTAGGTCCTTTTATACAAAATAGAGTAACAGGGTACATCTAAAATGCAAGGTGTGGATAATAATCAAAGAGACAATAGGAGAAGAGTGACAAGTGTTCTAGATATTGGAATTGAAAGAAATGGATTTAAAAATAATTATAATTAATGTTAATGAAAATAAAGAGAAAGATGAACAACATGGCTGAAAAAAGGATGACATCTAAGAAAGTACTGAATTCGAATTACAAAATAATAATTAACTTGGCAATTGATATCAAATGAGGGATGAGAGAAAGCACTCCAAAGCTCTTAGTAAGACATCACTAAATGCACTGCACAGAGGCTGTCTGGGAGCAGAGATAATAGGTAGGTAAGGTTCAATATTAGCTTGAGAGATTGCAGAATTCTGTAGAATTTCTAACGTATGTCCTTCATTATGTAAGGACGCTATTGTAGAAACCTGAACTGGCAAGTCCTCAGAGCCTACTCCCTCAAGAATAACCCTTGGCTATGCTGTGAATGGATTGTTCTATCTTCCGAATGAGATGTCTATTATTGTCTTTTGTTTGTCTGTGTTTTGAGAAGCTGCATTCTTAACACAGGTCAAGAATGTGTAAATAAGAGATTTCTGTTTGTTAGTCACCTATTATGTGAAAGTTAAAATGGGAATATACCTAAAGAAATGCTTACTTTTATTTTTATAATGCATAGCTAATTTCAACTAATTTACAATATGAAAAATATACTCTGAAGTCAGGGAAAACCTTGAAAGAAAGCCCAATAGCTTATTTATAAATCTTGTATAAAAATCAATTTCATGAGAGCTGAGAACCTTAACCGATCTAAAATGTGTGTTTAGACAAACATCAATGTATGTTAAAAATTAAGGGAAAACGCACCTGACTACATGGGAAAAAAGAAAACAAGCATTGAAAAATGCATTAATAATAAAGCAGTGGCTGATATATTCATTTCTAGCTTACTGCTCAGATTCAAGTAAAATGATGATAAAACTCAATAATTTAGAAAAAGGAAAAAAAAATCAAATTTCAAACTAATTTCTTTGCATATGTGACCAGGAAAGGGAAATACCTTTACAGACCAAAATTTTTGAGATGTTAGAAGAAGTATAAGAAGACTGCTGAGTTAGAGGAAGAGGCAAAGTCCGAAGTTAAGTGTGCAAAAATATTAATAGTTCGTTTTTGTTGTTAAAATATAATTGATGTACAATATACAGAAAACCCTAAAGACTCCACCAAAAAACGATTAGAACTGATAAATAAATTCAGTAAAGTTTCAGGACACAAAATTAATATGCAGAAATCTGTTGCATTTCTATACACTATAATGAACTATCAGAAAGGGAAAGTAAGAAAACAATCCCTATTACAACTGCATCAAAAAGAATACAATACATAGAAATAAATCTAACCAAGGGGGTCAAAGACCCATGCTATGAAAACTACAAGCCACTGATGAAAGAAAGTGAAGATGGTGCAAACAAATGGAAAGATATATTCTGCTCATGGATTGGAATAATTAATAATGCCAAAATGTGCACAGTACCCAAGGCAATCCACAGATTTAATGCAATTTCTATGAAAATACCAAAGGCATTTTTGACGGAACTAGAACACATAATCCTAAAATTTGTTTGGAGCCAAAAAAGACCCTGAATAGCCAAAGCAATTTTAACAAGAAAGAACAAAGCTGGAGGTATCACACTCCCTGATTTCAAACTATACTCAAAGCTACAGTAATCAAAACAGTATGGTACTGGCAGAAAAACAGATACATACATCAGTGAAGGCCAAGAAATAAGCCCACACTTATATGGTTACTTAATCTATGAATATTAATAATTATTGTGCAGGAGACTGTAATCTTTGTGGGTTGTAACATCACTGAAAAAAAATGTTTCAAATATAATTTCAGAATATTAGAAAGGCATTTCCACATCAAAGTCTAAATCATTCTATGCCCAAAGAGAAGTCCCACAACCTGCTTTATTTTAAGTTACCTTGAGAATTTATAACAAAGTCTCTAATCAATTATTTGCCTTAGAGCAATCAGGTCTCTATGCCCCTTGAATGCTATGTGTAGGTAAAAAATTCTCATTAACATAGTTGATAGCCACTGCATTTTGTATTCCAAATCCCTTTTTCCTTTGAAATAATTGAGATCATGGGGACATCTAATCATCAAAGTGTATCTACTTTGGTCTCTCTAGTAGTGTTTTTAAAAGAGTATGTAGTGTTGAAAACATGAGTCTCTAAGGCTGAGAGGGGTTTGTGCAGCTGTGCAGAAGCTCCGGTGTGGGCGACACTTCCTGTGGCGGTGCGGGTTTCAGGAGATGGTTTGCGGAGGTGAGGCATTTAGGTGCATGGCCTCCCCACTCTCGTTGGGTGACGTAACACAGACCTTGGAGCCAGATTTGCTGGGTTTGTACCCAAGCCCCAGCATTTAAGAGCACTACGGCTTTGGGCAACTCAGGTAGTATGAATCTCATCAGCACAGAGAGAAAGCTTCACTGAAAATTCATTGCAGAGTGGTGGGGAAAGCCAGATTCCACGATGGCAGCAGCAGGGTTCGTGGCAAGAATCATGGATTGCAGGCCGCCCCAGGAGGTCTCGCCTTCCTGCAGCTGGTAGACCCTCAGGTTTAGGGTCTACACACACAACCTTGAGAGAGTAAGGTGTTCTTCAGACCATCTGTACCGAAACTGTGACTGAACCCAGTGAAGACCTCTATATAAACGTTTAAGATTCTGGCAGCACATGTGGAGACCTGTTCTTTCAGCCACTGGCTGCTGGAGACAGCCTTGTAGACGAAGTGCTCCCAAGTCAGCCTGCTCTAGCTGAACAGCTATTGTACACCCTCATAATCTGACTTCATAATGGAGACTGCCACATTCACGGCCATGCAGCTGACAGGGTCTTGGTGCTCTGGCCGGGTATCAGGCCTGAGCCTCTGAGGTGGGAGAGCCAAGTTCAGGAAATTGGACCACCAGAGACCTCCCGGCCCCATGTAATATCAATCGGCAAGAGCTCTACCAGAGATCTCTCTCTCAGTGCTAAGACCCAGCTCCATTCAATAACCAGCAAGCTCCACTGCTGGACACCCCATGCCAAAAAAGTAGCAAGACAGGAACACAACCCCAACCATCAGCAGAGAGGCTGCCTAAAACCATACTGAGTTCACAGATACCCCAAAACACACACCGGACACGGTCCTGCCCACCAGAAAGACAAGATCCAGCCTCATCCACCAGAACACAGGCACCAGGCCCCTCCACTAGGAAGCCTACACAACCCACTGAACCAACCTTAGCCACTGGGGGCAGACACCAAAAACAATGGGAACTACGAACCTGCAGCCTGCGAAAAGGAGACACCGAACACAGTAAGTTAAGCAAAATGAGAAGACAGAGAAATACTCAGCAGATGAAGGAGCAAGGTAAAAAAACTGGTTATACGAGAAAATCTCAAGAATAAAATGTAGTCAAGAAACATTGATTTACAAATCATATTACACAGATGACTTTTGACAATACGATGGTGGATGAGATTGCTGTGGGAGAGCACAGTAGAAAATGGAAGAGAGTTAGAATCAAAACTTAAGAATTGCTGTTACTTAGGGATAGGTGCAGATGATAGCATCTTAAGAATAAAAGAATGGCCAGTAATAATAAACACATTTGTAAATCATTTATAAAAGTGATTTGTTTTTGAAATTATTTTATATTTAAATTTAGGACGGGTGTATGGGGCAGAAGTGAAATTAAATTGGAATATAGAGAAAGTATGGACAATAGCTGTGGTTTATTCTTTCAAGATATTTGTTTGTGGAGAATGTGGGAAGATAAAGTACAGAGCTTGAATATAGCTGAGTAGTGCATCTGGTTGGTGGCGAGCACATTTTCCCTAATAGCAAAGAAATATGAGTACATTCAACATAGATTGGAGAGACATATTTTAAGGAGGTGATGGGAAGACATAAAGGAAGAAAAAATCAACAGAACAAGGTAGAATGGCCTGCCACTATGCTTTTATTAACCAAAAAGAAACCATCCTAGCACATTGGTTTCTATCTGTGTTTAATCTTTTGTTTTAATGTTTTGTTTTCACTTAGTCTTTGTGTTTAGATATTTGGAAAATAACCAAGGCTTGTGGGAAATGTTTATGCAAATTTTAGACAATAAAAAATTTGCAAAATTGATTGTAATTATTTGAGAAACACGTTTATATTATAAAAAGAAATTATCATTTGTGACTAAGACATTAAAATAAAGTACATGTTTAGATGAATCCATTTAAGTCATTAAGAGCACATATGGAAGTATTTGAAAATACTTTTTAATATTTTTGTGATCTACTTTTATTCTAAGTGGCTTTTCTCAAGGTTCCATATTCAGTTTGTATTTTAAAGGAAAATTAATCCATATGGTACCGAATTCTTTACACTTATCTCATGACAATGTTTTGTTTTTTCTTTGTTTTTTTGTAATGCATCTGAATTTTATTTAAGAAATGATAACAATTATACCTTCTTTTTCTAAGCACTAAATGAGACAAAATATGGAAAATGCTTAACACACAGCAGGTAATTAAATGTTAGTTATCATTTGTTCACATACTTGTAAACGCTAGTTTTGTGTTTCATCTGCACCACTACCACTTACTGTGGGAACTTGGTCAAATTAATTACCTTGAATAAGAGTCCATTTTCTCTCTACTCCACATCACATGATTATTATGAAGATTACATGGGATTATATTTATAAACATCACAGTGTAACTGAATGAGACTATAATTCCACAAGTCACTATAATAGATTATTTATAATAGAGGAATATGGAGAGGTGGGGAGGGTGATGATCTATCTTAGAGGAAGAATAGATTGGATATAGAGAGTATGGGTATGGGAGAAATCAATTATGACTCAGAGTTTTTGATGTGAGCTATTGGGTATATTGTAATTTCATTTGCTGAGACAGGGAAGCCTTGGGCTGTAGGTGAGAACCAGGTTTCATTTCATTTCATGTTTTGAACATTTTAAATTGGAAATGTTGGTAAGATATTCAGGTTGAGATGTCAGGGAGGAAATTGGATATGATGTAAGTCTGGCACTTAGTGGAGAAGTCTCTCTGGAAATATAGATATGGGAGTTGACAGCACACCTGTAGAAGCTACACCATGGGGATTATGAGATAAACTAGAAAGAGCAGAGAAAGAGAAGACATCAGGAAGAGTGTAAGATCGGAAGGAGTCTATCATTTAGGGGTTTAGTGAGGGAGAAGGAATCAGCAAAGGAGACTGTGAAGGAGAAGCCAACTATTTAAGAGTCAGGAGCATGTAAATTTCAGAGAAGGAAGGAGTGATCAGCTGTATCAAACTCCAATTCAAACTCCTCTAGTATCCTTAAAAAAAGTAGTTTCAGTGAACTTCTGGGAGTGGAATCCAGATAGAAGTGGGTTGATAAGTGGGTGGTAAATGAAGAACTGGAGGAAATACAATTCTTTTTTAAAAATATATACATTAGTGAGGGAAGAAATTATCTCTTATTTTTTAAACATTTTGACAGCAAAGGAAAGCTCCCAAGAAGAGCTGAAAAATGAGGTAGGATATAAAACAAAATGTAAGTAATGGGAGGATTTTTGTTGTTGCTTTAGGATAAGAATTCTACAACATATTTGCCTATTGATGGAAATAATACAGCTGGAGAGAAAGGGGCTCAATGAGCGGGTAAACCTTGAGCAGATGTGAGTTCTCAGACCCAGGGTACAAGTGGGAGAGATTAGCTTTTGAGATGGGGACATGACAATGTTCTGCATGAGATATTTTCGATCTGTAAATATTCTAAACCTCTTAAAATCCCTGTATTATATGCTGCACAAAGCTCTTTTATCTACAATTTAAGTCAAGGCTGAAAAGACTCAAATTTATTTGCAAATGAAAAACTTAGTTAGAATGAGTTGGAAACACTTCCTATTAAAGTGTATTTGAATGTGTCTGAAAATTGTTATACCAGAAAACAATTTATGAATTTTAACTTATTCTGATATGTTTGCTAACTAGAAGTATGTATATTTCTTTGAAAGTTAGATATTTTCTCTCCTTAGTTAAAATATGAACGTTTCTGACATAATAATTGGGATCACTTTTGACAATGCATTGGGCTCCTCAGAATAAAACAGAAATAGTTTATAGACTTTATATAACTACATTATGTTTTTTTCTAGATTTATGAATGTAACATATTATACTACCTATTATTACTTATATATGCTCTTCAGAAATTTTCCCCTTCTCAAGTTCTATACCACTTACTGTACTCATTGCTTTAGTTCTTATCACAGACAACATTAAATTGTTAGTTCTACATCTTACACATTTGTTTTCTTCCAAAATATGTTAATTCTATATAGATATTATTCTTTATTTCTTTGTGTCTCACAAACTGACAAAGACCATGGTTTGCTTTTAGAATTTGTACAAATAACCATATCCCTAATTTCTTAATAGTCTAGTTCTAGCTAAATATTGAGCTTGGAATACACATATGATAGTTTTAATTACCTGTTATCTATTGATTATTAATGTCTATCATCTAAACAAAAGTTTTATTTATTCTGAGATACAATCAGTACACACCTGATTGAAACGGGTGGTTGACACAACAATGCTGTGTTTGCATAAAGAACTGTAGAGACATAGTAAAATATTTCAGTTTGGCTCAAGGAACATGGACCAGGTTTTAGGGGAAGTTATAAATATGTCTGCATCATTGCTATATGCCTCTCATGTATTTATTTTCTGTCCAGTCTCCAATGATTCATAATGTGGTAAAATGGCATGTGGGTTGCAATTACACACACATACTCACATGCGCATGCGTGCGTGCACACACACACACAAAATAATGAAAGGGAATTTTCCAGAATTTCCATGGCATCATGAGTTCAAAGCATCAGCAGTAGTGTCAGCAATAGCTTCAATAAAAATTGGACACCAAAACTTTGACATATGCATCAATTCTGTTGATATTAACCAACAGCTAATTATAGACACATGTCAAAGGCAGGAAGAATACCAGTCAGCGCATATTCGTGTCAAATAATTGACAAGGCAAGAAGATCAAGTATTATACCATTTTGGGGGGAAATATCAGTACTCTCTATATCAAACATTAAAAACTCAGTGTGAATTCCATAATTTATCTGCAGTAACATTGGTTTCAGCAGCATAGATGTTGCTTTGGGTAATTGTAGTGACTGAAAATGCCACCAGATAATGATACAGATGGATACAGGAAAGTGGCCAATATCATTAAATATCTAAAAAGAACAATTTTTCAAAGGAAAAGATAATATTTTGTATTTCATATTGACTTGAAAGAGGCTGGAACTTTTGAAGAGTAAGTGAGACTGGAAGTTCAAAATGTTAGTGATTATTTCATGACTCTATTTTTATCTTTAAGCTGTTGAGGACTGGGAAATATAAAATCATTTTAGTTCTGTTCAGGAAGCGTTAAATAAAAAGCCACAATTTACTAGGCACTCTTGTGGGTGTGAGAAACACTGAGATTAAATAGACTTATCCCCTGTTCCTCCAATAGTATAGACAGCTGTTTAAAGATATTGCTGTTTATATAATGTTACATGTAGAGAATACAAATGTTTTTAGTCTTTGTGAAATTAATACATGTCTGAGCCTTTGAAGATGAGTAAAAGTTAGAAAGGCCACTACCTAATCAGAGAGTGACTATCATAAAAACTAACATTTATTCATTGCTTTCTGTGGTTGACATTCTTCTAAGCACTTTACATGAAGCATTAATTAAATCCTCAAAACAACTCTATGAGGTGGTCCTATTATTATACCAATTTTACAGATGGGAAGACCAAAGCTCAGAGTAGTCATGTAACTTGCACAGCATCACAAAGCTAATGGCAGAAGAGATGGATTGAAAACCCAGGCAACCTGAACCCTGAGCCAACACTCTTAGCATATTAATAAACAGGTAATGGTGAACTGAGTAAATTCACCTTATCCTAATTATTTCATTTAGTCATTTAAAATTTTGTTAAAGTTGGTATTAATACAACACAGTAAGGCAGAGAGACTTAAGATCTGATAGTCTTGTGCTGGGGAATTTTAAGACGATTTAGGACTAGAGGTTGGGAACCATTTAGAGATAATTGTGTGTGAAATATGTCAGGGTCTGACTTACGATAGATACAGCTGTGAACAGAAAGGGGAATGTATTTCAGATACAGGGATTAAAATTTCTAGGAATCGATGTCTTATCAGGTACAGAAAATAAGTAAGGGATGAAGGATGACTGTGCAGGTGATGTTAAATTTAACTGAGAGAGGAAATGCAAGCATAAAAAGGCTGGAGTGTGATTTGAAAGACTGGATAGAAGTAGATGTTTTGAGTAAGTTTAGATTGAAATGTCTGTTGAATATTTATATGGATGTGTACGACACACAATTGAATGTATGTCTGAAGCAGAGGGAGAGAAAAGGGTTTATGAGTCAGATTTCAATTCCATTTAGTTTAATTTAATGAATATTACTGAGCAAGTAGAATATTCTAGTCAAAGAAAGAGAGATGGAAAGACTAAGAGGAAATCATCTCTGCTTTCAAGGATCTAAACATTTATGAAGATTCATCAGTATATGGGTGGAACATCAATTACATTACTCTAGGATAATATTAGATTGAAAGAAGAAATGGACCAAGTCCAGAATGAAGTGGAAACAATGAGAAGATTGATTAAAATGGTAAAATGATTACAAAGAAGACCTAGAAAATGTAATGTTTGGGTATAACAGTAGTGGAATTTCAACAAGGGAGAGCTCAAAAGTGCCCTTCACTGCACAATGTCAACTTGCAGCCTGCTTTTTAATATTCCTCTTTAGTTGCTCCTCTTTAGCAATATTTGTTTGCAATCTTAGAATCACTCTACCTATTTATCCAACAATGCACTCTAAATATGTACAAAAAATAACATTGTGTCTCCTGCTCCTTCTTCTGGTTGTATTGGTATTCTGTTACTTTCAGTGGAAAGAAACCAGACAAATGCAGCAAAGACCAAATCCTAGCTTGTGGGAAGAGCCACGGCCTTTGTCAAAAATCACATCAAGAAATGTAATCATATCTCAGTTGTGATTTAAGTTCTTAGAGTCAACATGATTTAGGAAAAGCACATATGTGAGACTATATTTTGTATAGAAATGTAATCTACTTGAGTAAAATGTTTTCTATCTAATTACAACTCTCATACTTAGCACTTTTAGAAGGAAAAACTAAAAATTCAGGTTATTACAGTATACATGAACATATATGATACATCTTTTGAGTCTTTTTCACATATGGACTTATCAGGCATTTACATAGAACTGAAACCTAAAAGAGCGTGAGATAACATAAAGTGAAAAAATTCATGTATCAAGACATTCGTAGCCCCAAATATGCCACTTATAATCTATTACTGAGAAAAACTTCAACAGTAGTTTATTTAACATATGTTAAATAGGGAAAAATGTAAAGACTTAATGTATAACAAAATAATGACTTTTTCCAACATGGTAAAATTATAGATATTTCCTGATAAAGATAATACAATTAGTAATGGTAGTGAAAATAATAATGTTAATAATAACAAACTGAAATAATTGCAAGGGCAGATTAGGAGGTCATAAAACTAGCTTCTAGACATAATTTCTGCCCAATAATATGGGATTATAAGTATAATGGTATCATTTTATTTTACTTTATTATTATCCTTACAAAATTAATTTCAGCAGCCAAAAAAGAAAATAAATAATATTTATTGAAATAATTATTTTAAGTAGGTTTAAATCATTTTGAAAAAATAAAAGCTAAGAGTAGGTAGAAGAAGGTTGCAAATAAAAGTTCAATTAAAAATATAATGGAAGACATAGTAGAGAAGATAGCCAGAATTATAAGAAATAAATTATGTTTTACTCATTCTTTCATCTGATGAAGCACAAAATAAGCACTAGACAGAGACAGAGAGTGAGAGAGGGATTTCAGCATTAGGATCAATAGCAAGAGAGAATAAGAAGGCCTGTGTGAAGATAGCTTGTTCAAATGAAAAGTCATTGAAAGAGAGAATGCAAATTTAATGTAATTTGATATAATAGTGTCTACTTCAAAGGAGGTAAAATTACTTTCTGTGTAGACTGAGCTACCTACAGAGTACTGCATTAATTTTATTTTATTTTAATTTTATTTATTAATTTTAGATACTGAAATTTAAAATTAACTCAAGAAACTGGACAAGTGAGCAGATGGATAAAACTTTGGAAACAATTTTATCTGAGGAATTATGAGAGGGTTAGGGTACTTAATATTTAGAATAAGGATAGTTTTCTCCAAATTTTTGAATAATCTTTATGTGGGAAAGAAACAGACTCATTCCTTTTTTATCCGCAAGGCAGAATTAGGATGACTGTTGTAGGGAGGTATATAAAAACTTATTCTGAGAATTCTAAAATGAGAACTAACCAACAATAAAATGCATAACATGGCAGAATAGTGAATTTTCTTTTACTAAAAAATGTTCAAATAAGGTCAATTCATTCTATGGACTGTGAAGAAGACTAATTTTGAAATTTTACTCTGTGTGATTTGAAAATTTTCACATTGAGAAGCGGTAAAGATCAAAAGGTATACATAAAAATACTTTGATTTATGTTTATCTGCTATATTTGGTTAATTTATCTTTATCACTTTGAGGTCACGGTTAATATATTACATATTGTCATTGATTGTTCAACACTCTAGACACAGATTTGAATTTCTTTAATGTGCATTTAATCAATTTGTGTTGATTCTATTGGAACTTTAAATAGAGTTTTATAATTTGTGTGTAAAAATTATACACTGAGGATTTAGAAAAAATGTTATACACTTACATGTTTTACATTTACATAATATTTTCAGAGCAAGTAAGAAAATTTTCTGTAAAATGGAAAAATAAAGTGATGCAGCATGCCATCTCTATCCACAAGCAAATAGAAATACTATTTAAGATAATTTGTAATTAAAAATTTTAGGTATAAAATTAAATTGGGAACTCAGAGATGAATAAGCGAGAAGCTGACACCACGGTGCCAAGGAGCTGATAATTGGGAGTAGGAATTTTGGGCACAGAGACTATAGATTCAGCCAATGGTCAGGATAAGTCACAGAACAAATTACATCCTCCATAAAAGCTGGATGTCCAAAATGCACTACCATCCATTTAATAGGAACTAAAATATCCCTACTCAGTGGATCTGGTGAAGGATGAAGAAGGTATATCATACACACAGAACTCCGAGAAAAAAAAGAAAAAAACCAGAAAAAAAATTCCTTTGTGTGGAGTAAAAATCTCAAATCTGTGCAGGAGGTAGTGAACCAAAATTTATGCCACCCCCAGGTGCAGGATTCAAATGATGAGAAATTAACAAAAAGTGGTCCAGAGTTGTTAAAAATCTCCTGTGAGAGCACAAAGAAAATCTACATCTACTCTATAGGAAAAAAAGTTTTGTCCATTAAACGTAGAAGACCCCATCAAAACAAATGGCAGGCAACCAAACAAATTCATGTAAACCACACTTGCTAAAAAAAAACACATATCAAGAGAAAGAAAAAGCAGCATTGTGATGAAAAATTATAGACAGAACACAGAAAAACTTAAAGAAATAAAAATTAAATAACAAACTGAAAATAGCATAAGTACATGTAGTTTTAAGTTATACAAAAGTCCCTCTCCCCGTCCCGGAATAAAATGGGATCGCATTTTTAAAAGAACAGACCATTTTGATAAAGAAACAAATAAAATATCTAGAAATGAAAGCAAAGTTTATAAGCATCCGGCTCCACGCATCAAAATATCTCTTGGTTAAAAATAACTAGAGTAGCTTTCGTTTTTTTTTGGCAATTGAACCTTTTCTGTTGCTGCATTCATTCCTCCAGAATCTTTTCAGCAATAGTCTTTTTGTTAATAATACTCATGTGCTAATGGTGCCATTGATAAAAATATCTTCTTAGGAATGGAGACTATCAAAGGAACTGTTACCTGATTATGGTATCAACTTAAAATTTAAAGACTGTTTTATCATAACTTTTAACAAGTTTATATTAATACATTCTGTATGGCTAGCTCCTTAAATATGGCACTGTAAATCCACACCATTAGAATAACTGTTCGCATATGAACAGTTACAATAAACAGTATTTATTGACAGATTAGGAAACATTCTCTCAGTATGAAAGGAATCCGTTATGAATGAATAATATTAACACTTGCTATCACTTTAGGGTTGTTGCTGCTGAAACACCTTCTGTCTTTTTTTATTCACTCCCAGTACTGCTTTCAGCAAATGGTAAATTTTAACTAGTCAGATTTTTTTGGCCTGATTATATGTTGACAGACAAAGAAAACAACAATCTAAAAGTTACAGTTAAGGGCTTCCCTGGTGGCGCAGTGGTTAAGAGTCTGCCTGCCAATGCAGGGGACACAGGTTCGAGCCCTGGTTCGGGAAGATCCCACATGCCGCGGAGCAACTAAGCCTGTGCACCACAACTACTGAAGCCCGCACACTTAGAGCCCATGCTCCGTAACAAGAGAAGACACTGCAATGAGAAGCCTGCGCACCGCAATGAAGAGTAGCCCCCGCTTGCTGCAACTAGAGAAAGCCTGTGCACAGAAACGAAGACCCAACGCAGCCAAAACTAAAATAAATAAAAAATAAATTAAAAAATTACAGTTAAATTATAAATGATGCCTAAGTGACTAATTTAGTCACTGGCCAACCCATATCAGGAATGCCTGATCTTGGAATCTAGGTTATGTGTTTGTCCTGTTTATGTCACATCATGCAAAATAACAATCGAGGTAGAATACAGCTAGGCAGAATAAAATTAATAATGATGGGGAATGTAAATATCAGTTGTAAATCACTGCAAAACCTAGTGCCCTGCCCCCTAAAAGCATTTATCACTTTCATATTTCTGTGTGTTGCCTGTGCATGCTTCTAGCCTGAGTTGGCCAACCTGGTGCTGGCTGACCTAGTAGGGGCTAACTTATCTGACTCATATATGTGGGTTCTCAGCTGAAAAAGGTGGAGTAACAGGGATGTCTGGAACCACTCTCTACTTGGTCTCTCGTTGTTCAGCTAATCTGCCATGGCTAGTTCGCATGGTAGAAGAAGACATTCTATAAGCAAGAGAGGAAATGCCCCAACATACAATTACTTTACATTTCTCTGCTTTCCTTATGTTTGCAGATAACCAATTGAACACGGAAAGTCATATGGCCAAGCCCAGAGTCAGACTGGAAGAGAATTACCCAAACGTGTGTATAGAGGAGGCGTTATATAACATATGCTTTCACATTTCTGTAGATTTTTAGAAGAAAAATCAAACTATGTGCATGTGTTATAATTTTTTACATTGATCACCATACTAAAATTATTTGCTCCAATTAAACGTTAGCTAAGCAATCTTCTATTTCATTTTGCTTTCCTATACATATTTTCTATTAAGATAATTCACTGGACAGGGATCTCAAAATTTGCATTTATACTTCATATGTATGAATACTTAACATTGATATATAATCTATAATCTACATTTTTTATATGTATGACATACATTTTCTTTAACATAAATCTCTTAAAACGCTTGACGGCTTAGAGCTCCTGAAAGAAAATTCGGTACACCCTTTCTTTATTATAGTCTCTTCCATTGAGAAAGCCATAAGACAGACATCCTAAAGGGCAGCCTTAGAATATTATGAGAAGTTATGTGGTAACTCAAAGATTTTTATAATCCTATATAGTTTATAACATTTTTATCTATAATAAGTTATATATAATAAAGTATATTTAATTGAGAATATTTCATCTAGCTACCATGAATTATCAACTCTCTTCATCAGATCCCTTATCAAAAATGAAATCCAATATACTATGTTTTCTATCTTTATTAAAAATATACCATTTAAAAAACTTTTTAAATTTTTTAACTAACTGGAAAAACAGAGGGAATAAAACTAATCGGAATTTAACTTTGTTATAATACCTGTTTGCATAAGTCATATTGAAATTATTCTTCCTAATTGAATTCAACAACATAATTGTCACATCTAATATGTGCAAAACATTATTCTAGAACTCTAGTGTAATAAAGGGTCAGTTAAAAACTTTTCAACATAAAAGAATATACCATCTTGTAAGAGAGAGGAGACATGTTTACAAATAAATGCAAAAGAAGGAAGAATGTGATCAATGTCCCTGATTAATTTGAGAAAGAATTAGTTAAGATTTCTTGTGATATTATATTTAAGTTGTGTGACTTTGTCTGCTCAGGCAGCTATAACAGAATTCCATAAACTGGGTGGCTTAAAGAACATTTATTTCTCATAGTTCTGAAGGCTGGGGAGTCCAAGATCAAGGTGCTGACCTATTCAGTACCTGGTGAGAGCTCATTTCTGGCTAGCAGAGGGCCATCTTGCTATGTCTTCACATGGTGGAGAGAAAGAGATCATCTCTCTCATGTCTCTTCTTATAAGGGCACTAATCCCATAATTAGGGCTCCACCCTTATGACCCAATTAACTCACAAGAGCCCAACCTCCAAATATCATCACATTGGACATTAAGGCTTCAACATATGAATCTTGGGGGTAGGGATGTGCATAAGTTTTCACTCTGTAACATTGTCTTTCACCAGATATAGAATTTTGACAGGTAGAGATGAGGGAGAAAATCAATCAAAGTAGGTACATACAGTAGACAACTCTTAATAACAATGTTTTATGTGCTAGCCCTACCTGCCTCTAAAAATTGTGAAATATGAGTTATTTAGCTATAAATGCAACTAAAGTCATTATCAACTATTGAAAGTTAAAGTGAGCATAGGTAATCTGATAAATTAAAAAGAATGAAAACCTTAAGTACATTTCAGAGAAGAATTTTTGTCTGCAAAGTTTTCCCTGTGATACAATATATAGTGCTTCAGATAGAATTTTATAAACAAATGATGTCTCTGTTTTCAAAATTATTTCTTATGTAAAAGGAAAGCATTTGAAAACACTCAACACTCTCTAGAAAAATGGAGGTAGAAAAACGCATCAAATATCTGACTAAAGTTTTCCTCTTTTGCTCTACAGAGAATTTACTTTTAGAAGCAATAAAACCACTAATGATTAAATCAATAAGAACATTTTGGAGAGTTAATAGAATCTTCAGTGAATAGCATTTCCAAATATCACTATTACCTTAATTCAATTCATACATAGAGTCATTGCTAGTGGCTGAACCTCATACTCATCACCTATGATTCTAGTGAATGGGAGGTGATAGTAAGTCAGTTTCAGAAAAGGTTGTAGAGTAACAACTAATCAGTGAATTAAAGATGTATAACATACTATCACGGCCAAAAACTCATTTCTGTATATTGACCTTCTCTTGCCAGACCTTGTGGGAAAGTATTTCACACATATTAACTGCTAATGGGAGACCTAATTTTTAAAGCTGGTATCTCAGCAAAATGCAATTTACCACATAAAGGGTAATACTTTCTATCTACTACCAATCTGACTCAAAGGAAACACAAAATAAAAATATTACCAAGACAATCATGTGTAAAATAAGGTAAAATAAAAACATCTAAAATGAAAGGAATTAAATATGGAATGAGAATGCAAATCAGGTTATATATATATATATATATATATATCTGTATATGTGTATATACATAAATATATACACATACAGTATTCTACAAGAATAATTATATATATATAATGTAAAACACACAAAGATATAATAATGTAATGGACTTTAAAGTATAGAAAATGCAAAAAACATATTTAGTTTTTAATTAAAACAGAACCAAAAATATGTAGAGAAAGATCTAATAATAAGTCCAATCTTCCCAGAAAGATATCAGAAATAGGGGAGAGAGGGTATACCTGCCTGGAGTGGAGATTCAGTCAAGCTGAACTTGGGGGTTGGGCTGGGGAGGGGAGGGAGTTGTGGTTCATATTACACTGACTTTTGCTGTTCCTACCAAGTTTTAGTAGATTTTCTAAAATATACGTTTCTTTATTTGTTGTATGACCTTAGAAGAGTTTCCAGAGACTTCAAATGGTTTTTTATTGAAATCTGACCACCTTTGCTTGTTTCACTCCACAGAACATCTCGCAGTACCTTTCTGGACATGGAATTCCCATATACAATGTTAGAACAGTTGAAATACCATTATCTATCATATATATTCATAAAACACATACACACACACACACACACACACATATATATATATACATATATATATATATATATATATATACACACTCTTCAGGCACAGCTGTTGAGAATAAAGAATACTGGAGCTTCTACCACCACATCCCTACAGCTTGCTTGCTGGGTAGAGCATCTATGCTGGCAAACACAGGCTGAAAAGGCCAGAGGCTACACACCGACCGAGTGCCCTGCTCCTAAAGCAGGAATGTCACTTAGAGAGAAGTAGGCCACTGTTTCTGCCCACAGCTCCAGAACTATGGCTTAGAAGTTTTTCCTAGGGGAAAAGCCAGGCCATAAGATAGCTTTGAAAATTTCCCAATGGAATTGACTTTATTTAAAACAGATTGTGGAGAAGTTCAAGTCTAAATGTGCTCTAAAAAATGAAGGAGAATTTGGTGGTATGTAACTAAGAAGAGGTTGGGAGCTTCACGAAAGATACAAGTTAAACCACAGCCCATGTAATTTTCCAGAAAGAAATATGGAGAAACAGCTAAGAAAAGCCTTCCTGGGGTGGGAAAAAAAACAAAAAACAACACCTCAGAGATTTGTCTCAAGAACAACCCCTGCAAAAGAGTCTGCATTTAATTGGTATTAGATTAATAAAAATGAAACAAAACTATCCACAAAGAAAACCCAAGCCTATATGGCTTCATTGGTGATTTCTACCAAACATTTAAAGAATTAATACCGATACTTCACAAACTCTTCTGAAAAATATTCGAGGAAGGAACACTTACAAACACATTCTATGAGGCTAGTATTACCCTAATACCATAACCAGAGGAAGACATGACAAAAAAAGAAAATTACAGACTGATATCTCCTATGCATAGAAACAAAAAAAATCTCAACAAAATACTAGCAAACTGAATCTAGCAGTATATAAAAGAGATTATGCACCATGACCAAGAAGGAATTATCCCTAGAATGAAGATTAGTGTAAAGAAATCAACAAATGCAATAGATCATACCAACAGAATAAAGGGCAAAAATCACATGATCATTCCCACAGATTTGGAAAAAAAGTATCTGACAAAATGCAGTACCCTTTCATCATAAAGATACTCAGCAAACTAGGTATGGAAGAGAAACTCCTCAACACAATAAAAGGCATCTATGAAAAATCCATGATTAATATCATAATTTACAGTGAAGCACTGAATGCTTCACCCCTATTTACTGTCTACCATATACATTTTGAGTTATTGGTTTATTAAAATTTTGTTTTCTGTTACGGTTACTTGGTAGTATTAATTGTTTTTAAATTTTCCCAAATATATTTCAAATTTATTGGCACAAAGGTTTTCATAGAATCCACATATTTGACTTAGTTACAAATTACATTAGTAATCTTTGCCATTACTAATGTAATTTTTTTCATATTTATTTTTTGGTTTCTTCTTTTTCAAGTTAGATATGTTTTTGTTTTGTAGTTTTCTGAAAGAATAGCTGTTATATAACCTCTCTATTTTCTCTTTGCTTTCCATTCCACTGTTTTATGCTATTATCATTATTATTTTAAAAGGATATACACTTATTTTGCTAGCTTCTTGAGTTAATAGCCGAATTCTGTAATTTTCAAACTTTTTCTTAAACAAATACCTCCAAATATCTGTTGAGATAACCCCTAATGGCAGAGTGAAGATGACACAGTTGCTCAAGAAATATAAAAAAGAGAATTGCCCTCACACAAAACATAATTCTGATGGCACTAAAGATCAAGTATGTACATAAAATCCAAAACAATAATTATTGAATGCAAAGTATATCAGCAGCAAGGCAAGTATAGTGACTTCAGAGTGTTACAAAAATTTTCATCTAGCTCTATTTTGCACACAGAAGACATGTTTAAATAAAACTACCAATTTTGTTGCTCTTAATTTTTTTCAATAGTCTCATTTTTACCAGTTTTTGCCAGAGCTTGGCCACCCAAAACCATTTTCTGTTTATTTTTTTACAGAATATTACAAAATATTACTTTCACTGTATCTTTTGAAATATCTGGCATTAATTTGTGACTTATCATGCATCCCATCTTCTGGGCCAATGACAATTTATCGTTTGAGGGTTCTTGGACCCTTTTGGTCATGGAGAAGTATAAAAGTTCATCTAGGGAACAGAGACAAACTCCATTATCAGTTTTGCTTTATTAAGTGATAAACTGATATAAATAAACCTAGGTCAGGTCAGAAGGAACTACTGAATGTGATACTCTCATTAACAATGAGTATTTTATTCTGTAATAATATTTTTAAGCAAGTGTTTCTGTTATAGATTGAAAACACTCTTGTCATTGAATGTTAATTTGTAGGTGATCAGCCTTAGGAACTTATAGTTAATGATGGGATATGATTAATATTATCAGTATCACAGTAAAAATATCATGTTGGATGAAAAGAAGAAAAGTTATTATAATGGTTTGGGCATCAAAATATGATTGAAAATTTTACCAATAAAACTACTTTGGGAGTTTCTGTTTCAACAGTATCAAGATAAAATTTTCACTTTCCCCCTTCTCTTTCCAACATATTTTTGATCTTTCATCTATGTCCAACATTATTAAAAATGATCAGAGTCTTTTGATGTTAAAACATTTGTTAACTATAAAAAGGAACAAGTAGATACAAATATTATAGCTATTGATTCTCCATACATCCTCAGATGAAATATCAATATTCTTATTTTCAAGGGCAAAATTAATTTCATGATCTGAAACATATATTGAATATTACACAGCTTCAGCAAAATTATACAACTTAATTTTATCATGAAAGTAATCATACATTTACATAATTTTCCAACTTGTCCTACTTATGATAAAAAGAATGGGATTTAGAAAGAGAATTGCAAATATAGAAAAAGTGTGGCAAATGATTTCAAATGCTGCCTTAGTGCAGTTACAGAAATGTAACTGGTAGACATTATAAAATGTCAGCTTTTATCTATAGTAAATATAATTTACCCAGCAGAAGAGAGTGATTAGAGTCAGATCACTGAGAGGCTAATGAAAAGAGCCATTGGCACAGATGTGGATTGTTCCTTTTGCAAGAGATCAGAGAAATGACAAGTGCTGAAGGTATTTTTACATGCACTGAAACTCATCACAGACATGATCAATCATGCCTTGGGATACAGAGGAATCTAATCATTTTTATGAAATAATTCAAATTCTATGGCCTGTGTTTGACTCACATTTTGAAAGGTATTGAATTGAGTCATTCACTGCTGGGAAGTTAAAGTATGTTTCATAAATTGGGCTTGTAAGAAATATTAACAAAAGAGGGCCTTAGCAAAATAGAATAGAGGGATGGGGCTTGGCAGGGATAATAAACCAGAGACCAAATTGCAAAACTAAATTGCAACAACAAAATAAATAGATCTGATATGCTGTTGAAAATAAGAGTCGACACATTTGTTTTGAAAATGATGTCCTCTAATAACTGCTAAAGGAGTTATTTGAAGAGTTTTGCATCTTTTTTTGTACTCCAGTTAATGAGATTATAGAACTTAAAACATTGCCTAAGGAAGAGAGGATGATAAAGAAAATTATGCATCTTTAGTATCTTTTGGCAAATGAGTGCTATTGCTTAATCAAATAAAATTGAATCACAAGGGAAATCAGAGGGAAGCAGAACTATCTGAGAAAACTCTCAGAAGGACATTTAAAGGAAACCTAGAACACATGAAAGAGGTAAGGTCAACAGTAACAACTTTCTTGTTATATGCATATTTATCCATTTTATTATGTATATTTTTAGATAATAAAGAAATCAATTGGGGTAATAAAACCCTGTAGACTACTCATATTACTTAAAATTTCATTAAAGTGTTTAATTAATACTTGGGGAAAATTTTAGGCAAGAAGATTTTAGGGAATCATTTTGAATTATGAAATTTTTAACATTAACCTCTAATATAATTATTTGAGACAACATGTTTTCTAAAGATAAATACACTTGCATATTCTTGGCTAGAATTACTTTGTTATTTTTGATTGGGAAAGCAAAATACAATTTTAATTATTATTCTCAGAAGAGATTAAACAAATAATTCAAGAAAACAAAATAAAATGATTTAGATAATTACAATAAACAAAGAATCAAACAAAAGTACAGCAACAGCAGCAACAATAGCAAAGTAATTAAAAAGCAGGGGTGAAATTAAAACAAAGAAAAATAAAGAAGAGAAAACTTCAAATTGCCTGACGGTAAGTCTGAATGAATGAATGCATTTATCTAAGAAAGAGAATAGAAAATTGAAAGATATAATATATCACTCATTACGAACATACCTGGAAGTATTGAGAAAAAAATACAATGACAAAGAGGAAGATAAAAACTGTACTAAAATTTGCATAAGAGAAATAAAAAATACTAAAGGCCCACTGCAGAATGCCTTACAGAAATGACATTAACCCGTTTAAACATGGATAATTTGTTTAGTACACCTACGCCTAGTCACATTAATAAAAAACAAAAATAATTTACGTTTTAATTTATATAGGTTAAATTTCACTTTCTGGTATAGAGTGTTATGAGTTTGGATATATGCAAAATTCATGTATCTACAACCACAAAATTCCCTCACACTGCCCCTTTTAGTCAATCTTCTTCCATAGGCAACCACTTATGTGCCCCTCCCAAAATGCCACATGAATGGAAATATATAGCATGTTGCCTCTGGCTTCTTTTACTTAGTCAAATGCATTTGAGAGGACTTCATGATGTTGTGTGTACCAATATTTCATTATTTTATATTGCTGAACAGTATGGATTTGTTGTTTATTTCAAGCCATTTACTGGATGAAAATTATTTGGGCTTTGTTTCCAGATTTTGATGATTATTAATTAAGATGCTACATTCCTATACAGACTTTGTATGAACATAATTTTATATTTCCCTTAGATAAATACTGAGGAGTGAGATTTCTGGGTCATATAAATGTATGGTCAATGTTATATGAAACTTCCAACACTGTCAAAAATGGCTGTCCTGTTGTACATTTCCATAGCAATGTATCAGAGTGCCAGCCATTCTGCATCTTGGCAGCACTTGGAATTGGCAAGTTTTTATTTTTTCTCTTTTCTTTGATTGTAGCCATTCTGGTAGATGTGTATAGGGTAAGAGTATTTCATTTGGGTTTTACTTTGCATTTCCCTGATGACTAATGATGCTGAATATCTTTTCATGTGCTTATTTGCCATCTGTATATCTTCTCTGGTGAACTGTGTGTTGAAATTTTTGACTTCATACTATTGCTTATATTTTCTTTTAGGTGAATACATATCTACAGGTCCACAGATTGAGATAGAATACTTGCAAACCACATCTAACAAAGTATACCTGACAAAAGATATTTAAAACATTAAAATAAGTTAAAAAACAAAAATAATGAATGTGTGGCATGGTAATTAAGACAACAAGTAAAAGTATTTCAAAAACTATGGTTGTAAAGAGAATATATACATATATATATATATATATATATATATATAATTTATTATTTTTTTTTGCGGTACGTGGGCCTCTCAGTTGTGGCCTCTCCCATTGCAGAGCACAGGCTCCGGACGCGCAGGCTCAGCGGCCATGGCTCACGGGCCCAGCCGCTCCGCGGCATGTGAGATCTTCCCAGACCAGGGCACGAACCTGTGTCCCCTGCATTGGCAGGCAGACTCTCAACCACTGCGCCACCAGGGAAGCCCAAGAGAATATATTTTTAATGAGATTTCTTAGTCTGTGTATATGAGACAGTGCTAATTTTATTCAATGATTCAAATTTATGATCATAAAGTATTACATTTTCTTCCTTTTCCTTCCTACATGGCGTGTAGTGATGCCCCCTCTTTCATTTATGATATTGCTAATTTGCGTCATTTCTCTTTTTTTGATTGATCTGACTAGAGAGTGATTTAATCACTAGAGAGTGATTAAATTTTTAAAAACCCTTTCCCCAAAGTAGCTTTTGCTTTCATTGAATTTGTGTATTATTTTGCTGTTTTTAATTTAATAGATGCCTATTCTTATATTTTTATTTCCTTCTTTCTACTTGCTTTGCATTTAATGTGCTCTTTTTTCTACTTTCTTAGATGGAAATATAGATTACTTATTTGAAGCCGTATTTTTTTCTAGTAAAAACACTTAATGTTACAAATTTCCCCTGAGTTGCTATTTTTGATACATTCAACTAATTTTAATATATTGTGTTTTCATTTTATTCACATAAAAATATTTTTATTTCATTTTAAGTCTTCCTCTTTGACATGTGGGTTATTTAGAATCATATTGTTTAATCACCAAATTTGGGGATTTCCCAAATATATTTTGTTATCAATTTCAATAAATCATCAATTATTTATTATTAATTACCTTTTAACTCTCAAATAGGCTGAAAAACTACTTGAAGAGAAAGCACAACAGTAGCTGTGAGTTGTAATGCAAGTAGTTGGAAAAATAAAAGCAATTTGAAGTAGTGTTTCTGTGCTTTGGTGTTCAAGAAACACAGAAAAGTACCTGTATTATATTTAAATAAATCTTTGGTTGTTTGAAATTGCATTGGTCAAACTCTATTTCTTAGACTTAAACATTGCTATAATACTGGATCATGAAGTTTTCTGCATCAGTAATGTTAAACGTTTTGGTTATTGAACTCCTACACTCTGCCAAACAGGTTTTCTCAACCTTGTCATTATTGACAGTTTGGGCCAGACAATCCTTTGTGGTCAGTGGTTGTTGTGTGCAATGCAGAATATTCAGCAGCGCCTCAGCTTATTTTCATCACATGCCAGTAGCACCCATTCCCATGTGTGACAACCAAAAATGACTCATGACATCCAAAAGTACCTCCGGACATAGCCAAATATCTCCTGGGGGCAGAATCATGCCTGTTGAGAGCCACTGCTGTAAAGTAGTCTATATGTAAGATTAAAAGAAAACCTTTAAATCATATGATTTAAATTTTTATAAAATAAATGCAAAATGTCTCAATCTTTATGTCTTCTCTGCACTGACTACATAGGGTCAGAAAACTGAAAGGACTCATAAGACCCTGCAGGGTGTTCACACAAGTCTTTAAGACAGATATAGGATACGATACAGTAAGAGTAAGAAGCCATAAGCATGTCTGGGGGACCAACTAGATTCCCAGGTACAGCTCCCCAAGTTTCCTTCTCAGTTGCAGAGAATGTGCTTTGTCTCTGGATTATGAACTCCCAGAGTCTGTAAGAGAAGTCTTGGTTTCAGGAGACCCCAGGCAAAATTTTCCAGAGGGTCTTTTATATCTCCCTGGTCACAAAGCAGACAAAACCAGGTTACAGCAGGCTTAGGGCACTAATCTATATACATGTCTAACTAATCTAAGTCAGCTGATGCTGAAGAGTTTCAAACTCTAAAGAGCATGGTATACATCCCAAGACAGCCCATCTTGCCCTTATGGTATAATGTTTGGTATTGACCTTGAGGTATTCTTGGAAATAAGCCTAGAGCTGTCTCAGTGCAGCTGTAAGAAAAGTCTGTTACACCTCTAGTGAAAAAAGTAAGCAAAGAAAAAGACTTTTTCTTAAATCTTTCTGTTCCTCTGACTGGCTTTAAACAATCTCTCTTTTTACAACCATAGTTTTTGGTATAATTCTCCTTACTTAGTGTCAATTACCACACCACACATTCATTTTTTTGTTTGTTTTTTAACTTCTTTTAATATTTTAAAACACCCCTATTTTTTTCCTTTAAAAAATTTTAATTGTAGTGAAAAACACATAACACAAAATTTACCATTGTAACCGTTTTAAGTGTACAGCATAATAGTCTTAAGTAGATTCACACTGCTGTGCAACAGAGCTTTTGCATCTTGCAAAACTGAAATTCTATAGTTATTAAACAGCAATTCCCCTTTCCCCCTTTCCCTCATACTCTGACAAATACCACTTTACTTCCTGTTTCTATGAGTTTGACTATTTTAAATACCTCATATAAATGGAATCATGCAGTGTTTGTTCTTTTAGCATCATGTCCTCCAGGTTCATCCACGTTGTAGTCTGACAGGATTTCCTTCCCTTTTAAGGCTGAATCATATTCATTGTATGTATATACTACAGTTTGCTTATTAACTCATACATCCATGGACACTTGGGTTGCCCCTACCTTTTGGCTATCTTGAACAATGCTTCTATGAACACGACTCTGCAAATATCTTTTCAAGACCCTGCTTTCAAATCTTTTGGATGAATACCCAGAGGCAGGATTGCTTAATCATATGCTATTTCTATTTTTAATTTTTTGAGTAACCACTAGACTGTTTCCATAGTGGTTGCACAGTGTTCGAGGATTTCAGTTTCTCCACATCATTGCTAACACTTGTTATTTTCTGTTTTTTATTTTTATTTTTTATGATAGCCATCCTAATGAATATGAGGTAAAATGTAGGTTGATTTTATTTTATTATTTTTTAATTTTTTTATTGGAGTATAGTTGCTTTACACTGTTGAGTTACTTTCTGCTGTACAGCAAAGTGAATCAGCCACACGTATACATATATCCCTTCTTTTTTGGATTCCCTTCTCACTTAGGTCACCACAGAGCACCGAGTAGAGTTCCCTGTGCTATACAGTAGGTTCTCATTAGTTATCTATTTTATACATAGTAGTATATATATGTCAATCCCAATCTCCCAGTTCATCCCCCCACCTTGGTATCCATACATTTGTTCTCTATGTCTGCGTCTCTATTTCTCCTTTGAAAATAAGTTCATCTATACTATTTTTCTAGATTCCACATATACACATTAATATATTTGTTTTTCTCTTCACTCTGTATTACAGTCTCTAGGTCCATCCACGTCTCTGCAAATGATACAATATTGTTCCTTTTTATGGCTGAGTAATATTCCATTGTGTATATGTACCACATCTTCTTTATCCATTCCTCTGTTGATGGGCATTTAGGTTGCTTCCATGCCACGGCTATCGTAAATAGTACTGCAACGAACATTGGGGTGCATGTATCTTTTTAAATTATGGTAAAACATGCCCATTTAGGAGTAGAAATGATTAGATTTAGTACACTTATTCAGTTGTGTAGCTATCAACACAGTCTAGTTTTAGAATATTTCCATTCCCCAGAAGTTTCCTTGTGCACATTCACAGTAGATCCCTGCTGCCTCTCTTTAACACAATCACTGATCAGCCTTCTCTATATATAACTTTGCCTTTCCAAGAAATCCCAAATGTACAGAATTGTATAATATGTTATCTTCTGTGTCTGACTTCTTTCATTTAGCATGATGTTTCTGAGATTCACCCATGTTGCTGCATTTATCGGTAGTTCATTCCTTTCTGTTTCTGAGTACTATTCCATCCTATGGATATACTACATTTTGTACATCTTTTAACCAGTTGATGAACATTTGGCTTGTTTCCAATTTTTGTCTATTTTGAATAATGCCTCTATGAACATAGGTGTGTAAGTGTTTGGACATGTTTTTATATCTTTAAATAGCTATCTAGGAGAGAAAGTGCAGAGTTTTAATGCGAATGTATGTTTAACTTACTGAGAAACTGTCCAAGCGTTCTCCAATATGACTAAAGCATTTTACATCTCCACTGGCTACATCTTTGCTAACACTTCTAAAAATTTGAGACATTGTAGTGGATGTTTAGTGGTTTTGTTTGCATTTCCAAAATGACTAATGATGTTGAGCCTCTTTATTTCCAGCTTTATTGAGATATAATTGACATATAATTTTGTATTAATTTAAGGTAAACAATGTGCCGATTTGATACACTTATATATTGCAACATGATTCTTACCATAGCCTTAGCTAACATTTCCATCACATCACATAATACATTCCTTGTTTGTGGTGAGAACATTTAAGATCTACGCTCCTTGCAACTTTCAACTATATAATACACTACTATATTCACTGTAGTGTACATCAGACTCATGTGCTTACTTAACATTCTTTGAAAAAGTATCTATTCAAATTCTTTGCACAGTTTTATTTTTATTGGGCTGTTTGTCTTCCATATTGAGTTTTAGACATTTAAAAAATATTCTGGATACAACTCCTTTATCAAACACATCTTTTCAAATTGTTTTCCCCTCAGCTATGGCTGGATTTTTCATTTTCTTAATGTTGTCTTTTGAAGAGAAAATTTTTAAAATTTTGATGAAGACTAATTAATCATTTTCTTTTATTGTCATATCTAAGAACTCCTTACCTAGCCCAAAGTTACAGAAGATATTCACCAAGGTTTTCTTAAAAGGTTTTATTGTTTTAACCTTTACAATTATTTTTGTGCTCCGTTTAGAGCTAATTTTAAGGTATTAACTGGGAAATGAGGTTCTGGTTTGGTTTTGCAGATGGGTTTCCTTGTTCCAGTACTATCTGTTGAAAAGACCAACCTTCCCCTCTGAATTACTTTGGCATTCTCATTTAAAATCAAGGGACCATATATGCATGTCTCTTTCTATATTTTTATTCTATTCTGTGGCTGGACATGGCTCTTTTTTTAACATTTTATTGGAGTATAATTGCTTTACATTTTTGTGTTAGTTTCTGCTGTATAACAAACTGAATCTGTTACACGTATACATATATCCCCACATCCCCTGCCTCTTGCGTCTCCATCACCACTCCCTATCCTGCCTGGGTTTTTATCTTGCTTGTTCATCTGCTGTGTATTTCTCTGTCTGCTCATTTTGCTTAACTTACTGTGTTTGGGGTCTCCTTTTCACAGGCTGCAGGTTCATATTTCCCGTTGTTTTTGATGTCTGCCCCCAGTGCATAAGGTTTGTTCAGTGGGTTGTGTAGGCTTCCTAGTGGAGGGGACTGGTGCCTGTGTTCTGATGGATGAGGCTGGATCTTGTCTTTTTGGTGGGCAGGACTGAGTCCGATGGTGTGTTTTGGAGTGTCTGTGAACTTATGATTTTAGGCAGCCTCTCTGCTAATGGGTGGGGGCTGTATTCCTGTCTTGCTAGTTGTTTGGCATGGGGTGTCCAGCTCTGGAGCTTGCTGGTCGTTGAGTGGAGCTGGGTCTTAGCGTTGAGACGGAGATCTCTGGGAGAGTTATCGTTGATGGATATTACGTGGGGCCAGGTGGTCTTTCATGGTCCAATATCCTGAACTCGGCTCTCTTACCTCCGAGGTGCAAGCCTGACACCCACCTGGAGAACCAAGCCCCTGTCAGCCACACAACTCATAAAAAAAGGGGAAAGAAAAAATAAAAAGTTATTAAAATTTAAAAAATTAAAAAATTTATTAAAATAAAAAATTTTAAAAGTAATAAAAAAAAGAAGAGAGCTACCAAACCAATAAACAAATCCACCAGTGATAACAAGTGCTAAAAACTAAACTAAGATAAACATATAAATCAGAAATTAGTCAGTTGCATATAGCATACTCCAAGTCTATAGTTGCTCCCAAAGTCCACCATCTCAGTTTTGGGATGATTCATTGTCTATTCAGGTATTCCACAGAGGCAGGTT
The DNA here is from genome assembly GCF_964270905.1 of Leucopleurus acutus. Classification (NCBI taxonomy): domain Eukaryota; kingdom Metazoa; phylum Chordata; class Mammalia; order Artiodactyla; family Delphinidae; genus Leucopleurus; species Leucopleurus acutus. Next base: position 156,295,396 of record NC_139145.1, read on the forward strand.
ACATTAAGTTGACTGTGGAGATTTAATCTGCTGCTCCTGAGGCTGCTGGGAGAAATTTCCCTTTCTCTTCTTTGTTTGCACAGCTCCTGGGGTTCAGCTTTGGATTTGGCCCTGCCTCTGCTTGTAGGTTGCCTGAGGGCGTCTGTCTCTGCCCAGACAGGAGAGGGTTAAAGGAGCGGCTGATTACGGGGCTCTGGCTCACTCAGGCCAGGGGGAGGGAAGGGTACAGAATGCGGGGTGAGCCTGTGGTGGCAGAGGCCAGTATGATATTGCCACAGCCTGAGGTCCGCCATGTGTTCTCCCGCGGATGTTGCCCCTGGATCATGGGACCCTGGCAGTGGTGGGCTGCACAGGCTCCCAGGAGGGGAGGTGTGGAGAGTGACCTGTGCTTACACACAGGCTTCTTGGTGGCTGCAGCAGCATCCTTAGCGTTTCATGCCCATCTCTTGTGTCGGCGCTGAGAGCTGCAGCTCGCACCTGTCTCTGAAACTCGTTTAGGCAGTATTCTGAATCTCCTCTCCTCATGCACCCTGAAACAACGGTCTCTTGACTCTTAGTCAGGTCCAGAGTTTTTCCCGGACTCCCTCTTGGCTAGCTGTGGCACGTTAGCCCCCTTCAGGCTGTATTCACGCAGCCAACCCCAGTCCTCTCCCTGGGATCCGACCTCCGAAGCCCGAGCCTCAGCTCCCAGCCCCCGCCCGCCCCAGCGGGTGAGCAGACAAGCCTCTCGGGCTGGTGAGTGCTGGTCGGCACAGATCCTCTGTGCGGGAATCTCTCCGCTTTGCCCTCCGCACCCCTGTGGCTGCGCTCTCCTCCATGGCTCCGAAGCTTCCCCCCGCCACCCCCTGTCCCCGCCAGTGAAGGGGCTTCTAGTGTGTGGAAACCTTTCCTCCTTTACAGCTCCCTCCCAGAGGTGCAGGTCCCGTCCCTATTCTTTTTTTTTTTGCAGTACGCGGGCCTCTCACTGTTGTGGCCTCTCCCGTTGCGGAGCACAGGCTCCGGACGCGCAGGCTCAGCGGCCATGGCTCACGGGCCTAGCCGCTCAGCGGCATGTGGGATCTTCCCGGACCAGGGCACGAACCCGTGTCCCCTGCATCGGCAGGCGGACTCTCAACCACTGCGCCACCAGGGAAGCCCCCGTCCCTATTCTTTTGTCTCTTTTTTTTTTTTCTTTTGCCCTACCCAGGTACGTGGAGAGTTTCTTGCCTTTTGGGAAGTCTGAGGTCTTCTGCCAGCATACAGTAGGTGTTCTGTAGGAGTTGTTCCACATGTAGATGTATTTTTGATTTGAGGGGAGGAAGGTGATCTCCACATCTTACTCCTCCGCCATCTTGAAGGTCCTCCCCTTGTCTTTTCTTATGTTGACACCATGTTAACTTATTTACTATAGCTTCTTAGTAAGTTTTGAAAACTTTTTTTTTGGCTTCAAACAAACAACAGTTTATTTCTTTGCTCATCCACGATACATGACCAGTGACACTGTTGTCATGCAGTGATCTCCCTTAAATGTAAGTTTAGCTATATAGATTTAGATATAAGCATGCTTGCACAATTATTATATGACACCTTATATATAATAAGGTAGTGGTTATTTTAGCAAAACTAGTTTAAAATAAAACACAAGTATTTATTACAACATCATTAGCCATCAGGGAAATGTAAGTTAAAACCACAATGAGCTATCATTACACATTTATTAGAATGGCTAAATAAAATTCATAATAAAAACACCATATGTTGGCAAAGATGCAGAGAAACTAAATCAGTCATACATTGATGGTAAAGATTTAAAATGCAACAGTCACTCTGGAAAGTAGCTGAAAAGTTTCTTACAAAACTAAACATGTGTTCATATATGGCTCAACAATTGCACTTTTAAGTGCTTATGTCATAAAAATGAAAATATATGTTCACACAAAAACCTGTAAATGTACAAAAAACTGTATGTGAATGTCCATAGCAGCTTTATTCTTAATAATCAACAGGCGATGGTTCAATAAACTGTGGTCCATACATACTGTGTAGTCCTGTTCACCAATAAAAAGGAACAGACTGTTGATGCACACAACAACTTGGATGGTTCTTAAGAGAGTTATTCTGAATGGGAAACAAAATCAGTCTAAAAGGTTTACATGCTTTATGAATTCATTTATGTAACATGCTTGATATGGCAGAACTACAGAAATGGAGAACATATTAGAGGTTGCCAGGGATTAGAGAGAAGCACATTAGTGGTTGCAGGGGAGAAAGGAAGGTGGCTGTGGCTATGACAGATACTTGTGATGATCTGTTCTGTGCCTTGGTGGTCGCAGGAATCTACACATGTGATAAAATTTCATAAAAATAAATCACACATGTGCAGACACACAGACACATGAGTGCATGTACACTGGTAAAATCTTAATAAGTCAGCAGGTTCCCTTGGTGTCAATGTTCCGGACATGGTGTTGTAATATGGTTATGCAAGATGTTGCCATTGGGGAAACTGGGTCAAAAGATATCAGATATTTCTGTATTTTTTATTACAACTGCATGTCTATCTACAATTATCTCAAAATTAAAAAGTTTTAAAAATACCTTTTAAAAGTTTATCGAATATTTATGGCCCCAGTAATTTTGTAGCCTGAGAAGTTATAACTAAATAACACACAGCATATTTTGTTAAATTAAATCACTCACTTTTAGCATACACATAGTAAGAACACATTGTTTCAAATATATATTGCTTATATTATATGATGTGTGCCTGCCACATTGTATTATATCTATTTGTTCAAATACAATACAAATCATGCAAATTTTGGGGGGGATATAACTGTGAAAAAGTAAGTCTGATCCATCTATTTAGGAGGAGTAATATAAAAATAATAGTTAAAATGTACTGAGTACTTACTAAGAGGCAGCACTATTTAAAATTCTTCCACATGAAATCCTGTCACTCAGAACTTTATAGCAAGCCTATAAACAGGTACCAACACTATCTTTTTACTTTAAAAATTGGTGAACCAAGGAATAATGCGTAAAAAATCAATTTCAGAGATCTAGTAAAGGAAAGAGCCAATCTTTAAACCTAGGCATTTGTGCAAGTATTCTTAACTGCCTCTCTAATAGTTAGCCTCTCCATGGTACCCTGTGTAAGTCTACCAGAATTTAAAGATGAGTGAAACCAATGTGGGATAGAGAAGCTCTAAAGATAGTTATAGGCTGCTTAAACACATTTATATTCAAAACAAGAAGAGACGGCTGCAAGAACTGCAAAGCCGTAAGTTGAGACAGTATTGTGTAAGAATCACCTTCAAAATCAGCCAATCACGACCCACTAAGATGTAAGACATATTAGGAGGCAGAAACATCTTTGGGGAAACTAAGCTTTCTTCTCGAGCTACAGATATATTTTAACGTAGCTCTTAGAGATGGATAGAGAATGTACTCCAAGTAGGGCAGGGAAGGAGAGTTCCTAATTAGTAGTATTGGGACAGAAAGGGGGGGATAAAAAAAGTTGCAGTCAAGGGAAAAATGACTGAATTTGAGCACTAAGTGACAATAAGCAATAAAGGCAAGAGCTTAGTTAAAATGGTTTCTACAATTGAAAGAATGTGAGATTCAAAAAGCTCGTGGAAGAGATGCTGTCATGCACCACAGAGACCCCCCTTCAGGAATAAAGACAATTTCCCCCTTGGTCCTGGGGATGCTGGCCCCTGATATCCCTCACCTGTCAGCTCTCTTGGGGAGGTGCCTTGGCTGGAAGCTGCCTGGTGTGAAGTCATGGACCTTTCTGGTGCAGCCCAAACTATTGCCCAATTTGTATAGTAATATATAAAGACATAAAGTTGCCAGAACGAGTGAAAACCTGAAGAGTTATCTCAGCCTCAGAGATCCACATAGAGCTGTGAAGCCTTTACTGACTGAATCACAAACCTCTGTCTCCATGTACGCCGCTCTTCTCCCGTTCTTCCACAAATCCTAAGCACACTCCCTAATGAAATTCCAGTATCTTCCTCTCTGTCATGGAGTCTGTGTCCCTGGGAAGCTAACCTGCAACAGTTGGCAGCTTTGAAAAACGAATTTTGACAAGGTGCTTCCTCTTGGGAGGAATGAGATTTTTGTTGAGTACTGAAATGATGGTAGTATTTTCAAGTCGGTGTCTCATGAACACTGTTGCTCTGGATCTAAAATTTTTGGAAACACCATCACCAGAGTAACCAGGTCAGAAATTTGGGAGTCATCCTGGACTTCCCCCTGTACCTTGCCATTGGCAAAGTCCTATCTACACTGCCGTGTAAAGTTTCAATTATGAGTGTGTCCTCTTTATCCCTCTACTATCGCCTATGTTCTTGCCATGAGCATCATTCTTTAAATTTGACTCCCTCATATTATTTTTTAATCAATCCTTCACATATTAGCTAATAGAGTGGTCATCCTAATATTAAAACGTCATCCTGACTCTTCCAAACTTAGTATTCTTCTGTGGCTTTCCATCATCTACAGAAAAAAAGTACTTATGGTGCCATGTAACAGGTACTTGGGGATCATTCTCTTGCTTATGTTGCTGGCCTTCTCTCTTGCTCTATTTTTCCTACATGAGACCATTATTATATAGCATAACTAACATTTGTGGACTGCTTGCTATTTACCAGTAGAGGAAGTGTCCAAGTTGTTGATTTACACGGGTTACTTCATGTAATCTTCACACCCTTACAAGCCTAATAAACTACTGGCAATACACTGAGTGTATTTAGCTAATGCAAGTGCCTCAATTTCTTATTGTTTCCTCCACATGCTGTGGCATCCCCCTCCTCTTGTCTGCTGTGTGAATATCGACTTATCCTCCAAGGCTCTGTTCATTTATTACCTCCTCTATTATATTTTCTGCTGCCACTTCAGATGTTGGTGTTAACTTACTCCCCACCATTAATAAAAGCTCTAAAGCTTTATTAAAATATTTTTTAAATCATTCACCTCCCTACTGAACTTTTAGCAATATGATGATGGAATAAATCATAACAAACATTTTGTTTTGCAAGCAAAACTATTTGAGTTAAAAAATACATAGACAATACCACCAGCATATTCTGCCAACAAGGACGATAACGTGATTTTCTCAAATGTATATGTCATTAGTTACTGACAGAACTTGGTTTAGAGATGTATCGTGTTACAACAGCAAAAGTGTGGATTTTAAAACCAGTCAGACCGAGGCTTGATCCTGTTTTTTTTTTTCTCCTATTAATACATGAATTCATCTAAGATTCTTTGTTATAATAACACTTTCCCCTGAATGTGAGAGTAAAGTCATTTAATTTTTTCCAACAAATCTGAAAGGTAGACTGATTACTTCAGATTACACATAGGACATAGGAAAGACACAAATAACAACCAGGTATGCTTGATTTCACAACTGAGCTTTAACCCTGCCTCTGATATGTCAGGTTGAGTTAAGCTGGAACTGGTAGTCAGAAGTACAGACGCTAGTTACTACGTGTGCTATGAAACAATGATTCTACTTTTCATATCTGTTGAAAAATATAAATGTCAGTCTCAGGATGCATGGTGCTAACTGGCTTTAACTGTGGGCTAGGTTCTCTTAAGGTGCCAGGGCTTGAGGCTGCTCCTTTTTGCAGTAGCCCAATGTTGGAGCTAAAGTAGGAAGCCTTGTGTGGGCCACGAGTTGATAGCCAGACCTCCACTGATGGTATATGCGAGTGTGTCATCCAGATCCAGAAAAATAAGCCATTGTGGCTGCTGGAATTGAATCACCACAGTATCTACTGCCTCTTGTCCTCTTCTTCCACAACTTCTCTCATTCAACCAAGTTCCCTTCTACTTGCACTTTTATCTTCTGCTTTTTATTACCGAATTCCACTCAAGTGCCTCCTACCATTTGTATAGCACTGTTCTACATGATAGAAAATTAATTGATAAGGTGATATTTCATTGCACTTGTAAAACGAAACTGTCTTCCTAGAGAAGAAATGAAATAACTGAAAATTCTCTTATTTATAATAAAACTCAACTACAAAGGCAGAAATTAATAAAACAATTTAATAAACTTGTTTTTCACTTTCATTTGGATTATCTCAGTACTCAATTTAAGTGAAATTCAAGAAGAATTTTCAATAGCAAAACTAGTAGAGCACGAGAAGTTTATGTTAAAATTTTATAGATAAGTTATCGTTTTTATAATAAGCATTTAATAAACAGCAATAGATAAAATTACTATAATCTCAGACAATCTTTCAACTGGATTTGCATTCAGTGTTTTCCTCATTTTCAGTAGATTTTAATTATAACAGATTAATTGTGAACAACAAAAAAGAGTATATTTTATGCATTTCTGAATTTTATTTAACTTAAAATTTAAAAATAAATTGATATATCATTGAGCTTTTTGGGTAGTAATTACCTTTCTGAATTTCTTTCCTTAATACAGCTGCTTATAAAGAATGCCTTAATGAATTTGTTTTGCATTAAATTAAATTTTCACTTTATGACAGGAAAAAAACAAAAATAGCTAAAGGCTACTTGGATGACATTCTTCTGTTAATTTATACAGAGGTAGTCCCCAACTATTCATTGTGATATATTTCTTTAAAGCGTATTTTACAGAAAGGTAGTATAAAATGTATTATTTCCACTCCATACGCAACCAGGAGTCTCCATAGGACAGAAAGGATGCAGTTACTGTTTTGACACTAGATGGCACTCCTGTGTAATCAGAAGAGCAAAAGGCTAAAACAGTTGCTGCTGTTTCTCTGTTATAAATTCAGAAATTAATGAACTGCAGCTGGAGAAAGTTAAAATAGGCTTTTATTCAAAATATAATGTGTATTAACAAATTTTGTATCATGTTGTTTACAGTTTGTTGGCTATTATAAAATTAAAAACCTTTGCCTTCATAAATTGTAAGTATAGATTCTACCTACTAAAGCTATCTTTTTGCTTTTTCTCTATATATATACTTCCATGCAAGTATTTTTGTTTATGCTAATAATGCAAAAACATATTTAATTCAATTTTATGTAAAATACTGTCACAAATGTATTTCAATGAGAAAATAATTCCACATATCAAAATTAAGGATTATCTTAGGTTCATTATTATTATCAAAAGTTTAAACAAAATACAGGAGAGGAGCCTCTTAAAATTATTATGAAAATTACTTTTAAAAATATCTCATTGCTTGTAATTTGTATATGATGGTGAAAGAAACCACTAATTTAATATGATGTGCCCTTTGACATCATCTTAAGTGTGTGTATGTTGTTGTCAACACATAGCTTCTTAAACTTTTATATGACAAAGCAAACCCACAAAAAATGATAAAGAGAGAAAAAGGGGGTTGTCCAAGGCTTGGAACTGAGGGGCTCAATCTGTCAGAAACCTGAAAGTCATCCTTGGCACACCAGTGGAGATGCTCAATGTTAGATGTAAACACACAAATATTAAAATTTTAATAGAATTAGATATTGTTTTCAAAATTATAGCAATAATACATATTGTTGAATTTGTTCTCCATGAAACAAGAGGAATGTTAATTTTTGCAACAGAGAACATATTTACTGACATATTATGTGCCCGGCACACCACAAATATTATCTCTAATTTTCAGAACAAGCCATTTATTACAATTCCACTTACATCCCCTTAGACAAGAGAAAAACCTGGGTTAAAGAATTAAATTACTTATCACAGGTCAACAAACGCCACACCCAGAATTTCACCTGCAGCCTACCGGGCCACACACAGTGAATCTTTCACTATGTAATTCAGCTTGCTTATTATGGGATGGGTTGTGCTCCCCACAAGTTCATATGTTGAGGTCCCAAAGCCCAGTACCTCAGAATTTAACTATATTGGAGATGAACCTTAAAAGAAGTAATTAAAGTTAAATGAGATCATATATGGTGGTGTCCATATATGATGAGAAAGAGACAGCAGGGATGCACGCACAGAGGAAAAGCCATGTGAGGACACAGTCAGAAGACAGCAGTCTGCAAGCCAAAGAGAGACGCCTCAAGAGAAACCAAACGTGCCAACACCTTGATCTTGGATTTCTAGCCTCTAGAATTGTGAGAAAATAAGTTTCTGTTGTTTAAACTACCTAGTTCATAACATTTTGTTATGGCAGCCCTATCAACAAAGATAATGCTCAAAATAGTATTCTTTTTTAAAATAATTAATTAATTAATTTTTGGCTGCACTGGGTCTTCGTTGCTGTGCACAGGCTTTTCTCTAGTTGTGGCGAGCCGGGGCTACTCTTTGTTGCGGTGCATGGGCTTCTCATTGTGGTGGCTTCTCTTGTGGAGCATGGGCTCTAGGTGCGTGGGGTTCATTAGTTGTGGCTCGTGGGCTCCAGAGTGCAGGCTCAGTATTTGTGGTGCATGGGCTTAGTTGCTCCGCGTCATGTGGAAGCTTCCTGGACCAGGGCACGAACTTGTGTCCCCTGCACTGGCAGGTGCATTCTTAACCACTGTGCCACCAGGGAAGTCCAAAAATAGTATTCTTAGCATTTAATAGAATCTGGTATATAATGAATTCCAATATACTTAACCAAAGAATCTTTCTGCAAACATATCCTTAAAGTAAAATATTTAAAATACAACATACACAATGCTGGTGTGTATATGAGAGAGACAGAGAGAGGACTATTCTGCTACTATTTGTACTGGATAAGAACTACTATAAATAAACAAACTTTATTCAGTCATTTAAAATCCTTTGGAAATATTTTTTCTGGCATATATTTAGGTGAAAACTAAGGTTAAAAACTGATGTTTAGGGCTTCCCTGGTGGCGCAGTGGTTGAGAGTCTGCCTGCCAATGCAGGGGACGCGGGTTCGTGCCCCGGTCCGGGAAGATCCCACATGCCGCGGAGCGGCTGGGCCTGTGAGCCATGGCCGGTGAGCCTGCGCTCCGCAACGGGAGAGGCCACAACAGTGAGAGGCCCGAGTACCGCAAAAAAAAAAAAAAAACACTGATGTTTAAGTGAAATAGAATATTTTAAAAAATCTTATATAAATTGTCTGCAACACTAAATACGCATTGGAAATTCCAAATATTAAAACAAAGTCACAATTTTATCAATACTTAATTTATATCTCTCCCATAAAGGTATTTTAAAGCACTGATATCCCAGTAACAATGATCACTCTGACCACAACCTACTGGGGCTCCCACTAAATGTGTGGATGATAGCTAATGCTAGACCTGGCTCAAGTCAAGTACAAGTTGTGCATCATATTTTATGATGCACCAGAAATAAATTCCAAGGCTAATGATTCACTTAGCCTTGACTTCTATAGAAGTCAACTTGAAGATTCCATTACTTTTTTTTTTTTTTTTTCCCTGCGGCACGCGGGCCTCTCACTGCTGTGGCCTCTCCTGCCGCAGAGCACAGGGTCCGGACGCGCAGGCTCAGCGGCCATGGCTCACGGGCCTAGCCGCTCCGCGGCATGTGGGATCTTCCCGGACCGGGGCACGAAACCGTGTCCCCTGCATCGGCAGGCAGACTCCGAACCACTGCGCCACCAGGGAAGCCCTCCATTACTTTTTAAATTTGTAAAAATTGGAGCATCAAAATTTTAATTATTTTAATTGATTGGAACAGATTGAATAAATAAAAATCGATGACTCCACAGGAAGACTCCAATAAAAGAAAGACAAAAACCTAACAAATTAAAAAAAACCCACTTATCACAATTAGATGTCTCTAATAAATCAGCTTCTTAGTCTGAAAATTGGTATTAAAGAGGCAAGCTCTTTAAAAGGATGAAGGCAGGCATTATATTAAATTAAATAGATCGATGAGACATAACAAGAAAATGAAATGTGTGGGCATTGGTTATATATTTTGTTTGGGGGCAAAAAACAGCTACTAAAGAAATTTTCAAAAAAAGTTGGAGAAATTAGAAATGGAACGTATAATAGATAATATTAATTTTGTTAGCATGAAAATTAAATTGCAGTGAAGTATGCAAAGTTTTCCTTACAATTTGAGCATATTTGTTCACAAGTTTAAAGATAAAGTGTTATGGCAGCTGTAAATAACTTTAGGTATTTTAGCTCTTCAGTATTCATTTTTATGTGTGTGCAGATGAAGCAAATTAGCAAGATTGAAAACTTATTGAACGTAGGCATTGGTATACTTGAGTGTTCACAGTATTATTCTTTATGTTTTTCTTTGTTTTTGAAAATAATTTTATAATAAAAAATTTAAAGTTCTTCAGATTATTTTATGATTTACCTATAGTATAGAACATGTACAGTATAAGTATCCATAGTTAGTACATAGAATAAATAATAGCTGCTTTCACAGTGGTGAGGTTCTTAAATCCAGTGTTTTGACATATATGTAACGTGTAATTTTCCAGTGTCACACGTTCAGTGTTTATTAAGAGAGAGAGAGAAAAACATGTTATTTCTAATACATGTAGTCAATTAGAGGAGTTACAGTTCCTTCTGTGTATCTTATACAAGACTATCAATTATTTAAAGACTTTGAAAAAACAAGTGTCACTTAGTATGGGTTTCGATGACAGAAAACTAATTTAATGATGTGAAGCTATGTTCTCTGTCGTGTCAGGAGTACTTGCTCAGAGTTCATTACCAGCTCTGCATGACCTGACATAAAATCCAATATAGTACATGCCCCACGGTATTCAGTTGCAGGGGGCAAGGAGTCCTTTCCCTGATTAGATGACAAAGAGGGAGAGATGGCAGGTTATTTGCTTTTGGTGACGTCTAAGTCTTTCCCATTACTTATCCTCTGATTGCAAATGCACACTAGGTGAGCCCTGCTATGGCCAATAATCATAGTCACATATGGTCTTTGGATTTTTGCATACTTGACTTAATTGTATTCTATGGAAAGCAATTAGTGACTTTGAAAATCAAATTTATTTTCCATAATTGTAAACTAATTCTTCACTAAAAAGAAAAATATTTCTTTTATATTACTGAAATTTTCACTCTGATTTTTTAAGAACTATACTTCTTCCCCACCCCCCAATATTTCCCCACATATTTCACAGTGAGAGGATAATTATTTGAGTACTAAAATGTACCTGACTTGCCATAAGGATCTCTCCCAGCTGCCATCAACATCTCATCAGGACTTGAGGCCAAAATATATACATTTCCTGTCACATTAAACCTTATCACATTTAGAAATTATTTGAAGGAACTTCTTCATGGAATTATTTCTGAATTTGTTAACATCCTTATGGGGAACACCTACTTATAAGTTCTCAAAACAAATGTACAGTATTCTTAGTAGTGAAAAATACGGAATTCTTGCACTTTTCTCAAGCCCAGTTGTATCGATTCATATACATTATTCCAAGATAACTGTGACCTGTGGATTGTCACAGACATAAAGTTTCATATTTTAAAAAAATGGTACGGACATCAACACCCACCATCTACCTGTCACACTAAAAAGTCTTACTTCTACACTAATGAGGCTAATAGATTTTCAAGTTAATCAGGGTGATAGTATTAGTCTCACAAACTGACTCTGAATGCAGGTTGGTAAGTAAAATATATTTTTCTCCTTTCAAACATTTTCTTGCTTAAAGTATGTAATGTTATACAAGGATAAGTGTATGCAAATTCTATTAATTTTCAGCAAGGTACTGTTCAGTTAAATAAAATTGCTATTTGATTGTAACAAGGAAAACTCCAAACAGAACATATAAATCAGCATTATTGGCAGTTGGAAAAGACACATTGCCTAGATTACTGTTAGTGACTAAGGAAATCAATGACCATTTTGGGAGTTTTAGAAGCACTTGGAGGAGTAAATGAAGATAGCTTTTGAAAATTGCTGATGGGAATTCATCATAATGGAGGCCTGAGTTACATAAACAACATTTATTTTCCTGATTCGATCATTCAAAAATGGAATAAAGCTGGATGAAAAGAGATTTCTTTACATGAGAAAAATGCTGAAACAGCGTAAGAGAAGATTGAAAACGAGTTTTGGTTGATACTAACCAGGTGGTAGAAAAAATTTAGTTTACATCATGTTGAATTTAAAAGTCTAAGATTTATCTAGCTGTCCAACAGGAAACTCCCAGGTGTTTCCTTTTTAGAATATGATGTATGGGAGTCAAGATGGTGATGTGTAAAGAGCATCAGCTTGTCTTTGACACTAGACACAGCTGCATTCAAACACAGTTCTGTCAATCTGCTGTCTCAGTTTAGTAAGAAAAAAAGTGGTTAGATTTACTGTACATGTGCTATAAAATCATGTTTGAAGATATCTGGCACAGAAAGTGTATTCAATACATGTGCTACAAGGGGATTTTTGACAGGATGGAAGAAACTATTATTTCTTTTTTTACATCTCTAAGGCAAATTTTTAAAATTCCATATCTTTTTCAAATATTTATACTTTTACTGAGCGTGAAAGTAACATTCACATATACATGTATGCTTCCAGAAGCTCTAATGCCTGAGAAATAAATATTTAATAATAATCAGTTTGAGATCACTAACCTGAAGCTCTCAAGACCATTAAGAGATCTTTTAGTTTCACTGATTTGATTTTTATTTTAACTTATGGGTTTGATCATTTAAGAGAAAAGAATTTATCACAATTAAAAGTTAGGTTATTCATAAAATATGCCCTCTTCTTTTGAAATGACAATTTTGTATTTCAAATTGTTGGAAAAAGGAAATGGTATAAATTTTTTATCCTTTATTTGTAGAAAATTCAAATTTTAATAAACAATTATATATATAATGAATAGATTCTCAAGGAGTAACTCTCATTAAGTGACCTAGTGATATATTTCATTCTAATGTTTTTTATATATTGTTCATTAAAAACAAGATTGCTTTATACCTATAATGTCTACAACTTATTCTACCCTCAATATTCTCTTGGGATGTTGTTTTTTAGTAAAAGTGACCAAAGCTTGTGATCCACATAGAGACTAGACTCTACTCTTTCTCTTTCATTTCTTCTTGTTATCTGGAATGGATTCCTTTACACAGATAAAATGTTCTCAAGTGCAGTGCCCAATTCAGATCAGTTTCAAAAGGTAAACAGTAAGGAAGGAATAGTGGAAGATGTGGTTGAAAGGCAAGTGGTTGTCATAGTGGGTCTTAGAAAAAGTGTTGAGTAGACTGAAATTCTCATTAAGGCTGTACAAAATCACTAAAATTTTAAGCCATTCTATTGAATAATCAGGTATAGTTTTGGATAGATGCCACTGTCTGCTCTAAGAAAAAAAAATAGATTTAAATTATGAAAGACTAGAGTTAAAGGACCATTTGGAAGACTTGCAACAACCCAGATAATGAAAGCATAAATTAGATCAATGACAGCTGTGAAGGAAACAGAGGGTAGGGACTGAGGTAGAAAACTGCATATGCAGAAAGGAGAATTTGGAAATTTATTCTATGAAAGGGACATGAGGTCTTTGTACTCCGTTTTCATGTTTTGTTTAAGTGTAACATTTATCACTTTAAAACTGAAGCATTAGGTCACAGAAAATGTTCCTTCTGGAAATTATTCATTTGAAGTAGAATTAAAAGCAATATGTAGGGTAACATATTAGCACACTGTAACAATATGAATAAGCAATTGGTAATAGTTAAGATTTATATTGCGGGCTTCCCTGGTGGTGCAGTGGTTGAGAGTCCACCTGCCGATGCAGGGGACACGGGTTCGTGCCCCGGTCCGGGAAGATCCCACATGCTACAGAGTGGCTGGGCTCGTGAGCCATGGCCGCTGAGCCTGCGCGTCCGGCGCCTGTGCTCCGCGACGGGAGAGGCCACAACAGTGAGAGGCCCGCGTATAGCAAAAAAAAAAAAAAAAAAAAAAAGATTTATATTGCAACTGCTGAAAGAATACATAATAAATGTAAGTTAAAATTTCTGCCTGTAAGTAGGAATTAAATAAATGAAAATTAAAAATACAGTTATTTAATGGTGCATGTATATTTTGTACATACCGATTGCACAGTCAGATGGGATAGAACACAGGTAGCCAACATAGGTAGATATTCAGAGATGAAAAAGTGATTATTAGAGAAGTGGAAAGTTTTCATATGATCTATAACATAAGTCTGGACTTGAAAATAGGAAGCAATTTAAATAGTGTTGTCAGACTTGGCAAAAAAAAAAAGTTAAGTATGAATTCAGATTAATAATGGATAATTTATTACTATAAGTATATCCCACATAATATTTCAGTGTGTGTGTGGTTTTTTTTTTTGACGTGGACCATTTTTAAAGTCTTTTTTGAATTTGTAACAATATTGCTTATGTTTTATGTGGGGGTCTTAGCTCCCTGATCAAGGATTGAACCTGCACCCCCTGCATTGGAAGGCGAAGTCTTAACCACTGGACCGCCAAGGAAGTCCCAATATTTTGTATATTTTTATACTAAAACTTACCCATCATTTATCTAAAATTCAAATGCAACTGAATAGCTTGTATTTTTATCTGGCAACCCGAGATTTAAAGGAAATTAGCAGCCCAACAAGGAAAACCACAACAGTAAAGTTAGGTGTGATAAACATGTCACATAAATATTGGGGTGAAGGTAGATGTTGTAAACAGAGAAACATACACTTAGAGAGATAGAAATCCAGATCTGAGCAGCATTAAATATTAGGCAGAGAAATATAACTTCTTGAAGTTAGAAAGATGAGACCGTTTAAAGCTTTGATCAGAAGATCAATCAAAATATTTTTAAGAATAATCTATCTAAAAATTGAATTCTTAATGGATTGGAAAGTTAAAGACTGGAGTCAGAGAAGGGATTCAAGAGATAATTTAACCTAGGTTTGTAGCATGCCATTCTGATAAATTACGGAAAAGAAAAGAGAAAGTCTATGAAAAAAGGGAAAGTGTGGTCAAGAATAGTAAATGCAATTGCAGAGACAGAGTGACTGGAAAGAGTGTGATAACAATACCGAATTTGTTACTGGGTTTTTTTCTTTTAAGTTAATAGTTTTCAAAGTTCAGGGAACAAGGGCCTTCTGCTTTTAGCTATGAAGGACTGATGGTACCAGAAAGCCCTCCCACTGTAAACAACTAGAAAACTGGGCAGGATGAGAGAAGTAACTGTTTTCAGACATTAGACAACAGGACACATGGCATTGTGAGGTCTGAGTGGAGGCACCCTCTATCTTTAGGGAGGGGAAACCCAGCAGAGCATGCTGCTCTCACTGAGCTGAAGAGTCATAGACCAGTATTCGTGGAACTAAGACAGATGGAATCTATTGGGTGCAAGAGCAGATAGGAGCTGTCTGTGGATAATGTAGTTCAGCAAGAGGGTCATTAGACTGGGGCAACTGTAGTGCCTTTGGTAACATATGTAAACAAACTAAACCCAGTTAGCTAAGGCCTTCTTGAATCTGAGAAAATGCAACTCAAGAATAACTACTCATGAAGAGTTAACTAGATTCTCTTCATTCTGAGAAAATGACAAACAGATTTCACAGCGGCCAAAAACTAAATGTTTCCAAATAAAGCAAACAAATAAGTTATAGCCAATTGACTAATTGCTTTGCTTCCTGGGTGCCAATAAATTTCTCTGCTCTAGCCCTTGCCCAGAGAGCTCATAACCACATTTGGTTTGATGCTTTCTCATTCCAACAGTTGCTTGCTCAAATAAATTTTAAAATACATTTTTAATGTGTCACAAATTTGCATTTTAACACTATGCAGAAAAGGAGCTACAGAAATCTCCATAAGGGACCACCAGAGTCCTTGGGTAATGACTAAGGTCTCATATTTAGGCTAAGACTTCATAAAGCTGAGTAAAGAACAACTACCAGGGAACGAAGAACTTCAGGTAGCTCTAAACTAAACAATGACAGCAAGGTACACTATATAGGGGGTGTTTTGCCAAAAGCCTTACTTTCGGTTTCAAGGTTAGGATTCTCTGGCAAAATAACCACTCTATACTCAGTTAAACAAGAATTTAGAGAGAGTTTATTGAATCAACAAAGATTACAGTATACTAATTAAGAAAAGAGTCGTATAACTAAGAAAGAATAGTAAAGACAGAGGTTTATACATCACTGAATTGGGGAAGCTCCTACATCCAGATCCAAGCAGCTCTGAGAAGTCCCTTGAACGGCAATGTGGAGTCCCAGTTGGGAAGGTTCCGGTGGTGCATCCACCCCATGGGTGAGACTTCAGTTTGCCACTTGAAGGAGCCCAGCTTTTAGCACCAGGCCACAAGCTGGTAACAATCAGCCTACTTGCAAGTTTGCAGCTCTGGTTGTTGTCATAAATGCCTTGGTCTTAACTCATAAGTTTTGGAATGTTTTTGATCCCCAGGGGCTGGCCAGGCCCTCAAGGTGCAAGAAGTTCCATGACTTACTCCCTATCTTATCTAAGGCTTTACAAGGTGTGCTGGCACCACCCCTGCCGGCCTCAGTGTAGCTCAGCAGTTTGGCATGCAGCCAGCTTTAGTGTCATTGTCATTGTCTGGTCAGAGACAGGCCTAGTGCCGCCTCTGAAGCCTGAACAAGACTACTTTACTAGCTTCCCCAACAAGGGGGAAGTCTGATATCCAAACATCCAGACTCTATTGAATTTGCTGAGTCCCTGGGTATTTCAGTAGACATTTTAGAAAGACCATTCCTTAGGTGAACAAGTAAATGAGCCCTAAAGTAAAAGCTACTCTAGTCCCACAAAAATTTACTTGATCTACAGATAGAGTAAGTGCCTACCAGAAAAACATCAACATTGTTTAAAAGAAGACAATGAAATCTGACAATCAATGTAACACGTAATTTCTGCCACACAATGAAAATGTGGCACATAACAGGAGAAAAAAAATCAATCAATAGAAACAAAAATGACAGAGATGATGTAATTAGCAGACAAATTTCAAAACTGCTATTATAAATATATTTCAGAATTGAAAAAAAATATGGACATAATAATGAGAGAAATGGTAACTATGAAAAAATAACCAAACTAGTCTCTAATGGTGAAATATTTAAATCTGAAATAAATTTTATGACATGGCTCTAATAGCAGATTGATACTGCAGCATAAGAGATCAGTAAACTTGAAGATAAGGGAAGGAAAGCTATTCTACCTGAATCACACAAAGAAGAAAGGTACAACAATAATGAACAGAGACTAAGTTACCTGTGTGAAATTTTAAGCTGTCTAAATATCAGTGTATTGGAAATCCTGGAAGTGTAAGGGTGCAGAGAGGAAGGACATATTAATTATAAGAGGGTAAATCAGTGAAAGAGAACATGGGAGGGAAAAAGCACAGAGAAAAACAATGAAACCACACTCAGTTATTTGAAAATACCAATGAAATTGACCAATTTCTATCTAGAGTGATACAGAAAAAAGAAGAGAGAAAGATTAATTATCACTATCAGGAGTGAAAAAGGAGATATCAGTAAAAATACTACTGGTATTCAAATGAAATCACTGGAGTCTTATAAAGCTTTTTGCCAATTAACTTCAATATTTTTATGAGATGACAATTTGTTGAAAGACCAACATTAACCCAAGAAAAAAACTGAAATTCTAAATTCATTAAATAAATTGAGTTTTTAACTTAAAGCCATCCTATATATATATATATATATATATATATATATATATATATAGGCCTGAATGGCTTCAGTGATGAATTCTACCAAACATGTAAGAAAGAAATAATTCTAATTCTAGTAAACTCCTCCAGAAAATAAAAGAGAAGAGAGATTTTCCAAAAAAAAAAAAAAACCTGTTATTAAATAAAACAAATGCATGAATGGATAATCAAAAGTGTTAGTCCTCAGTTGAATTCAAACTAAAATCACAAAAATGTAAGAATTTATGTTATGGAATGAATGTTTGGGTCCCCCTGAAGTTCATATGTTGAAATGCTAACCCCCAATGTGATGGTATTAGGAAGTAAGGCCTTTTGGAGGTGATTAGGTGCTGGGGGGGTGGGTGTCTTCATGAATGGGTTTAGTGTCCTTATAAAAGAGACCCCAAAGATCTCTCTCGCCCTTTTTCTGTCATCATGTGAGGACACAGTGAGAAAAAGGCCATCAATGATCTAGGATGCAGGCTCTCAAAATAAATGTTTGTTATTTAAGCCCAAATGGACTAGAATACTATACATGCACTAAAAAGGCCAAAAATTAAAAGTCTGACTATTTCAAGTGTTGACAAGTATGTGGAGTAACAGAGAGTTTCATACATTCCAGGCAGTGATATGATAAGGTGTAATTATTTTTGGAAATTATTTGGTAGCTCCTTATCAAGTTAACATATATTTACCACATGTAGCAACACTCTTGCTCCTAGGTATTTAACCAAAAGGTATGAAAAGATATGGCTAGACAAAAACATGTAGGCTGATGTTCACTGAAGCTTAAATTCATAGTAACTTCCAATTGGTAACAACCCAAATATCCATCACTGGTGAACTGTAGACCTAAAATGTGTGCATTTTAGTCCATGTAAATTATATTTTTAAAAATTTGATTAAAAAAATTTTTGAGCATATGAATCATCTGCAAAATTTATTAAAACACCGATTATCAGACCATCTTGACAGGTATCTTCATCTAACAGAGATAAGTTAGGGATGGGGCACCTCATAGGTAGCTACAATATTTGAATTCAGTAACATGAATGTTTGCTTATTCAAAGTGCTATACTATAAAATATATATTTTAAATATGATATGCAGCTGTCTGGTAACCTAGAACCTAATTTCTCTGTTATTAAATTTGTCCTATACTTAGTCTTTACATTAAATTGATAGCTCTCTAGAGATAGGAAGACAGATGAGTTAGTATTAAAAAGTAACAACTAAGAAAGTGTACTACTTCTTTCTCACTCTTAAATAAACAGACATCCATATTTCCATCTGGTATAATATAGTCATAGGAACTGGAGCTTAGATATGGAGATATTTTTCATATTTCTAATTCTATATCAGTTTACAGTTTATGTCAGATACAGGTCTTGTAATATAAAACTTTGTCTCACAGATCTACCATCTCAATCCCTTAACAAAAGTCCTTAACTTAAAGGATATATTGTAACACTTCACTAATTTCACTTACATTTAACCATTTAAAAACTCAAATCGAGAATAGCAAGCTTTGGTAGCTTATAAATTCTCTGAGCCTCTGCATAAAATAAGCTGTTTCCATCTATTTAAAGAAAGGGAAGAATTAGTACAACTTTTTAAATCTTGATTAATTTAGTGGAGAAATATATGTATATACAAACATTAATTGAGTATCAACTATATGAAGTATTCTATGGGCAACACTAATAAGATCCAATCATAGTTCATGCTAGCAATATGTGACCAATATAAGAAAAAATATTAATACATTTATATACAGTTGGGATATTCCATTTTCTGTAAAGGAATATAAAAGTATAAAGAAGATTCAGAAAAGAGCATGATCAGATATTATTAAAGAGGAAAAAGAAAATAATAACTTCAGGAAATAGGAGCCAAGAATATCATAATTAATTCAATAAAAATATACTTCAACCTTAAAAACGAATAGCTCATTTAATGCCTTTTTTCTATAAATTGTTTATTAAACATGTGTTTATGATTAACCACAGACTTTTCTAAGGTGTTCTCGTTTTTGCTGATTCCAAAGATTATACTCAAAAATTGGTGGCAAAACACTGAAGTGTAATATTTCTCTAATTAACATTTCAGTTACTCAAAGGTTATAATATTCTCATTTGATTATTCAGGGTGTTTTTTCATGTTAAATTAGAGACTGAATAGTGAGTAGGTACAGTGATAAAGCTGTGGTTATAGATCACAGAGCTTTGAAATATGGAGAAAAAAGACAAATATATCATTTTAATTGTAGGAGAAGTCAGGATTGTATGATTCTTTCTACTTTTGTATTTTTGAAAATATTTGCTTTACCAAATGTTTGAATATGTTTGAAGCCAAAAGAAAAAGAGCCAGCAGAATCTTTGAGATTAGTGGTTAGAGATCTTGAAAGGAGAGAGACTGCAGATTGCCTTACAAGAGAGAGAAAATGTAAATCATTTCTTATAATAAAGACTTTTAGAAAGACATTGGGTAATTGGCCCTTCTTCGAATACTGGACAGAAATTTTAAAGAAGAAAAAATAATTGTAAGATTAGAGATCTTTTGAAGCTAAGCAACATTATTTCTAATGAGACTAAAGGTAGAGACAGAGGGGACAGAAGTGTGAAAATTGAGTATGACAGAGGTGTAGCTATCAAATGGGAATCAAGAAGGACATCAGTGGAGCTAGTGCAAGTATGACTATGCTTGTTGTGCTTCTTGCCACTTCAGGGGATACTATTCTCATTGTAGTCAACATGGGTACAGATAGCTATTAGAAACTCTTCCTTGCAAAACCAGTAAAGTTCTTTGATTAACATAAAGTCACCATATTGGTTAATGATAGAGAGACAAGAAGCAGTAAGTTAGATATTGCAGGATGGTATAAAGGGCCTGAGTGATATTAAGGCCAGCATGGATAGGCAATGGCCACACAGGGAAATGGGAGCAGTCAAATAAATGTGGCCAACTATACACACTGATGTGTGACAGGCATATTTTTGAGCGAAACAAAGTCTAACTGAATGCAAAAAGAATGAGAAAATCTAGTAAACATTGCAGAGAACGTGTAACATGTCTGAATATACCTGACTGTTTTCCTCCCTCCCTCCCTTCCTTCCTTTCATTTTTTCTTTCATTTTCCATCTACTTCCTGGTGCACAACATAGTGATTCAATATTTCTATACATTACAAATGATCACTACAATAAGTCTAGTTACCACCTGTCACCATACAAAGATATCACATTATTAGTGGCTGTGTTCCCCACGCTGCACATTGATGTACATGAATATACCTAATTTTGATCTGAGAAATATGGAACTCATTATAGAGTTTTCAAAAGATGGCTTAAAGAATAAGTTAGTGGAGTTTTTGCATCATAAGAAATAAGTGATATATCTGAATGGTGATTTAACTTTCCAGTATTGATGAGTAATAATTGCTAGTCAAAATATTGAAAACTTAATCTTTAAAAAGTGTTCTGATTTTTCCCTCTGATTGTTTTATTATCTAATCTGTTTGCAAAGATTTAATGAGGAGAAATAATTATGGCTATAAAATGGTAAATTCTGATCATAAAGTGATTTTAACTATATGCTATATATAATTTAAACTGTGATATGTTTTATCACATTGTTGATTTTTACTATCTTAATCTTGGTTTTACTGGCAAAGGAGCTTAGGTCACTGAAAGACCAGATGCATAATATAAAATCTCCCAGCTAATCTGTATTGCATTAGCACATGAAAAATATAAAGGTTTTTTCTGTGTGTGGTATGCCACTGAGATTTCATTATTGCAGTTATTGTCATGACAATTACCTGACCATATCTACTGGGCAATATATGGCTTCAGACCCCCAGTGCTCAATGAATGACTGTTTGATGAACGTGAATCAGAATTTACCAGATAACATAATAACCTTTTAAAAAATCTCTTAGTAAAACAATGAGAAGGATAAATAACACTTTATCTATTAAAAACTGTTATTTTCTCATTCATAAAAATACCTTCTCTAATAAATACATGATAGATTTTAATGTGAAGGTGAACTTAAAGTGTAATATAATTTTAACAAACACACATAATTTTCAAACTTTAATCTTCTTGATTTACTGAAACATAAAGGTGAATTAACCTTGCTTGTATTTTACATTATTGAGAAATGACTCTGGTGCAGAGAAACTTCATATTTCTCTCCGTTCAATTTTCTGTAGTTTATATTTTCTCACTTCTAATTTGTAAATGTAGTCAGAGATTTCAAAATGTGTACCTCACACAAAATTCTACAATATTTACATTTGCTGAATAATTCTCTCCTTATATTCAGAATAGTCAAAACATTATGCATGTGCATAATATCGACCCAGCTTAGATAAAGTGAAAAGAGAAAATGAACTGAGAAAAGATAAAAACTGCTGACTGGCTCCTCTCTCTTTTACTAAGGGCAGGAGGAGAAAATATGAAGAGGAAGTGCAGCATGAAGGACTTGGAATTACTTCCTGTCAACAAGGGCCCTAAAATATTTTTTTTGATTGAACAATAAACTTAGGTAATAAAGCAGTAAAAAATCCCATAGTGTCTGATTACACAAATACTTTATGTACCATAAGTAAGTCAATACACAATTTAAAGCAAAAACAAAATCACCAAATTTTACTGTACCTTAGGTTAAATATTTTGACCATTACACTTTGCCATGAATTACACATTAATAATTGCTAATAACTGTGTAATATGATATTTGGTAAAGGTTTTAAACTATTTTATTTGCTATTTGGGCACAGAGTGCGTAACAGAAGTTAATTTATCTTCTAAATCTTTCACAAACCCTTTATTGAAGGGGATACCAATTCCATATCAGAGATAAACTGTTAACAATATATTTCCATATATTGCATGATAATTCATTCTCCCAATTATAGAACTGAAAAAATTATTTTCTGCAATTATCTGATTGTTCGATATGATATTACTTACCCTGTGTCTAACTAATAGATAATGACCCTATTTGCTTTTAATGGTTTCTGCCTTTAAAAGCAGGGGAAAAATAGGCTAGATTAAAATTTTTGTCCTCAACTGTTTTATGAAGAAAAAAAAATATATGATTTATCTGCCAAGCCATCTTCAATGTTGCCAGCTCAGTGAGAGGCAATAAAATGCAATTAAAGGGCTTAATATTCTCTCAAGGTAATAACCTTGAGGGAGGATGTTGATTAATCTATTAAATGTGAACATATAAAACTAGAAATAATCAAGGGCTTATTGCACTGTTAATATAAACTTATATTTGGATTAAATAATTGGCTTAAACCTATGTGGTTCTTAAACTTGTTCCCCGTGGCTCAAGAATACATAATTGTTGATATTGTTCTTAACTTTTCCCCAAAAAATGCATATTAAAATTTCCTGTTTTGCTTTTAGCATGAGCTTGTTAGATCTCATTTCTTTTGCATTAAATAAACCTGTAGACTGTGATATCTATACCAAATGGGCAACTAAGGATACGTGGTAGCGAGATGACCTGCTGTAGAGCTTTTTCATATTCTGGGCCCCACTCAAAACTATTAGTCTTGGGCTTCCCTGGTGGTGCAGTGGTTAAGAATCGGCCTGCCAATGCAGGTGACATGGGTTCGACCCCTGGTCCAGGAAGATCCCACATCCCGAGGAGCAACTAAGTCCGTGCGCCACAACTACTGAGCCTGAGCTCTAGAGCCCACAAGCCACAACTACTGAGCCTGTGTGCCACAACTACTGAAGCCCACATGCCTAGAGCCCATGATCCACACCAAGAGAAGCCACTGCAATGAGAAGCCCGTGCACCACAACAAAGAGCAGCCCCTGCTTGCCTCAACGAAGACCCAATGCAGCCAAAAATAAATAAATAAATAAATTAATTAATTAAAAACAAAAAAACAAAAAACTATCAGTCTTTCAGGTCACTACGTAAATGAGCCACAGTGTCAAACACACATGAGGAATATGTTGCCTCCAAAATCCGAAGCATCCCAGCTAGACTTGTGTGTCTCTACTTCAGTTGGAATAGGGGATCTAATGCAATAGCTTATCCTTCACTCTAGAAAAATATGTTGGCCCCTAAAAATTTCACATCACTGGGCTCCTAAAAATTTCATTCAAGTGTAAGGCCTCTGAAGGTTAGTTAAGTTTATTTCATAACCTCTGATACACAAATATCTTACCAATATGTCTAGAGTAGTTGCTACTTCTAGCTCACTATGTCCAATCAGCATGATGTCATCCATGTAATGGACCAGCATATCTCGTGGAAAAAAAGAGGTGATCAATTTCCTTGTGTACTAAACTGTGATGTAGGGCTTGAGAGTTGATGTACCCTTGAGGTAGGATTACTGCTCAAACCAGCTGAAAGAAAACTGCTTCTGCTGGTCTTTACAAGCAGCTACCAAGAAAAAAAATTTTTTAGATCACTAGTTGCATATCCACATCAGAGTATGGGCAGGTAAATCTGCTCAAGCAATAAAACAAACCTGAAACAGCAGCTGCAATTGGAGCCACCACCTGTTTAAGTTTATAATAATCCACTGTCATTCTCTAAAACTGATTTCTCTGTTTTCTGTGCAGAGACCAGATCTTCTCTTTGGCAAGATCATATTCTGTACACAAGGTAACCCCTGGCCTTTAGTCGAGGCTCTCATCCAGAAAAAAAACAAAAAACGTCAGGCACTTAACATTTGTAGAAGCCAGTGTAGGGACAGGGACAGATTTAAAGAAAACAGCTAATTGATCATAGTATTTTTAGAAAATAAGTAGATGAACAGTTCACTAATCTCTTACTTGATTCCTACACGCAGAAGAGTTCTAGGTTATGTGAGCAGAATTCTAACGTGAATCACCAAAACAGAGAATCATAGACCCTCAATAAATTCTCAGACTTGGGCCAGTTTATAGACCTAGAATCCCTTGAATGAAGGGGAGGCTGAGTCCACTTGAAAAAGAAACTTGCAACACTGGTAAATGTTTATACTACTTATATTTCTCCCAGTATTCTCTAGAGGGACATATGACAATTTGCCGGGACAATTTTACATTGGGAAATCAGACTTTTTAGGGATTCCTGAACACTGGCACTGAAATGACACTAATTCCAGGACACCTCAGAACTTATTGTGGTCCACCAGTCAGAGAAGGGGTGTATGGAGGTCAGGTGCTCAATAGAGTTTTAGCTCAGGTCCATCTCACAGTGGGTTCAGTGAATCCCATGAGCCTAACGTATGATATTTCTTCAGTTACAGAATGTATAACTGGAATAGACATATACAGCAACTAGCATAATTCCCACATGATTCTCTGACCTCTTTTGGGGATTTTATGGTAGGAAAGGAAAGGTAGAGAGGGACTAATAATTATGTGAGTTGAACTTAGTTCATTTTCACACTGTGACAAGATACACTTTTTACTATACTTATTATTTTTTGGTGACTCAGAATAACATCTGGGATAAAATTCTGGCATTCATAGGCTTTAGGTAAAAGGTCATGTTTATTTGTAAAGCCATTTTTGCCCAATTAAAAAGTAATCCTTTCTGGGCTTTTATGGTAGGAGAGCTCAAGTGCAAGCCATTAGAACAGCCTCTCCCTACAAAAACGGTAACCCAAAGCAATACTGCATTCCTGGAAGGACTGCAGAGATTAGCACTATCATTTCAAAGATTCGGGAGCAGTGATACTAACATATTCCCATTCAGCCTAACTATTTGGCCTCTACAGAAAGAAGCCAGTTTTTTTGCAATAGATCTCTCAATATATTTCTCTTATTCGTTTGGTTTCTCTGGTTGAGCCCTGACTGATACAGATTTTGGTACCTAGAGTGGAGTACTGCACCAAAAGAATTCCTGAAAATATGGAAACAGCTTCAGGATTTGGAAGTTGATGAAAGATAGAATAATTTTGATAATCCTGGATTTATTTGATCAGATTACTAGTAGAAATACGGACATTAAAGGCATTGTGAGTGAGGGCTCAGAAGGAATTGAGCAGGATAGAGAAAACCTGTTTCATCATAGAGAATACCTAAATCATCTTATCAAGACTTTTGGAAGTGAGGGTTCAAAAAGAAATGAGGAAAATGTTACTAGAAACTGGAGGAAAGGTGATCCTTGTTATACAGTGGCAGAAAACTTAGTTGAATTGCATGGTACGGATACGTGGAAAGCAGAACATTTCGGTAATGAACTTGTGTATTTAGATGAGATTTCCAAGTGTTGAAGATGTATCGTTTCTTCTTACTGCTTAGAATAAAATTCTAGAGGAAAGAGAGGAATTGAGGGAAGAACCGTTAAGCAGAAAGGAACCAGACTTTAATGATTTGGGAAATTGTAAGCCTATTCAAATTGCCAAGGCCTCTAAAATGAAAAGATTAACTGTCAGAAAAGTGTTGTCTTGAGAGACACTTAACCTTTAGATAGTGTCTCCAAAGTGTCAAAATGCTGGAGTATTCAATCACACAGAATGCTCTCTGAAGAGGTGATGTGATGACAGAAACAGAGGGAGAAAGGGAGATGTGACAATGGAAGCAGAGATTGGATTGATGTAGGGCCATGAGCCAAAGAATGCAGGTATCTTATAGAAGCTAGAAAAGACAAGAAAAATCCTCCCCTAGAGTCTCCAAAAAAGATCACAGCACTGCCAACACCTTGATGTTCATCTACTAAGACTGATTTTGTACTTCTGAACCAGAGAACGGCAGAATAATAAATTTGTGCTGTTATAAGTCACTTTGTGGTAATCTGTTGTAATAGAAATAGGAAATTAGTACAAGGACCTATATGAATTCTGTTAATTCAAAAAGGTATATTGGAAAAAAGAACTGTTACTATTATAAAGGATAAAAATATCATTTCTTTAGAATCTATCATTCTAAAAACACTGTTATTCTCCCCATCCTTTTTCAATAAAATTTTACAAATATAAATTATTGACTCCAATCCCCAAATGTCCTTCAACCTTTTAAATATAGGTGTCACTTTTCTTTATATATTAATGGAAATATTAATCCTAGGGACAAGTAAGAAAACTAATTGCCACAATTTTTTAAATTTAGAAAACCAATGTTCAGTAATAAATAATTAAACCTCATATAGTTTTAACTCATGGTCTACAATCATTACAAAAATTGGATGGCTAATAAAGACTGAACATTTTCTATCAAATTATATTTTTTTCATATAAACATATTTGTATTATACTTGGAAATATTTAACTTGACTTATCTCTTCTCTTCTGCAAAGATTTTTGAAAATAGTCCATGGATAAACTGTGATTTTAGCACATATACCTTTAGAGAAAAAAACAATTTATATGGTGTATTAGTTTGTTAGGGCTGCCATTAAAAAAAATAATAACTACAAACTGAATGGCTTAAACAATAGAAATTTATTTTCTAACAGTTCTGGAGGCTAGAAGTCCAAGGTCAGGGTGCCAGCATGGCTGACTTCCTCTCAGGCCTCCCTCTTGATTTGCACATGGTCAGCCTTTGTAGCATCTTTACTGTATAAGCTGCAACATACACAGTTGTCCCTCTGTGTACTCAGGCCCCTGGAGTCTCTCTGTTCTATTCTCCTCTTCTTATAAAAAGACTGGTCAGATTGGATTAGGATGTACACTAATGGTACCCTCATTTTAACTTAACTACATTTTAAAAGTTCTGTCTCCAAATATAGTCATAGTTTGAACTACTGGGTAAGGTTAGATCTTCAACACATGAATTTGGGGGAGCACATCTCAGTCCATAATAGATGGTAAAGTACATTAATATATATTATAACATCCATCGTCCAAATTATATTTGAGTTCATAGATGTAAATATACTATGATCATTCTTTTCTGGACCTTTATAAGAACTTTTTCATCAATAACTGTTCAGTTCTTATTTCCCCACTTTCTCAATTATATAAAAATATAGAGAAAATTAAATATATATATTTCTTAGTTCATTTGATAATTTATTTTAAAAGAAATCTGTGATGATTCCTTGATAGTCCAAAAACAAGGACAAAGATTCAAAAAGTTTGCATTTTGACTAATCTCTTTTATTAAAAACTTTTAAATAACAAAATGTTTGGTGAAACTATTCTTGCATAAAATAATAAAGAGAGGATGAGTTATTCAGCTAAATGACAGAGAAAGTAGAGATAGCAGATGGAAACTCTAGGACTGGAAATAAAAGGAGATTCTGAAACTCTGTGGGAATTCATAGAAACCTTAGGGAAAGTTGGGACTTGCCCAGACTAACAAAACGAAGGGCTTGGGGAGGGAGTGGGGGATAATGGTGGTAGCCTTCTGAGGAAGTTTTGCCTGGAATGCAAATACCTTTATGCATTTTTAAATTTTAATAATTTAATAATTTATATTTTATAAATTTATATTTATATAAATTTATTTATATTTTATAAATTTTATAAATTTAATAATTTAATAATTAACCTATCACAAATAAAAGCATTTTCCACAGCTTTTGAAGACAGATAGTATTAAAATCACTGTGCTTCCTGGTATAATCAGACAGATTAAAACTGGCGACACTGAATGCTTTCTAAAAGAGTTTACAGAATTAGAACAATCAAAAATGGTATCTAAGTAAATACAGTAAAATGTGCTTTCCACTCTGATGAGGTTAGATTCATTGAGAGTTTGGGGAAAAGGGCAGGGCTGGGCTGAGGAACGGTTTTCCAGGAAGTATGCTGATTACAAGAACACATAGGTGAAGAGAGCATCTTACTTGAGAGACATAAATCTATTTTTATTTTCCAGCTCAAAGGAAAACAATAGCTCTATTTTATTGACAGACACTTAGCAAGAAGCACCATGTTTGCAGATAAAGGGTTTACAAATGTTTTGTCGAAGAACAGAATGAATGAAAGAATGAACAACTGAATGAACAAAGTTTGGTCTGGTTTGTAAGTTGACTTGAAAGACAACTCGAAAATCAGAATCCCCTATTTGTTTTGAGTAATATCAACATTCCAAAATTAATGTATACCCATACAGTGTGGCCGCTGAAAGAAATTCTCTTTGGCTTTTTAAATTCCAATGTCTTCGCTAAAATCCAACCCCGTCCTTTAATTGAGATGCCTTATACCTTTTCTCCCCAGGGTGACTGGTATGCATAGAAGGAAAGACGTAAATATTGAAGAGGTTACAAGATAAAAAAAGATTAAGGGTTTGAAATAATAGTAAACTGCAGTGAATAAAACCCTTTTGCCAGACCCTGGGGTATGTAGAATATGGGACATACTGCAGCCTCCTCCTAAAAATTAGGCCCTCCCTCTGTCACTTACAATAGGCATCAAGAGTTCTTTTTTAGAGAACAAATCAGGATATTTCAGGCTTCTATGACTCTCTGTTCTTCCCTCTGGGAATTGCCTTCATCTTGTTGACTAATGACTAGACATCTACAGAGGTCCACCTCAAACATTGCCTTCTATTTGAAATCTTCCAAACATCCCTAGGAACACTTCTTTTTTCCTCTGTTTGTGTTCTCTTATTATATCATGAAAGTTTATTTTACTAGTTTTTATACTGGAGGATAGATTACTATTTGAAATCTTTGTCTACTGTACTTTTGAACCATAGGGATCTAGTTTTATTATTATTATATTGCTGTTCTATACAACTACCTTCCTTTGTATTCATGCCTCCATCGGTATGAGTCAGGGAAGACCCATCATTTCCCTTGCTCCTGAATCACCACTGTCAGAAGAGGGGGCGTCAAACTCTAGATGTCCTGGAAATATTCTACCCTCCCACCTCATTCAAAGTTTCAGACTGAGAAACCAGAAGGTCTACGTCATTCATCATGCCATTTATTTCTGTCTATCACAAGGAACTCAGGGTTTCTGGGATGCTCTTTATTCACAGCTTCTAAATCTCCTGAATCTCAATGAGTAGTAAGTAAATCCATTTTACTGTACCCTCTCATCCTTACTTAGCTTCATATACTTATTAATATCTGGCATCCTATATATTTTATTTATTATTTGTCTGCCTTCCTTCATTAGAATATATGTGACATGAAGGCAGTTGTGTGTGTGTGTGTGTGTGTGTGTGTGTGTGTGTGCTTTGTTCATAGCTGTATCCTAAGGAACTAGAACATTTCCTGATTCATATTAGGTGCTAATTAAATGTCACTGAATGAAAATATATATGCTTAGGCTATAGTAGGTCCTTGATAAATGCTTGTGAAATATATCAAAGCATTTATCTTATGTAGTACAGTAAAATAATTATAAATTGACTCATATTGTCACAAATGTGACACAAATGTGACACATTGACACAAATTGTCATAAATAAGTAAAACTTAAAAATTTACTTTTGGTTTTGATAAAAGTAAATCTCATTCATTTCATTGTATACCCTGAATTGATTAAAATATTACTAAAGTTTCCTTAAAGCTTGATGACACAATTCCCCTAAGGTTATAAGAAAAGATTGATTAAAAAAAATAAATTCAGGGATTTTTCTTAGTTTTGTTTTGCTTATTTCCAACTAAATATCTTCCATGGATATAGTTACTTATAAATAGTCACCTTGTATGAACTTCTGCGACATTATCATGTGTTATATTTTAGCATGTGTATATTTTTATTTGGAACATGTTTTTCCTAAATTTTTGTTCATAATTCATTTGTCTTATCATTAATATTTCTTGATAAAAGCATTCTATTTCCTCCAGTATTTTGGAATTTCTGGCCACTGAAAGGGTTATAATTTCCTATAATGCAGCATACTCATTTACAATAAACTAATGCTTTCTGTCTCAGGTACAAAAATGTAACAAACTAGACAAAAGCAGATGTCTCTGAAGATGTTCCTCAGATTCCAGCTATGTTTATGATCCAAAATAAAGTAGAAGTTTTGTTTTCTAAGTGGGTTATTTTATTAGTAATAAAATATCTTGAACTTGGAAATTATATTTATTTATACAAGAAATCAAAAGAAACATACTTTAACAGATGCTATATTTTAACAAATAGTCCCCCCATAAAGAATAATTCCCTTTATATAATGTTTTTAGCTAGTCCTTAGATGTTTGTATTAGAGCCTTTTTGTTGTCCCCAGTAATATAATGTATCATTTAACATAATAGAGTTGTTTGCATATTGCTGATTCTTTTTGAGAAAACATATTCTTGACAGAAAACTTAAAAGCTAGTATCATTTAAAATGTAAACTTGCAAAGCTAGTCCCATGAAAGACTCTGTATATCTTCACTGTGATCGCAAAATTCTAAAAAGAATATATACGATAACTGAGGTCTAGTCCAGAAAAAAAAATATGAAGATTCAATACAGGCTAATGAAATTTAAAATGGCAATTTTTATTTGGCTAATACATAAAACAATTCATACTTACATGCAGAGATTGCATCACACTTTTAATGTGTTTACATCAAGAAACTAAAATTTAAACAGGAAGATTATCACAGTATAAGAACTGTAAAAAATTAATAAACAGAAACCTCAATTAAAGATTTGGGAGACCAGCAGGGGGAGCTCTCACACCCTGTGACAATAGTGGAGTCTAATAGGAAGAAGGATTCCTCTTCTTTCCTGGCAAGGACTCAACCAATGAAAAGCCATGGACTCTTCGTTTACTATGGTCCTCCCAACTTCCTTTTCCCCTCTTTAGCGTTTGCCTTCCCTTGTCTGTGGGGACTTGTACATTGCACACTATGGTTGCAGACCCTGAATTATGATTCTCTGCTGATCCCAAATTAACCCATCTTTGTTGGAGAAATATCTGGCATTCTATTTTTTTTCAAGTCAACAGTACAGATTCTTGCCGTATCTCAAAGGAAAAAAAAAAAAGTTTAAAACCAAATCAAACACTAAAATAAATCAAAATACAAAAAAAGAAATCCAGAAAAGCTTGACTTTTTGTTTATGATGATTCAGTTTTAAGTGTATTGATAACATTTTTTTTAAAAAGGGGAAAAAAAAAACCCTCAGAAAAACTTCTAAGTGCATGTTTCCAAAATAAAATGGCAACAGAATCTTGAGATAGGCAACTTACTACTTTTTTCTTTGTATGTAGATCATTTTCATTATTTTTTCATTTTGCATGAAATTTAGAATTAAATTCTAATATAAGGGATCAAAAAACTTATAATGCATTTCTATTAAATGAATAGAAATTCCTTTCTCCTTCATAGCCCTTAAAGTGTAAATTAAATGTATGGAAATGGAGTAATTTTCTTTTCTCTTTCTTCACTTTATGTGAAACTGTGAGGCCAAAAAGAACTTAAAATATTTAACAACATAAATAATATTGTATTAATTAGCAGATTCATAAAGCGTCAGTCTTTGGGGACAAGTTCTCAGGGACCATTCTACTACAATCTTTTAAAGTACTGTGAACCTCTCTTGACATATTTAAGGTGATGATTTTTGGATATTTTATGTATTCATTCATCCCTTAACTTGAATTTTGTTTATTAAAAATTATTAAAATATAGTACCTGTCTCAATCTCTCTACACAGTAAAAGAGATATAACAATATAAACATTTAAAATATAATGTGTTGGGTTAAAAAAAATGGATCTATGTATACCATGCAGCAGTACGCTTAAAAAGGAGGAGGTTACATTGACTGATGTTTAGGGAGTTGTACACTATTGTTTCTAAAGTGCGATGAATTCACCAGGCAGTTTGAAAAAACAAGATATGTGGGCAATGGGAGTGGCATGGCTGGGACTGTATTATGTGTTTAGAGAACTTTAAAAGCATGCTACTGATGGTTCACTGAGTTAAGCGGTAGAAATGTTTCAAATAAAAATCTGGAGTTGCATGCAAGTTCCACATAATTTCTTTATTCACCTGTTCAACAAACATCCAGTTAGCTACACAGGTTTGGGGGAGGGGTCAAATGATGAATAAACTGAACATGGATTGTTCTCACAAAACCTACAGCCCAATGGATAAAAAAGCTTATTCAAAAATGCGCGTAAAATGTGAAAGGGCTATTGTAGAGAGAGTAGCCAGTCTGGTTATTTGTTGTTGAGTAACAAACTTCTCCTAAGCTTAGTGGTTAAAAACAATTTATTTTTATTATTATTATTATCATCAGCAGCAGCATTATTCTCCTTGTTTTTTTGACTTGAATCAAGTAAGTGATTCTCTCACACAGTTGCAGCCAGATATTGGAAGGGGCTGAATCAACTGAAGGCTCAATTGGGCTGGAAATCCAAAATGGCATTTGGTACTGAGTTGCTGTCTGGGAGCTTAGCTGGAGCTGTTGACAAGCACACCAATGTGCGGCCTCTCCATGTGGCTTGGACCTCTCACAGCATGGAGGCTGGGTTCTGAGAGTGAGCATTCCAAAACCAGGAAGCAGAAAAATACCCAACTATGTAAAATGTATGCCTTGAAATGCCATATACTATGGGTCAAAACAGTCTCTTAATCTGCCCAGACTCAAGAAGATGGAAAAATACTTATTTTTAGAAAATGAAATCTGTTCCAGTAAACATATAATTTATTATTCAAGTAGGGTTACCTTTGACAAGGTGAGTACAGTTTTCTATTTTTACACCTAATTTATAATTCCCTATGATTCTGACAACCCTTGCCACCTAGTGACTTAGTGGCTTCTTGAATCTTGCTGGATATGCCATGAACCATAGCACTGCAGGCTGGTATATTAAATGGAGAGAAACAAAATAGAAGACTGTCTCTTACTGCAAGGAGTAAGATGTCCTTAACCATTTGTAACTGAGCATTGCAGGCTGATATATCAAATGGCCAGAAATAAAACAGAAGATTCTCTTTTACTGCAAGGGATAAGATGTCCTTAACCGTGTGTAACCAAGCATTTTGCTTTAGTAACATGCCCTACATACTGACCTTGAAAGGGAAGCATTAGTTATGTTGCTTTCAGAATGGATCCAGAGAGCAGAGCTATCACCAGTCATTTTCTAGTGATACTCTGTTTACTGAATATGCATTTCAGTTACTACTAGATGATTACCTGGAAGTAACTGAAAATAAAATTTAAATGTTTTTCTAACCTACTGAGGCTATTTTAATACAAATTTCAAAATAATATTTCATTTACAAAAAGAAAAATTAAGAGATATGCTAAACCAGCCAGGAAACTTGGAAAACAGGCACAAATTAGGATTATCCTGGGCAATCCAGAATATGGTCACCCTAAAGGATATATGGACACAATACTAAATAAGTACACAGAGAAAAAGCTACTGAAATTTAATGGAGGACACAGAAGGATTTTCTGACAAGCTAAGCAGTTTTAACTTTATCCTCAGGCTATGTACAGTTCAAGCATGAAAATACAAAATCAGATTGGCACTTCAGAATCATAACTATGTAAATAAAGGAAATGGCTTGGAGCGAGTATATACAGAGTGATAAAAGAACAATGAGGAAGCTATAACTATTTTCAAGACAATATGATATTAGAGGAATGTATGAAATAAAATGTTAGCAATAAGGATGAAGGATATTATTTAATCAAAATCTAGAATAAAGAATTATAAGACATAATTACCAAACATTTAGCATGGTACTATCATACCACCTTTAACATAATTTAGTTTTAAGCTAACTTTCAATTTAATGAATGATGGCATTAGAAAATTAGAAATTCCAGTTTTCTTGATCAGAGATTTAAGCTCCAACTGTCCTTCAGAGCCCCTGACTGTTAACATTGGATATAATCCACAACCACCAACAACAAAAAATTGATATTTTTAATCAAAGCTAATTACTGAAAAGTCAACTCATAATAATTTCAGCAAAAAGTTCCAGTAAAACATATATTCTCGAATGTTTTGCATCAAAAAGGATTGTCTAAAATGATATCAAAGTGGTGTATTTTAAAGACTTTCATATAGAAAGCAGGCTAACTAAGGCATTAGAAGGCTGATGCTTGTGCATCACTTTTTTTAGGGAAATCATGGTCTATTTGGAGGTAGGGTGATTTTAATTTGTTTATTTTCTTGAACTTGATATTTTTGAGTACGAGATGTGAGGAAATTTAAACAATCCTTTCTTGAGGTTGGCATGCTAACGTACACACACTGTTTCTTTACAGTCTATAAGGGAGATTATACACTAGCTTAGAGGAATGCTAGAATAACAAGAATGGGCAGCAAGGAATATGTCACACATGTGGACTAACCACATGTCACCTCTATGGGGCTAGGCCACTTCTTGTTCTAATATAATTCAAAATTTCATTGTGATTGTATTGGCATTATATATCAGTACCCTGGATAATGTCTATAACACATTTTGATCATCACTGTGTAGGGATTTAAGAGCAAGGGCTCTGGTGCCACACAGCATGAGATTGAATCCGAGGTCCTCCATGTTCAAAAAGTATGGATGAGCTAACTTCTCTAACAACTTTCTTACCTGTTAGTCAGGGATACCAATAGTCCCTGCTGTAAAGGATCTGTTAAAAATTAAATGAGTTGATAAATATAAAACACATAGAATGCAGAATGGCTTAGAGATAGATTAGGGAGATAAACTATTTTGTCATCCAGACAGGGACGCCTTGAGAAAGAAAGGGTAAACTGAGAACTGAGACTGTTGTAGGCAAAAAGATTCACCTAATTAAACGTTACTACATGTGTTTTGTGGTGTTAATCTCCTGTGAATCAACCTTTATTTCATGTACACAAGCAACAAACAGTGTTTGTACCAGACACTGTTTTGTGCTGGTGATAACAGCAGTCTTCAAAACACAAACTCTGCTGCTGTCACGGGATGGTGATAGATTTCAACAATTGTACAAAGTATTTACTTACAACTGTAATCATTCTAAGAGGAAATAAGATCATGCACAATGTTTAGAAACACAAAACAAAAATTACACATACCACAAAAATGAAGTAAAATGAAATTAATAACCCAATTTGCATTAACGATTTAAAGTTCCATGTTTTTATAATCAGGAGTTTTAATGTGTTCTTAGGTATTGTGTGCTGAATGTAGTGCATGAAAGAAAATGTTAATTAAATGGGAAAACAGGTGGCTTGTTTCACAAAACAGAGCTTTTAAAAATTGTTTACTGGGCTTCCCTGGTGGCGCAGTGGTTGGGAGTCTGCCTGCCGATACAGCGGATGCGGGTTCGTAACCCGGTCCGGGAAGATCTCACATGCCGCGGAGCGGCTGGGCCCGTGAGCCATGGCCGCTGAGCTGAGCATCCGGAGCCTGTGCTCCGCAATGGGAGGGGCCACAACAGTGAGAGGCCCGCGTACCGCAAAAAAAATAATAAATAAAAATTTGTTTACTTTTAAGTCATGAATTAATGAATTTGTATTGATTCCAGCATGTGGTAAAGAAATCTATTTGAAATAAAGACAGTTTAGTTATTAGTGCTAACAAAACATTAAACCATTTACATGGATATGCCTCTAGGTTTTCAATAATTTTTAATTTTAACTAATGCAATTAATTTACAATGCACAAATAACATTCAAATATTGACACTGACTTAAATGTGTGGTGGTATTATGAGATTTAGGAATTATAAGACACCATACTCTCTTGTTAATCAAATTGGGGAATGCAAAAACAGAAACAAAACAAAATACTCTGCTCAATTATTTTATGTTTTTTTCTGGGAAACATTTGGCACATGCATTGTACAAATTTCTACTGCTAATCATAGAAGTGGAACGACTTTCATATTATTGAATTTATTATAGGAACATTTCTTCTGTCAGTCTTGAAAAAAACTTCATAACTCTTAGCTAGTAGGAAATCTAGCAGTCTAATTTGAGTCCTGAAAAAGCTTGTTCTTAGCCACTTATGTCTCCATCTATATGTCTATATCTATCTATATATCTTTATATCTTGGTTGAGAGGTGGAAAATTACTAGCTCTGAGAAGGAAAATGTGTGCACGTGTGTGTGTGTGTGTGTGTTTGTTGAGTGAGTACAGTTAAGGAATGAGAATAAGCAGTAAGTCAGGAATTTATTCTTTTTGTTCTGAAGGCTTATTGTCAGTGGTTAAGCAACAAGAGACATAAAGAATAAACAAGGTGAGAGTGCAAGTCAATGGAATTTTCTGTCAGGAAGGAGTGAGTATGGAATCTATCATGACCGTATTCTTCCACTAACTCCTGTCCATCAAGAATGGAACAAGAGGGCTTCCCTGGTGGCGCAGTGGTTGAGAGTCCGCCTGCCGATGCAGGGGACATGGGTTCGTGCCCCGGTCCGGGAGGATCCCATATGCCGCAGAGTGGCTGGGCCCGTGAGCCATGGCCGCTGAGTCTGCGCGTCCGGAGCCTGTGCTCCGCAACGGGAGAGGCCACGACAGTGAGAGGCCCATGTACCGCAAAAAAAAAAAAAAAAAAAAAAAAAAATTAGAAAAAAAAAGTAAAGCACAATTGGTGGAGTGACTCGCACTGCAGACTGAACTATCAACAAGTACTTATGGCTCTGGTCCCTGCTCAAAAGTAGTTGTGTTATGGGCTTTCTCAGTAAATGGTTCAAAGCAACACACACGTATTTGATAAAGGTTACCTCTATAAATCTAAGAGGCTCAGAATTATGGCACTTCTTTCTGAGGTGCTGGGTACCTGATTCTCTGGGACTTAATCCCACCTTCTGGTAGACATATTGTCCTAAGAGGTTACATTGACATTTGCTAATTTTTACTTACAAGCTCCAGTCAGCATGATTAGCACCAACTGAATGACACACCATGATAAGTTGGGCAATAGCAAAAGATTGAGATAACAGTGAGCCTGATTTTGCCAGGGACCTGTAGAACTACAATAATCCTGAGCTTAGACAGTAAAGTTGTACTGATGTCCTTATAATATGAGACTACATGGCTTCTGCTGGCATTTCCTATTTGATAAAGAGGAGAAAACATTTGTATATCAAAGACAAAGGTTTGGTTTGTTGGGTCCAGTAAATATAAAATAACTAGCACAGCAGGTGGAAATGAAGTCAACATCTGATAAAAATAACATTAATACACACTCATTTATCAATATCTGTTTTTCTTTAGAAGTAAAACAGAAAAATTCAGAGAAAGTGATAGGAAATACTTCTACATTTTTCATGTCTCTCAGTGTGGCAATCATATTTGCAATCTGTCAGCTATGCAATATTGCTTTTGGTTTATTCTTTTGTTAGGACAGGAAAGTACCAAGGGCTTCCACTTTTCCTTTTTTTCTATAATAAACCCTAACCTATGGTTCAGGGATCTGACATAGAAATTCTGCCACTTGTTTCCCAGCTATGGATTTAAGAACAGGAAAATAGTAAAATGTATGTTTGTGGGCATATTGAGACAGATTTAGATAAACCTCTTCATTTGTAATTTGATCTCCTGTGTTATTTATGAATTTATTTCCTCTCAGCTCCATATTTACCTGTCATTATGTTCTGCATTAATCAATAGTATTTATTAAAGCAACTTTCCTTTAAGGGAGCATAGTGTTAAGCTCTCAGTAAAGGGCACTGGAGGGACATGGGAGGTAGATGATATTGTTCAGATCTTTTGACTATTACAAATCCATTCAAACATTTCTATCACTGTAAGTGATAAAAGAGAAATTATATATTAATTAATATTAAGGCTAACTACTAGAAATATCAGGCTAACTACTAGAAAAACTCCTCTGTGGCAGGAACTAACTCAATGAATCTAAACACTCTGGTTGGTCTGGCTTTGTCCAACACTACATACCTTCCTCTATGAGATAACGCCTGAGAATTTTTTTCTCAGAAATTTGCCTTAGGTTCTGCCAACATAAATGGTAAAAACTTTGCAGTACTTTAATAGGTATTATATCTCCTTCCAAGAAAGGTTTTGTCTTCTCCTTGGATGATTTAATTATTTTCCTCTATTTATCCAGATCTAGTTGGGTCTGGATGAAATGAGAGGTAGTGGGGTGGGTCTTGAGGAAAGCTGGTATCTGTGTGCAAGCAAACGTCCCTTTGTGGAATTGTACAGATTTTCTGAGTAAGGGGAGACTGGTCTCCTCAGATGAGAAGAGAATGGTGTCGGCTGAGAAGGGAGGCACAGTGGGATAGGGTGATTTAATACAGTTAGATTCATTAGAATTTACCCCAAGTGCCTGCCATCCAGTCTCCCAAGTTTTCTCAACTACTTAAATTTAGTATAAATGACCTTCAAGGCTGTGCATTATACTCATTTTATAACTCTTTATAGTGCAGTCACAGATATTTGGATTGGAAATTGGATACATTGACCCAGGAGAAGATTATTTCAAGTCAGTCATAGGAGAGCTCTGGTTTTCCTACCTGGTCCAGAATTGAAATTTAAAATAATTTTCTGTCATTTACTTTCTGTAAGTTCTCCAGTATAATCAGAGGCTGTCATCACCCCACAGTCACTTAATCATTATTTCCAGTATGTCATTCTATAGCTCAGGCAGTTTCATCTCCTAAGTCGGTGCTTTCTGTAAGAACATCATTCCAGCCAATAATAAGTTATAATTTAAGTAAATATTTTGCTACTGCACTCTCCTTGCCTATCCAAACCTAATTTATCACTGATGATGACTCTTACTGACCTGAAATCAAACCAGGTCATACATGGAGTTCCAAATTTCTGCATATGCTCTCTTCTGTGAAAATATTTCAAACACTTAATACTTTATCAGGAAAGATTCAAATGGGAAAACAGAAGTTTACACTATGCATTTCAAATAAGAAGGATTTAATACAGGAATTTTGATGATTAAAAGCTATTCCAAAGAATGGTCAGAGAGGGTATTTCTAGGTTTCAATTATTGGACACTGTAGGAATCAGAGGAAACAATGATGCATAGTGTCAGTTGCTTTCAACACCAGAAGTAGATGATTATTATTAGTAGAAAGATGCCTAAAAGCCAAGGACAATACCTGAATTTTTGCCTTATCATAAAGCAAATACACCTGTCCACAGTGTCAACTAGACAAATAGGTTTTCATTCTCTTTTTCTTTCAAAACTTTATATGAGTACTTTTCAATAGCAACATTTAACCTGAAGCTTGATTTTTAAGAGTCTAAGAAATGAAGGTTTAGGGATTTTAGCCCTTATGGTACAAGAGAAGGCATATAAGGGCAGAAGGATAATATCTAGCTCAGAGAGACATTGATTGTTTTGAGCAGATGATGTTTTAGTCTGTTTTGGCAGCTGCAAGAGAATATCATACACTGGGTGGCTTATAAAGAACAGAAATTTATTTGTTACAGTTTTGGAGGCTGAAAAGTTCAAGATCAAGGCACTGGAATATCTGGTATTTAATGAGGACCCAGTTCCTAGTTCATGGACATCCATCTTCTTGCTGGGTTTTCACACAGTGGAAGGGACGTCTCTGGGATTTCTTTTATAAGGGCACTAATCCCATTCATGAGGGCGCCATCCTCATAACTTGATCATCTCCTAAAGGCCCCAAGTTGAAATACCATCACACTAAGGATTAATTTTAAAAATGGGAAGTTTTGGAGGACAGAAACATTCAGTCTATAGCAGGTGAGTTCTATATTCTAAATAATCCAAATTCTAAAATGATCAGTCTATTTGCTGTGCTGAAAGTAGACAGGAGGAGCATAAGTAAAGAATCAGTGAAGCCAGGAGGAATTTCTTTCACTACTCAAGGAAAGGAACGAGATAATGGCAATTTGCTTCAAGATGGCAGTGGTGAAGTTGGTGAGAAATATTCAAATTCTGGAAATATTTTGAAGGTGAAGCTGTGGTGAACCACAGTTCATCCTGTGGGTGAACTGGATGTGGAGTTTAAGGGAACAGGTGAAGTCAAAGAACATCGCTATGCTTGAGCACTAAAGGATTGAGTTGCCATTAATGTGGATAGGAAAGACTGTAGATAGAGTTTATTGAGGAATAATACAACAACTTTAGTTTGTATACTATGAGAAGTTTTTAAAATATATTAGTAAGCATGTTGAGTAAATGGTTGAATATTTCAGTCTGGAGTTTTGAGTGTATAACTTGGGATTCACTGACATATAGATGTATTTAAAATCATGAGACAGATGAAATAGCCACAAATAGTGGATACATTTTTAGTGAAGACAAAAGAAGACTGAAGCTCAGGATATTCCACACTTAAAATCTTGGGAAAAGAAGAGAATCCAACAAGGTAGGAAGGAAATCTTAAATCAAAGGGGGGGGGTAAAGAGTGAATCACTGAAGACAGAGAGACCAGCTATGTTAAACACTACTAATAGGGCATGTCAGATAAGGGCTAAAAACTGACTTTTCCACTTAGCTATACAAAGATGATTATTAAAATTGTTAAGAAAAAAATATGAAAAAAAATGTAGCCAAATGTGTGACTGAAAGGATTTGGGTGAGAATGGGAAGATGAAAGGCTAGGTAGAAGTAAAAGAGGTTTTGGATTTTTTCCAAATTTCCTCACATAAAACACACACATGTGTGCGTGTGCACACACACACACACACACACACACAGATATCACCTTCAACAAACTAGACGGATTGTCATGAAATACAGAATATAATTTTATGGGGTCAAACCACTGATATTAGTAGGACCAATGTAATATGACAGCTATGTGTGAGAAAGAAAAGGGAACAAAATTGGGATATTTTGATAGTCCTAATAGCTTAAAACCTAGAAAATACCAGCTAATATTCACTTTACCAAAAGGAAGATTACCTAATAAGCATGGAGGAATAAGAAGGTATAGGAATGCAACAGCCAAAACTAGGAGTCGTCTTCCTAAAATTCCTTTTACTGATTAATGTCAGAGGGCCAAGAAATACTAGTACTTATGGCGGTGGACTGGTTCTCAGAGATCTTAGAAATATTCAATGGAAGATACCTTTAAGAAAAACAAAATTAAAAAAAAAAGACGCTCGTTAGGGTAGAATAAAACTTCAACAAAGATAGAAAACTGAGGTACATTCAAGAGAAGTTTGAACACCAATAGGAAATGCAAGTAGAGAAAACAGACAAGACTCGGAAGGATTTGGGTAGGCTCATAAAGGGAATACGTTAATAAAGGTCACAAGTGTTGGTGAGCATTTGGTTATTTGGTTGGATATAATATATGAATACATAAATATAAGTTAGCTGTCAACCTTTGTCACCTTTATAAATATCATTAATATGCCTCATGTTTTAGATTCTTAAATCCTAATATGAAGACTTAACCATTTATACTCTGCATATCTAGTATTAAATTATTATACATTATCTATTAAGTATAAATTTGCTTCTCTCTAGAGGCATTGATGTTAAACCAAAAATATTTTCCAGCTATGCATGATGAAATCACACTCTTCTGTTCCTACAGTGATTATGTTCTTAAGATTCTAAACATAAGGACAGAAAAATATTTCCTCACATCATCAGAAGGTAATGGATAGACTTGAATATAAAATTTTACAACTTTAAGGCCTTAACTTGATTCTTTTGTAATAAAGATAAAATCTTTTAAAATATAGAAAGTTTGAAAGTGGTTGCTTCTATTTCCAGCACTGTAATGTATGAACTTGCAAATAAATAAGAAAATTTAAACAGTGATTTTACCATTGATTACTATCAAGAGAGCATTCTGCAATTCATAAATCTAAGTGAGGCCTATTTTGCAACTTGTCATCTTTTGTAAATCAACATTTTCTTTGTAAAAAATAGAGTACATTGGAAGTACAAAACAGCAAAGCATATTTTAACCTATCTAAATGTGTGATAAATTGTACTTTTCTATTTGAAGTAGATAAAATGAACATTTATCAGAAATATAACTTAGTTGTAGCTACAGGACATTCATGCATACTTTCTAAATAAGACTACCATTGATTTGGACAGATCAAATGAATATAAATCATGACTAAACATAATCATCTAGTCCTTGGCATGATTAAATACTTTGGGGTTATGATTTATTTAGCTTACATACTTAGATATTTTACTTTTAAACATATGTTGTGATATCAATCTAACTGGAATAATTTACTATCTCCTTCTCTTTGCTAAGAGAAAATGAAGGAAACCTAATTTGATTTCTTAATACAGGGGGTGCTTGCCTGTACAAAGGGGTCAGAAAAATGTGATGTATACTATTTAATGTGTAGTAGGCTCCAAGTTGAAGTAAGAAAGAAACCAATTACTACTTTATACAATAATACAATTCTTGAATTGCTAAGGAAAATAGAGATATCTAGCTAATTTCTTGATACTGTACTGGCCCTCAAAATGAATGTCTTTGCTTGAAAGACATACGTGTTGAAAAAAATTAATATTAAAGAAACAATCATGCTTTCATTTGGCAAGTTTTTGTAAACTAGAAAGGAAATATGACTGTTTCTAGGCTTGACCATGGTTTTCAGTGGACTTTAGTAAGCAACAGTGATCTTAATACTCAATGCCAGGGCTACTATAGAGAATGAAACAGTCAGGATAACAAGCACAGAACAGAAAATACAGACAGATCCAGAAATTAAGATATTGTCCTGTAACCAAGGGTGAAGATTCACTTCGAGACAATGGAAGATGATTTATTAAGGAGAGAAGGAGAACTACTTAGAAAATGAAAAATAAAATGAGTATCTTCAAGAGAACCTTATGACTACTTTTATCCTTCCTTCCCTTGAGAACCCTGAGGAATCCTTATTTTAGTAAGAGCCTTCACATGGTAATGTTAACATTTAGGGTATATGGGTAAAGGGTGTACGGGAATTAATTCTCTGTACTATCTTTACAAATTTTTTCTAAGTCTGAAATTATTTCAAAATGAAAGTTAAAAATTGAAAAATATACAAAACAAAAAAACCCAAAATTACCATTTCACATGATATTTGCCTTAGAAACTGTTCACAGCCTTTAGTTATATATACCATAGATATGGTGCATATATGTTTATGAATGTTATATCCTCTTTTGTATTGATCCCTTTATCATTATATAATGCCTTTCTTTTTCTTTTATTAGAGACATCGTTTTAAAGTCTACTTTGTTGGATATAACTATTGTTACCCCAGCTTTCTTTTTGTTTCCAATTTGTGTGGAATATCTTTTTCCATCCCCTCAGTTTCTGTCCGTGTGTTTTTTTAGAACTGAAGTGAGGCTCTTGTAGACATCATATAGATGGGTCTTTATTTTTTTTAATCCAATTAGCCGCCCTATGTATTTTGATTGGAGCATTTGGTCCATTGTCATTTAAAGTGATTACTGATAGGTATATACTTATTGCCATTTTGTTACTTCTTTTCTGGTTGTTTTTGTAGTTCTCTGGGTTTTTTTCTTCTTTTTTTAGTCACTTTCCTTATGATTTGATGATTTTCTTCAGTGTTATGTTTGCTTTTTTCTCTCTTATATTTGTGTATCTGTTGTAGGATTTTGATCTGGGGTTAGCATGGAGCTTCTGTATGTTAACTACATTTACTTGTTTTAAACTGATAGTCACTTAAGTTCAAACACATTCTAAAAGTTCTACATTTTTTACTCTTTCCCCTAACTTTTTATGTTTATGATGTCACATTTTACATCTTCATGTCTATCCCTTGTTTATTGTAGTTATAGTTGATTTTACAGTTTTTGTCTTTTAACCTTCTTATTAGCTTATTAAGTGGTTGATCCACAGCCTTTACTATGTACTTGCCT
The DNA here is from genome assembly GCF_964270905.1 of Leucopleurus acutus. Classification (NCBI taxonomy): domain Eukaryota; kingdom Metazoa; phylum Chordata; class Mammalia; order Artiodactyla; family Delphinidae; genus Leucopleurus; species Leucopleurus acutus. The sequence continues at coordinate 156,339,585 of NC_139145.1, forward strand.
TTACCAGTGGGATTTTTCCCTTCCTATAATTTCTTATTTTTTTGTAGCATTTTCTTTTTCATTTAAAGAAGACCAGTTAACACTTCTTGTAAGATCAGTTTAGTAATAAATTGAGCTCTTTTCATTTTTGCTTGTCTGAGAAGCTCTTTCTCTTTCAATTATGAATAATAACCTTGTTGGATACAGTATCCTAGTTTGTAGGTTTTTTTTCTTTCAGCACTTTAAAGATATCATGCTACTCCCTTCCGGCCTGCAAAGTTTCTGCTGAAAAATCAGCTAATAGGCTTATGGGGGTCCTTTGTATGTGTCTCTTTGTTTTTCTCTTGCTGCCTTTAAAATCCTCTTTAACTTTTGCCATTCTAATTATGATATGTCTTGGTGTGGGTCTCTTTGGTACACCATGTTTGGGACTCTCTGTGCTTCCTGTACCAGGAAGTCTGTTTCCTTCTTCAACTTTGGGAAGTTTTCAGCCATAATTTTTTCAAATACTTATTTTACCCCCTTCTCTCTCTCTTCTCCTTCTGGGACCCCTGTAAGGCAAATGTTAGTACTTCTGATGTTGTCTCACAGGTCCCTTAAACTATTCTCATTTTTTAAAATTTATTTTTCTTTTTGCTGTTCTGATTGGGTGATTTCCATTATTCTGCCTTCCAAATTGCTTCTGTGTTCTTTTGTATCATCCAATCTGCTATTAATTCCCTCTAGTGTATTTTTTACTTCAGTTATTATATTCTTCTGCTCTGACTGGTTATCTTTTATACATTCTGTTTCTCTGTTAAAATTCTCACTGAGTTCATCTATTCTTTTCTCCCATTCAGTTAGCATTCTTATTACTATGCTCTGAACTCTTTATCACATAAATTATTTAACTCTGTTTCATTAGAGGATTTTTCAGGTTGTTGTGGGTTTTTTTTTTGTTTGTTTGTTTTTTTGTATGTGGGCCTCTTACTGTTGTGGCCTCTCCCGTTGTGGAGCACAGGCTCTGGACATGCAGGCTCAGTGGCCATGGCTCACGGGCCCAGCCACTCCGCGGCATGTGGGATCTTCCTAGACCAGGGCACGAACCCGTGTCCCCTGCATCGGCAGGCAGACTCAACCACTGCACCACCAGGGAAGCCCTTTCAGGTTGTTTTTTCTTTTCTTGTTCTTTCATTTGAAACCTATTCCTCTGTCTTTTCATTTTCTTGAACTCTCTCTGTCTCTATGAAATTTGGTGAAACAATTATGTATCCCAGTCTTGAAGGTGTACCATTGTGTGGGAGTATCCCTATGAAATCTGTGTGTGCCCAGTGGCTTTGGTGGGAAAGTTGGATCTGAGTTGAGTAGGGGCTGCATCTTCCCCCGAGATGTGCGGCCATCCACCACCTTTGTAGAAGGTAGGGCTGGAGTTGGAGGGGTTAAAGTCAGAGTCAAGTGCAAGCTGAGTTTTTCCTATGCTCAATGGACATCACTGCCCTCTAAGGGGTAGGGGCATGGCCCGAGGGGCTGAAACAGTAACTCTGACAGAGTTGGGCTTCTCCTGGGTGTGATGGAAGTCTCTGTCTTGGTTTGGGATGTGGCCAGGGCCCGAGGGCTTGAGGCTGAATTTCTGTGCTCCTTTCATTTTTTCCCTAGAATGTATGCCTTGGTTAGAGGCTGGGTTGGAGAAGGAGGGGTTGGTGCCACAACACTGAGCTGGCTCCCCACCCCCACCTCCGCCCACATATGCACAGTGATGTGTGATGCAGCAGTGGCCCTTTGCCCTGGCGATAGCTAGCCTAGCTCCCTTCTGAGAGTGTCGGCAGGGATGGGCACTCTGGAGGTGGCAATCTCCACCCTAGAGTTAGTCTCAATCCCTCCTGGGTGTGTGCACCAAAGCACCTGCTGGCAATGGTTGCGTCCATCCTGGTCAGAGACAGGGCCAGGGTCCGAGACAGTTCCATTCTGTCCATGCGCACACACTCTTGTTGGCAACCTGTTTCCTGCAAGTATGTACATTTTTGATGGCAAAGACAGCCTCCGCCTTGGTGGGGAGCAGCACCCACCAGAGCAAGAGGGCTGGCGCAGGAGCCCAGTGCTGGCTGGGAGGTGCACTGGGTCCTGGCAAACCAGCCATAGCCCCAGGCATCTTTCAATCTGTTGCCTCTGCACTGTAATTTGGAGTAAGCAAGACCGTGTGTGTGCTCTTGAAGAGTGGAATCTCAGTTTCTCACAGCTGTCCGGTGTGAGAAACCAGCTAATGGGGCTCTTCTTCCTGGTGTCAGACCCTAGGGCTGGGGTGCCTAATGTGTAGCTCTAACCCCTTGCTCCCTCAGAACCCCTAAGCCTGTGATATTCTCCCTCTTTTCTGTGTCCCCTCATTAGCAGTGCTGGTCCTCACCAGATCACTTCTCCACCCTCCTTACCTGATGCAGTGTGGATTTTTTTTTACAGCCCTTGTTGTAGAAGAGCTATTCTGCTAGTCTACAGGTCGATTTCGGTAAGAGTTGCTTTATATGTAGTTGTAGCTTAGATGTGTCCCTGATGTTAGGTGAGCCCAAGGTCCTCCCACTCCACCATCTTGATCTCTCTCTGATCCACAGATAACTGTAATTAATTAATTTATTTGTTTTGGGTTGTGTGTGTGTTTATGTCTATGCCTGTTTTGGTTTGAGTCTCGTCTCTTTCCCTTACATAGATGGCATTTAAATAAAAGCCTCATATCATACTTGCTGTTTGAGAGAGCGCTCATCATACCAAATCTTCCATAAAAATCCAGTTATTTTGACTGGTACACATAACCTCACCTTTACAAGCATTTGTCTTTTTCATACTGTATGCCAGGTATTAATGTTAGATTACTGAAAAATAGCAATAACAAATTTGGTGAAAATTTCTCCAATCCTATGTTTTTCTTAAAAGAATAACCAAAATAAATGCAATAATATCACGCAGTTGTACAAACAATAGCTATGAACAGTATATGTTTATGCATATATGCATATGTGCATGTATATATGCACATATGCATATATATACATATATAATTTATCACATATATGTATATCTATCCTTTTTTTTTTTTTTTTTTTTTTTTGCGGTACACGGGCCTCTCACTGTTGTGGCCTCTCCCGTTGCGGAGCACAGGCTCTGGACATGCAGCCTCAGCGGCCATGGCTCACGGGCCTAGCCGCTCCGCGGCATGTGGGATCTTCCCGGACCGGGGCATGAACCCATGTCCCCTGCATTGGCAGGCGGACTCTCACCAACTGCGCCACCAGGGAAGCCCTATCTATCATTTTTAATCAGTCACTCTTTATGAATTGAAATAGATCCCCTATTCTCTGAAGACTGCCTTTGATACTGACTCAATTTTTTTGGCTGAGTAAATCACATTGCAATTATCCCTCTGACTTAGTGGCTACTAGCATAAAATGAAGCATTTGAAGGTTACACTGTACCTGCCAAAGGGAAAAACAGCCCTACTTTTTTGCATGTTTAATTTTATTACTTTTCTATAATCATTTTATGGCAATAATGCTTAGGTAAATGTATTCCTTTGAGGTGAAAATTATACATTTTAAAATGGAATAGCTGATCTGAAAAGTAAGTTTCTTTGAGAAAAATTGAAGTGGCCTATAAAATGCTATATATTGGTTAAGAAAGAATTTAATTTAGATTGTTTAAGTATTATTTATAGTCTGTCCTTCACTTGACTTTATCAATAAACTCTTCCTCAAAACGTAGAATATCATTTCCTAGGAGTGCCAAAATCTATATAACAAGCGTTATTGACCAATGTGGTACTGTACAAAGCATCTAGTATATATAGTTTGCAGAATATTTTAAAGACAGTATATTAAGAGACTATCTTTGTAATTTTTTACTCAATGAAAGTACTCCTGTGTTTTTCAAGGCTTTTTCTTTCTTTTTGTCATTACTTTTCTTCTCATTTAATTCTTTCTTTTCTTCTTTCCTTTATACTTAATTGAACTATATGTGATTTGAATATTTCTTTTTATTATGCTCTGGGAAGAAACAAAGGAGTTTTTAAATATCAAACTGGGAATATATACACACACAGATAAAAATCAATTAGATAGATAGATAGGCAGATAGATAATTATTGAGATTTGACCAACTTTACAGGCGGATCTAGAAATATTATGTGCAAGGCACAGTTCATATGTATATGCTAAGTCTAGGTATGACATTTACTCATTTCTCCCCCAATCATCCATCCATTCATTTATTTTATTAAAAAAACCCTGGGGTTATCTCATATGTACCAAGCACTGTGTTGAACCCCGGAGAACAAAATTGCCTATAAGATATTGGTCTAAAACACTTAGATATCTATACTCCCAAGGAGGAGAAACAGGTGACTGAAACATCATAGTGTAGTGTAGAGGAAACTAATAGTTATCTTTATATAATCTTATGACTTCAAAACTGTGCCTATAGGTCTAATTATCACCTGACAAGCATTCTGCTAAGCATTTGACATATTTAGATTTAATTAACCTTCAAAACAACCTAGGACTTTGATATCATTATTTCACCTACTTTGTACTTAAGAAAAGTGAGGCACTGGAAGTTGAGTATCTTACCTAAGGACATTCAGCCAAGTAAGTGAATAATCCAAGTAAATAGGGTTCCTAGACCTACTTCTAATATGTGTGTGTGTGTGTGTGTGTGTGTGTGTGTGTGTGTGGGCTTCCCCTCACCAGCAAACAATTCTTTGATGTCAGCAGGGTGTACAAGAATTCAACTCAACTCTGACACTATCTACTGGGAGATAGAATCAGATACCACCGGTAAAAAAGGCTGTCCCATGAGATCACCCTCTGCTTGAGATGCTAGTCTCAAGCCCAGGTTGTCCCCTGTGCTTCTGACCAGCTGGCTACAAAATGGAAGTTCCAACAACCCCTCCAATTCAGGATGCCAATAGCAAGTCCAAGTTGTTACCTGCACTTCTGGCTGGCTATAAATCAGAGGTTCCCCAAATCCCCTCCTTGAGTTTGATTAATTTACAAGAGGGGCTCTCAGAACTCAGAGAAACATTTTCCTTACTAGATTACCAGTTTATTTTAAAAGAATATTAAAGGCTATAAGTCATCAGACAGATGAAGAGATACATAGGGCAGGGTCCGAAAGGAAAGAGCTTCTGTCTTTGTGTAGCATGGGGCCCTTCAGGGTAGAAGTGTTCTGTTTTCCCAACATGGAAGCTCCGGTGGTTTTAAGGAGGCTTCATTACTTGGTCATGAATAACTAAATCACTGGCCAATGGTATTTTATTCTACTTCAAGCCCCTCTCTCCTGCCTGGAAATCAAGGAGTGGGACTGAAAGTTCACAACCCTCTAATCATGTAATTCATTCTTCTGGCAACCAGCTTCCATTCTTAGGTGCTGCTAAAATTCACCTCATTCACGTAACAAAACACACATTTATCACTCTCAACACTTGAGAAGTTCCAAAGGTTTTAGAAGCTCTGAGCCAGGAATTGTGGACAAAGTCCAAATATATGTGAGAAATATATTTTGGTCATTTGAATGACTAAATATGTAAGTCTGATAAAAGGCTGATTTTTATAACTGCAGTTCCTAGTAAACAAAAACTTGCTGACAGAAAGGAACTGGCTACCATATCAGGCATTCGGTGGAAAGCTCAAGGGGATGGTGAAGTGATGAAAAACAACTGTTTCATCCATAGGGATATTTGTCAATTCTGTGCTTCACCTAGAGTCTGAAATTCCAGAGAAACTAGGAAAAGGGCCACTGCTGCAGTACAAAAAGACTAGAACATATGGGACTGGAATCTTTAAAACATATATGAAAATAGAGGGCATCCAATATCTAGATGTGTCAAACAGCCATGTAAGGCATGATTACAGCACTTATCAGATTCTGACACTAGGAACAACGAGAATCTAAAATTCTAAGTTAAATCTACACTGAAAAATAGAGAGTAATTTTCTATAGAGAAAAAGAAAATAACTTCAAGAGAAAGTGACTATGATAAACACAACCTGTATTTTGGTGGGCAGTCTAGAGAGTTCTACCCATGCAACAAGAGTGAATTAGAGTAAGACTAAGCTTTACAAAAGGGAAAAAGCCTGCTTCAACAAAACTTATTGGATTAATATGGCTAGATCATTGGCCAACATTCTTTAAATGATATCCGGAATTCTATCAAAAATTACAAACCCAATAAAGAGTCAGGCACAATAAGTGAAAATAAAACCAGAAAGCAGAAAGGTAACCTGATACACAGGTGTACTAAGTAAATAAGTAAGTAGACAAGTATTTTAACAACAATTGATAAATTTAAAAGTTTACAATAAAAGATTAAAAATATAGAAGGAAAGATATAAAATGTAAGTATAAACTGTATTTACTAAAACATTAATAAATAAAAAACTGTAGAAATGAGAATATACTTTCTGAAATTAAGAATTCACTTGAACAAAAGTTTAGAAAGCAAATGACAGGAACAATAAAATGAATGCCATAAGCATGAAAAAAAAATCAATCTGAATACAATAGATAAAAATCATTGGAAATACAGGGGGTAAGAGACATGTGGGACAGTAAAATTTTAACACCTGTGTACTTTTAATGCCAGAAAGAAAGAAAAGAAAGAATGAAGAAATAATTGCTGAAGATTTTCTAAAATTGCTGAAAGATATCAACACACAGAATCAAAACTCTCAACGAACTTTAAGCAAATGTCCTTATACAATCATAGTAATAAAACTCTTGAAAACTACAGCCACAGATAAAATCATAAAATCTAGTAGAGGAAAAATATGTTATCTTCAAAGGAACAACAATAAGCCTGACAGGTAACTCCTCAAAAGAAATAATGGAAGCAAGAAAACAATCAAAAAAAATCTTTAACATGATGAATGAATATAACCTAGAATTCTATACTCAATGAAAATATGTTTATAAAATTAATTGGGAGGAGCTTCAAGATGGGGGACGAGTAAGACACGGACATCACCTTCCTCTCCACAAATACATCAGAAATACATCTACATGTGGAACAACTCCTACAGAGCACCTACTGAAAGCTGGCAGAAGACCTCAGACCTCCCAAAAGGCAGGAAACTCCCCACATACATGCGTAGGGCAAAAGAAAAAAGGAAAAACAGAGACAAAAGAATAAGGATGGGACCTGCACCAATGGGAGGGAGCTGTGAAGGAGGAAAGGTTTCCACACACTATGAAGCCCCTTCACAGGCTGAGACTGTGGGTGGTGGAGTGGGAAAGCTTCGGAGCCATGGAGGAGAGCTCAGCAACAGGGGTGCAGAGGGCAAAGCGGAGAGATTCCCGTACAGAGGATCTGTGCCGACCTGCACTCACCAGCCCGAGAGGCTTGTCTGCTCACCCGCCGGGGCGGGCGGGGGCTGGGAACTGAGGCTTGGGCTTCGGAGGTCAGATCCCAGGGAGAGGACTAGGGTTGGCTGCATGAACACAGCCTGAAGGGGGTTAGTGCGCCACAGCTAGCTGGGAGGGAGTCCGGGAAAAAGTCTGGATCTGCCGAAGAGGCACGAGACTTTTTCTTCCCTCTTTGTTTCCTGGTGTGCGAGGAGAGGTGATTAAGAGCGCTGCTTAAAGGAGCTCCAGAGACGGGCACAAGCCGCGGCTAACAGCGTGGACCCCAGAGACGGGCATGGGACGCTAAGGCTGCTACCGCAGCCACCAAAAAGCCTGTGTGCAAGCCCAGGTCACTATCCACACCCCTCCAGGGAGCCTGTTCAGCCCGCCACTACCAGGGTCCTGTGATCCAGGGACAGCTTCCCCAGGGGAACACACGGCATGCCTCAGGCTGATGCAACGTCATGCTGGCCTCTGCCGCCGCAGGCTTGCCCCGCACTCTGTACCCCTCCCCCACCCGCCTGAGTGAGCCAGAGACCCCGAATCAGCTGCTCCCTTAACCCAGACCTGGCTGAGCGAAGAACAGACACCCTCAGGTGACCTATATGCAGAGGCGGGTCCAAATCCAAAGCTGAACCCCGGGAGCTGTGCGAACAAAGAAGAGAAAGGGAAATCTCTCCCAGCAGTCTCAGGAGCAGCGGATGAAATCTCCACCATCAACTTGATGTACCCTACATCTGTGGAATTACCTGAATAGACAACGAATCATTCCAAATTGAGGAGATGGACTTTGGGAGCAAAAATATATATGTATTTTTTTCCCTTTTAATCTTTTTGTGAGTGTGTATGTGTATGCTTCTGTGTGTGACTCTGTTTCTATAGCTTTGCTTTTACCATTTGTCCTAGGGTTCTGTCTGTCCTTTTTTTTTTATTACATTTTAAAACTTTTTTCATTATAATTAGTTTTTATTTTAATAACTTTATTTTATTTTTTCTTTCTTCCTTTCTTCCTTACTTCTTTCCTTCCTCTCTTTCTCTTGCAAAAAACACAAGAGAAGGAAAAGACCTACAAAAACAAACTGAAAACAATTAAGAAAATGGTAATAGGAACATACATATCAATAATTACCCTAAATGTAAATGGATTAAATGCTCCAACCAAAAGAAATAGAATGGCTGAATGGATACAAAAACAAGATCCGTATACATGCTGTCCACTTCAGACCTAGGGACACATACAGACGGAAAGTGAGGGGATGGAAAAAGATATTCCATGCAAATAGAAATCAAAAGAAAGCAGGAGTAGCAATTCTTGTATCAGACAAAATAGACTTTAAAATAAAGACTATTACAGCAGACAAAGAAGGACACTACATAATGGTGAAAGGATCGATCCAAGAAGATATAACAATTGTAAATATTTATGCACCCAACATAGGAGTACCTCAATACATAACGCAAATACTAACAGCCATAAAAGGGGAAATCAACAGTAACACAATCATAGTAGGGGACTTTAACACCCCACATTCACCAATGGAGAGATCATCCAAAATGAAAATAAATAAGGAAACACAGGCTTTAAATGATACATTAAACAAGATGGAGTTAACTGATATTTATAGGACATTCCATCCAAAAACAACGGAATACACTTTCTTCTCAAGTGCTCATGGAAAATTCTTCAGGAGAGATGATATCTTGGGTCACAAATCAAGCCTTGGTAAATTTAAGAAAATTGAAATTGTATCAAGTATCTTTTCTGAACACAATGCTATGAGACTAGATATCAATTACAGGAAAAAATCTATAAAAAATACAAACACATGGAGGCTAAACAATACACTACTTAATAACCAACAGATCACTGAAGAAATCAAGGAGGAAACCAAAAACTGCCTAGAAACAAATGACAATGAAAACACAACAACCCACAACCTATGGGATGCAGCAAAAGCAGTTCTAAGAAGGAATTTTATAGCAATACAATCCTACCTTAAGAAACAAGAAACATCTGAAATAAACAACCTAATATTACACCTAAAGCAATTAGAGAAAGAAGAACAAAAAAACCCCAAAGTTAGCAGAAGGAAAGAAATCATAAAGATCAGATCAGAAATAAATGAAAAAGAAATGAAGGAAACAGTAGCAAAGATCAATAAAACTAAAAGCTGGTTCTTTGAGAAGATAAACAAAATTGATAAACCATTAGCCAGACTCATCAAGAAAAAAAGGGAGAAGACGGAAATCAATAGAATTAGAAATGAAAAAGGAGAGGTAACAACTCACACTGCAGAAATACAAAGGATCGCAAGAGATTACTACAAGAAACTCTATGCCAATAAAATGGACAACGTGGAAGAAATGGACAAATTCTTAGAAATGCACAACCTTCCGAGACTGAACCAGGAAGAAATAGAAAATATGAACAGATCAATCACAAGCACTGAAATTGAAACTGTGATTAAAAATCTTCCAAAAAACAAAAGCCCAGGACCAGCTGGCTTCATAGGCGAATTCTATCAAACATTTAGAGAAGAGCTAACACCTATCCTTCTCAAACTCTTCCAAAAAATAGCAGAGGCAGGAACACTCCCAAACTCGTTCTATGAGGCCACCATCACTATGATACCAAAACGAGACAAAGATGTCAGAAAGAAAGAAATCTACAGGCCAATATCACTGATGAACATAGATGCAAAAATCCTCAACAAAATGCTAGCAAACAGAATCCAACACCACATTAAAAGGATCATACACTATGATCAAGTGGAGTTTATCCCAGGAATGCAAGGTTTCTTCAATATACGCAAATCAGTCAACGTGATACACCACACTAACAAATTGAAGGAGAAAAACCATATGATCATCTCAATAGATGCAGAGAAAGGTTTTGACAAAATTCAACACCCACTTATGATAAAAACCCTCCAGAAAGTAGGCATAGAGGGAACTTTCCTCAACATAATAAAGGCCATTTATGACAAACCCACAGCCAACATCGTCCTCAATGGTGAAAAACTGAAACCATTTCCACTAATATCAGGAACAATACAGGTTTCCCACTCTCACTACTATTATTCAACATAGTTTTGGAAGTTTTAGCCACAGCAATCAGAGAAGAAAAGGAAATAAAAGGAATCCAAATCGGAAAAGAAGAAGTAAAGCTGTCACTGTTTGCAGATGACATGATACTTCACATAGAGAATCCTAAAAATGCTACCAGAAAACTACTAGAGCTAATCAATGAATTTGGTAAAGTAGCAGGATACAAAATTAATGCACAGAAATCTCTTGCATTCCTATACACTAATGATGAAAAATCTGAAAGAGAAATTAAGAAAACACTCCCATTTACTATTGCAACAAAAAGAATAAAATATCTAGGAATAAACCCACCTAAGGAGACAAAAGACCTGTATGTGGAAAATTATAAGACACTGATGAAAGAAATTAAAGATGATACAAACAGATGGAGAGATATACCATGTTCTTGGAGAGGAAGAATCAACACTGTGAAAATGACTATACTACCCAAAGCAATCTACAGCTTCAATGCAATCCCTATCTAACTACCAATGGCATTTTTCACAGAACTAGAACAAAAAATTTCACGATTTGTATGGAAACATAAAAGACCCCGAATAGCCAAAGCAATCTTGAGAAAGAAAAACGGAGCTGGAGGAATCAGGCTCCCTGACTTCAGACTATACTACAAAGCTACAGTAATCAAGACAGTATGGTACTGCCACAAAAACAGAACTATAGATCAATGGAACAGGACAGAAAGCTCAGAGATAAACCCACACACATATGGTCAACTGATCTTTAACAAAGGAGGCAAGAATATGCAGTGAAGAAAAGACAGCCTCTTCAATAAGTCTTGCTGGGAAAACAGGACAGCTACAGGTAAACGTATGAAATTAGAACACTCCCTAACACCATACACAAAAATAAACTCAAAATGGATTAAAGACCTAAATGTAAGGCCAGACACTATAAAATTCTTAGAGGAAAACACAGGCAGAACACTCTATGACATAAATCACAGCAATATCCTTTTTGACCCATCTCCTAGAGTAATGGAAATAAAAACAAAAATAAACAAATGAGACCTAATGAAACTTAAAAACTTTTGCACAGCAAAGGAAACCATAAACAAGACCAAAAGAGGACCCTCAGAATGGGAGAAAATATTTGCAAATGAAGCAACTGACAAAGGATTATTCTCCAAAATTTACAAGCAGCTTATGCAGCTCAATATCAAAAAAAAAAAAAAAAAAAAAACCCAATCCAAAAATGGGCAGAAGACCTAAACAGACATTTCTCCAAAGAAGATATACAGATTGCCAACAAACATGTAAGGATGCTCAACATCAGTAATCATGATAGAAATGCAAATCAAAACGACAATGAGATATCACCTCCCACCTGTCAGAATGGCCATCCTCAAAAAATCTACAGACAATAAATGCTGGAGAGGGTGTGGAGAAAAGGGAACCCTCTTGCACTGTTGGTGTGAATGTTAATTGATACAGCCACTATGGAGAACAGTATGGGTATTCCTTAAAAAACTAAAAATAGAACTACCATATGACCCAGCAATCCCACTACTGGGCATATACCCTGAGAAAACCGTAATTCAAAAGGAGTCATGTACCGTAATGTTCACTGCAGCACCATTTACAATAGCCAGCACATGGAAGCAAGCTAAATGTCCATCGACAGATGAATGGATAAAGAAGATGTGGCACATATATACAATGGAATATTACTCAATCATAAAAAGAAACGAAATTGAGTTATTTGCAGTGAGGTGGATGTACTTAGAGTCTGTCATACAGAGTGAAGTAAGTCAGAAAGAGAAAAACAAATACCGTAGGCTAACACATATATATGGAATCTAAGAAAATAAAAAATGGTCATGAAGAACCTAGGGGCAAGACGGGAATAAAGGCACAGACCTACTAGAGAATGGACTTGAGTATATGGGGAGGGGGAAGTGTAAGCTGTGACAAAGTGAGAGAGTGGCATGGACATATATACACTACAAAACGTAAAATAGATAGCTAGTGGGAAGCAGCCACATAGAACAGGGAGATTAGCTCGGTGCTTTGTGACCACCTAGAGGGATGGCATGGGGAGGGTGGGAGGGAGGGAGATGCAAGAGGGAAGAAATATGGGAACATATGTATATGTATAACTGGTTCACTTTGTTATAAAGCAGAAACTAACACACCATTGTAAAGCAATTATACTCCAATAAAGATGTTAAAAATAAATAAATAAAAATAAAATTAATTGGTGATGGTTAAGAAAACAAAAATAGAGTATTGCTGAATAAAATTTAAATCAATATCAATTTATTGGTTTTGACAATTACACTGTGGTTGTATAAGATATTAATATTAGGATAAATTCCCTGAAGGGTGTACAAGAACTTTCTGTTTTATACAGGAAACATTTTTCTATGTGAAAAATTAGTTTAGAGACCTGAAAATATAATGATTAACTGACAGAAATAAAATGAAAAATATGCTATCCACAACCTTAATACTTTAATAAATGGCCCAAGGAGGATAATAGGTTTATGAAGCAGTCTCTCCAATTAATACAATCTACACTAGCTGAACTCAAAGTCAACTAGCAGATGTGTGTGTTGGGTACCATCTCCTAGCTACCTATTTCTGAATCTGGTATGCCAAAGCACCCAAAAATGCATAGGATTGAAATAAATATACTTTCTTATTTCTAGGCTTGGATGACGTGAATCATCTGAGACTACTCTGATTCTCATTTCTCAATTCTCCTTCAGTAACTATAGGCTTAAGGTCCAAGAGCTTCTTTTTTTTTTTTCCTTCCTCATGGTGCTACCATATGCAAAGAGAGCAAGTACAACAGACAAGGACTGTTAAGATCTAAACTCAAAACTGGAAACCTGTCACTTCTGCCTAATTCTATTGGTCAAAGCAAGTCACATGCCCAAGCTGAAAGTGAAGGAGGAGGAACTATATTCTACAACAGAGGTATGTGAAGGGAATAGTTAGAACCAATAATGTAGTCCACCATAGTACAGCCTTAGTCACAAGGAGTTACGCCCCTCCTACATGTAACTGTGCTCACTCCAAGACTCCCAGTCCACTTAACAATCACGTTGTGAGACTCAAAATTCAGGTTGTTCTCAACTATATCAGATTCAAATATGACTCCTCTTGATCAGGTGACCTATGGACTAAACAAGCAAGTTATGTGCCCTCATTCTCCACACACCCCACAAAAATGTTAAAGCACAAAGAAAAAAACTACAACAAACTCTTATTCAACATAAAGAATAGTGGGAGATGTAATAACAGTCACTGATTCTTAGAAATTCTGAAATCTTGCTGAGTAAGGGTTGGCAAGTGCTCCTACAATGGGAATAGAGGATGTTTCTTAATTAGGCCCTAGTTTTACTCAATAATATTGTCTCTGTTCATTGTTCTCCAAGAATTTTTATGTTATTATCTTCAGTCACCTATAAAGAGACCATTGAACAATATTACCTATTTGGGGGCAGGTAAATATTTTAATCCTGCTTTCTGCCTTTAGAATGTTCGGATTCCAGAGAATACTTCATTTCGAAGACATTTCAGTCATCTGTTTGGTCAGATGTAGATAACTATTTGGTCAGATGTAGATAACTTTTGCAACAATGCTTTCCAGAAGCTTTCTAGAAGCAGTATGGTTTTCTGTATATTCGATTCTACTTAGTCCATTAGACAAAAGCTGTAGCTAAATATTCTATTAGATATATGCTTCTCTCTTCTGTAACAATAAAAAAAATATCAGGCTACTATGGAATAATGCCCTATACTTCTTAGAGTCCCTTCTTTTCTAGTTAAAGAGACTACTAGAGTCCACCTTTATGTGAGTTACATATTTTTACCTGGAAACCATATAATAATGGGTAATACCTTGTATTTGGTCTAGGACTACATGTAATACCACATGTGGTCTAGGACCACATGTAATACCTTGTATTTGGTCTAGGACCACATGCTGCAATTGAATTTGAAGGGCTTTAACTTATTGGATATGAGAAGTAGTTTTATTTTATTATTATTATTATTTTTTTGCGGTACACGGACCTCTCACTGTTGTGGCCTCTCCCGTTGCGGAGCACAGGCTCCGGACGCGCAGGCTCAGCGGTCATGGCCCATGCACCCAGCCGCTCCGCGGCATGTGGGATCTTCCCGGACCAGGGCATGAACCCGTGTCCCCTGCATCGGCAGGCGGACTCGCAACCACTGCGCCACCAGGGAAGCCCGAGAAGTAGTTTTATTTTATTTTATGAAGATAAGATTGTTTTTTGTAACTTATCATATGCAGCTAAAAAGAAACAATTCATTTTCAAATATTCTACCTAAAAACCATGGCTCTGTTGACATTATATTATATACATTCTTAGTCTTTCAAGTTATTATAGATTTAATCTTACTAAGTGTTTCACAACTAAATAATAAAGGCCAACATTTTTTTGTCTCAAACAATTTCTTCACTATTTCTCCAAGCATCCATCCATTGTTTCTGTGATTCTAATGAGAGTGACATGTGTCATGGACTTTTTTTTTTCTTTTTTTTTTTTTGTGGTACGCGGGCCTCTCACTGTTGTGGCCTCTCCCATTGCGGAGCACAGGCTCCGGACGCACAGGCTCAGCGGCCATGGCTCACGGACCCAGCCGCTCCGTGGCATGTGGGATCCTCCCGGACCGGGGCGCAAACCCGTGTTCCCTGCACTGGCGGGCGGACTCTCAACCACTGCGCCACCAGGGAAGCCCTGTCATGGACTTTTTATTATAGCTGTATCCTAACTTCCAGTATCACATTTGAAATCTGTTACGAAATTTTGTGTATCAAATACCCCTAAACTCAGTGACTGAAAATGAAAATATTTATTTCCACTTAAGTATCCATATGTCAGCATAAAGTCAACTGAGGGAAATGGGTCAGATGGACTGCTCTAAAATCACAGATGGGTTCACGCATGTATCTGTGGGTCAGCTTGGAGACAGTTGACTTATCTGAGGCTTCTTTGCTCTATGTGCCTTTTATTCTCCTCTTGAAATCAGCATCATCGCCCAAGTGTGTAGTCCTAATGGCATGGCATAAGAACAAGTCAAGTGAATACAAGTCAAGGGTAGGAAGCCAAGTCAAGAGCATAATGAACATCTTTAGTGGAAAGAGCTTCACGGTCATACATATGGCAAAGGGTGTGGACACAAGAAGGGCTGTATTTATTCAAATCCAGTTCTTATTTTAAGTTGGTAAGAAAAAAAGAAATAACATATCCATTATTGCATCGCCTCAAGAGTGTTGCATATAATCTTTCCTATTATGGTTATTCAATATACTTAACTTAGTTATTAAATGACACCAGTTAACATGTCAATAATATCTCTGTTCTTGAACTATCAATTTGTTTCAAGTCTTCAAATTTAGGTTCCTTGCATAGCTATTAGAATCTTCCTTATCTAAAAATCATATACTTTGGGGCATACATTTAAAACCTAACAAATGTTGAAAACTTATTTGAATCCTCTACTAATACTAGTCTGATAAAAAGTTTGCATGACTTTGAAACTTCACCTCTGAAGTGCTTTACATGACTTGGAAAAAAATATTTCTAAAAACCATTACACAATTCATTGCCTTATAGCTAACATGACATTTACAAACCAATTCAAATGAAATATTACTATTGTAAGAATTTCATTTTGGTATCCAACCCTGTAAAAAAAATCATTTTAATCATAGAGTCTACTTTTCATATATCTAGCAAACACATTATACTTAATATACTAACAATTTTATACAACTGATGTTCACTCATGTGCTAAAGCAGACAAATAAGTGTAAGAAAATATATGCTGAATGATCAAAAATACACAGTTTTAGATAATATGAGGTGCTAGGCAGCACATTTACATAAATATCTGTTGGCAACCACTAACAAATTCATGTCACAGCTCAGTATAGAAGTGTTAGTAATTTGTCTGGCAACCATGCTCTTCCTTTAGATTGCAAGCTATTAAATGTGATGTTTTTGAACTGAAAGGATTTGCTTTTTTATTATCAAGCTTATAATATGTGTCATTATTTTATATTCTGATAACATGATTCTCTCATCTTAGATTAAGTTTCAACAGCAATTTAAAATCACTAATAAACTCTGGAAACAAATTACTATTAAAGAAAAAAAGGAAAAAGTGGTATTTGATGCTGAATTTAATTTAAAGAATCCATTTAATCAGCAAGAAATATTTACCAAGTAGTGCATTTCTTTATGTCAAAAGTAGTATTTATCATGTTGGATTAGTAACCATTAAGCTACCCTTGAAATATTCATCTTCCCAAAATAGCTTTTTATGCAGATTATATTACAAAATCACATTAAACTGCTTGGTAAAAGTAATTCTGCACTCTGTATCTAATCACCTGTTACTCAGACTTGACTCACTCAATCATAAGCATTTAAAACATTATTGCTACATATCTATAATGTGCCCCTATGAAGTTTATATATAAGTTTCTCTCAAGTTGCTTATATTATAAACACATGAACCTGATCATATTAGGTACTCAAAGAAGATTATTAACAGTATCTTAGAAAGTATATGGCAGAGAGACATTTTTCTTATGAAAAATATTCAGCTTTTTTTAGTAAGGCTAGACAAATAATAGATAGGTAAAAATATCATATAAAGTTCTTATGTTTATTTAAGTGTCAAATTGTCAAATGACTGCTTGCTACAATAACTTCCTTGATAGTTTTGAGATTATACTGGTTAGAGGGTGCTTTCTGAGGAGAAAGATATGGATATATTAACATAGAGGGAGAGGTGAAAAAACAAAATATCAGGATAAGTCAACATGGCGAGTTAAGTATTACCGTAAAGAAAGGACATGGTTTCCATAAAGTTGGCTGTGGCAGACAGAGCTTACAATTGTTCCCATGAGACCCATCTCATTGTGTTCATGTCCTTGTGCGATCCTCCCCCCTTGAGTGTGGGTGGGATCTGAGACTTGCTTCTACCCAATATTACAGAGCAAATGTGATAGGATGCACATATTGACTAACTGTACATGATTATTTTGCATGAGTGTCAATTATTAGAAGATTCTATTTTCCTTGCTAGCTCTTGAGTCTCAAGCTGCCATGTTGTGTACCACCTTTGGAAAGGGCCACAGCCAAGATGCTGAAGGCAGCTTCCAGTCAACAGCTAGCAAGAAAATGCGGTCTTCAGCCCAGGATCCTGCAAGAAACTGAACGTTGCTAACAACCATGTAATCTTGGAAACAGATTCTTCCCATGTTGCGCCTTAGATGAGACTGCAACCCTGGTCAACACTTGGAATTCAGCTTTGTTAGACTTTGAAGCAGAGGACCTAACTAAGCTGTTCCCTGACTCCTGACTCACAGAAACTGAGATAAACAAATCTTGGTTAATTTAAGCCACTAAGTCTGTGCAACATTTGCACATAGAAACAGACAACAGTAACTAAAGATTTCAGTTTTTTAAATGGCAATCTTATGATAGAACAATGAAAAAAAAAGATAAATTATTTGTTTAGAATGCCCTCAAAATGTGGAGGACTGTGAATGCCAATACTGTCTGTATACTTTCCCATAAGCAGCATTTTTCAAGGTGGTAAGTAACATAGTCATGAAATATTCTGCTAAAGATAAGAGTCAGACAAATAATTGGAAGAAGTCTCATCATGAATATGATAAAGAGATCATAATTTAAGAGGCTGCTTAAGAGGCTTGTAAGGGAGTTGAAGGACAAGGTAGAATAGCCTGTGCTGGGCTAGAGGCAAAATGAAAATAAACAAGAAGAAATAAATTTCCATAGTACAATTTAGAGGTTGCTTCTATAAATGAGGAAAAAGAAGACAAAATACAAATTATAAAACTATGCTTGAAAATCTACTTTTAAACTGATATCTAAAAAAAGAGAAAATAAGAGGAAACTGCATTTTCTGTCAGGAGGAAGATCTGGAAGAATGAATATGATGAGTTCATTTTATCCATGTTACAGTTGAAGTACCAGCAAGCTACTTTAAGTGACAATATATGGAAAGGGACTTAAAATAAGAATAAGAGTTAAAGTTGATAAAGAAGATGTGGTACATGTATACAATGGAATATTTCTTAGCCATAAAAAGGAAGGAAATTGGGTCATTTGTAGAGATGTGGATGGACCTAGAGACTGTCATACAGAGTGAAGTAAGTCAGAAAGAGAAAAACAAATATCATATATTAACTCATATAGGTGGAATCTGAAAAAATTTGTATAAACGATCTGATATACAAAGCAGAAATAGAGACACAGACGTAGAGAACAAACATATGGATACCAAGGAGGAAAGAGGGGGTGGGATGAATTGGAAGATTGTGACTGACATATATACACTATTAATACTATGTATAAAATAGATAACTAATGAGAACCTACTGTATAGCACAGGGAACTCTTCTCAATGCTCTGTGGTGACCTAAATGGGAAGGAAATCCAAAAAAGAGCTGATATATGTATATGTATAGCTGATTCACTTTGCTGCACAGTAGAAACTAACACAACATTGTAAAGCAACTATATGCCAATAAAAATTAAAATAAAAAAAGAAAAAGAGTTAAAGTTGAAGCTGGAGGAATGTATATGACAATCATTAGGACTGAGGTAATTATGAAAGTTGATATACTAATATAAATTAGAGGTGGAAAACTTTCCAAAGAGAGAAAGGGACAGGAAAAAAAGAGCTGTGCTTAACGTAATCAGGAATAGAGACACTATTATAATACATTCACTACTTAAAGAAAATTATATTTTCCTTTCTCTTATTTTTTACAATATTTGTCTTACTTTTATAGAATATATTCCTCCATGACCTATCATTTATAATGGGCACCTAATTAGAAAATAGAATATATTAAATATTGTTCCATAAATTTCAAGTTTTACATCATACTTAAAAAATCAATAACAAATCAATATATTTTAATGAGATCAATGTCATGGGCTGAACTGTGTTCCGCCTCAAATTCCTATGCCGAAGCCCTAATTCCCCATACTTCAGAAAGTGACTATATTTGGGAATAGAGTCTTCAAAGAGGTAATTAAGGTTAAATGAGTTTAATGGGGGTGGATCCTAATCCAGTATGATTAGTGTCCTTACAAGATGAGGAGATTCTTATCACAGACACAGATACACACAGAGGGAAGACCATGTGAACACCAGAAGAAGACAGTCATCTACAAACCAAGGAGAGAGGCTCTCATAAGAAACTAACCCTGCTTAACACCCTGATCTTGGACTTCTAGCTTCCATAAGTGTGAGGAAATAAATTTCTATTGTTTAGCTGCCCAGTCTGTGATACTTCATTATAGCAGTCTTAGAAAAGTAATGCAGCTTACAACCAATAAAACAATAAAATATTTGTTTAAAATGTATAATACACTTGATAGTGTATATATGTCCATGCCACTCTCTCACTTCGTCCCAGCTTACCCTTCCCCCTCCCCGTGTCCTCAAATCCATTCTCTACATCTGCGTCTTTATTCCTGTCCTGCCCCTAGGTTCTTCAGAACCATTTTTTTTTAGATTCCATATATATGTGTTAGCATACGGTATTTGTTTTTCTCTCTCTGACTTATTTCACTCTGTATGACAGTGTCTAGGTCCAACCAACTCACTACAAATAATTCAATTTCATTTCTTTTGGACATATATACATTACCAAATGTAAAATAAATAGCTAGTGCAAAGCAGCCGCATAGCGCAGGGAGATCAGCTCGCTGCTTTGCGTCCACATAGAGGGGTGGGATAGGGAGGGTGGGAGGGAGATGCAAGAGGGAGGAAATATGGGAATGTATGTACATGTATAGCTGATTCACTTTGTTATAAAGCAGAAACTAACCCACCATTGTAAAGCAATTATACTCCAATAAAGATGTTAAAAAATAAATAAAATGTATAATACAATACTAAATTTTAATGAATATCTCTAATTATAAAGAAATCTGGTTTCAATGTGCTTTGTTTCTGAAGAATTTTTCTCATGTCTCCTATTATGACAAAAAAAAATGGGAGAAAAATATTTTCAAAAATATCCAATGAGTATCAAGTTACATATTTCAGATTGTTTTCAGAAGATAAATTTCCAAAGATGGAGTAAATATTAGCAGCATCTGCCTAGCTGCTTATATGAGAAATCTAATATAATCAAACTCATAGAAGCAGAAAGTAAGACAGTCATTGGCAGGAGCTAGGGGGAGGAGGAAATTGCAAGTTGCTGTTCAAGGGGTATTAAGTTTTGAGAAACCTGACTCCATTTTGGATCTATTCCTTTAGCTCTAACCTTTGTGCTCTGTCCCTTGTGCTTAGTCAGGCTGGCTCTGCACCTTTGTAAAAGGATGTTGCCTATAGTCTGAAATATACATGATAGCCCATTCTCAAGACTCTGCCTCCCAGGCTTGACCTTTAAAGGTATAACACTTTTCATTCATATAAAGATAAAAAGTTGCAGAACAGAGGATAACATTTGTCTTGTTGGAGGTTTGCAGAATAATTGTGATGAGACCTACCCAGACAGCTGCAAGAACAAATGATTTTTTTTTAATTGGGGTATAGTTGCTTTACAATGTTGTTGTTAGTTTCTGCTGTACAGAGAAGTGAATCAGCTATATGTATACATATATCCTCTTTTTTTTTTGGATTTCCTTCCCATAGGTCACCACAGAGCACTGAGTAGAGTTCCCTGTGCTATACAGTAGGTTCTCATTAGTTATCTATTTTATGCATAGTAGTGCATATATGTCAATCCCAATCTCCAAATGATTCTGACACCGGAAAGTTTCCAACAACCAGCCACACCCCCTCCCCTTTTAGTACAAATGAAGCCTGAATTCTAACTCAGGTAAGATGGTTCTTTGGGACACTAGTCCACGATCTTCTTGGTCTGCTGGCTTTCTGAATAGTGGCTATTCCTTGCCCCGACAACTTGTTTCTCGATTTATTGGCCTGCCGTGTTGTGAACAGTAAGAGCTTGGGCTCGGTAACAGTTTCGGTTATACAAGTAAGACAAGAAGACAAGAGTACAGCCATTTTGGAAAAGAACTAAGGGAAGAGCCTTGAGCCAGCAGATTTGACAGGCCCAGTAAAACAAAGTGCCTAAAGGCTTAGGTTTCAGAGACAATAACCAAAGACCCACAAGAGTAAAAGATTAACTCTATCTCTGTTCCACCAATGTATGTACATAAATTCCAGACGACAAAAGCAGGACTATAAATCCACCACCTAGTAGAATCACTGAACTCCTAGTCCCCTGAGGGATATAGATGAAGGCCTGACACACATTCCTAAGTTGTTTTTGCAGGAAGCAGACCCCACCAGATGAAAACTGCTGACTGCAAGCATGCAGACCCCAGACCAGTTGAAGCCAGAAGGTTCATGATGCTCAAAACTTCGCCTGACGCCAACCAATCTGAGAACTGAGCATGTGCTGATCAGGCACCCTGTAGCCCCCCCCTCACACTACCTTTAAAACCTCTTCCCTGAAAGTCCTTGGGGAGCTGGCACTCTTTTCTGCCTTCTCCTTTGTGCACAAGCTATCTTTTCAATGAAAAGCTTTGCTTGCCTAAGAATCCTTTGGGAGTGATATTCATTTCCGTGGTACTGCTATCTAAGAATCTGGAGAGGGCCCAGTAACACAAGTTAAAGAAGTTATAGAGGTCTGCTGAAAAACATTGTGCTTATGGTTGGCAGTATTGCATTGTGCACTTAGAAATGTGCTGAAGGTCTCATATATTTATTCTTTCCCATATATATATGACACATTATATGTATATACATATACAGCACCATTATACACATATTAGCAACATCAAAGGCCAAGGTGTATACAGAAATACAAGTGTCAGAGGCATAGTGTTTTGGCTTTTCAAATTCCCAACTCATCCTAGATTCTTCCATCTCCTGCTTCACTGCAAGCAAGGCCAGTGAGGATTTAAACTTGGAGTCATCATTGACTCTTGACAAGTAATGCTGATTCTTGACAAGTAATGCTGAGTCCTGGCAAGTAAATGGACAGGAAATTGGCTTCTGTACTATATAAGAGAATGTTTCATGCTTTACAATTTTCAGTTGTGTTCTTTTGACAGACATTTATTTGACTTGATGTAATAATAAAAGATAATGCATGTTTTCCCTCAAATGTTAACTTTCTATGAAAGGATTTGCAGCCAATCAAATAAACCCACTTCTCCCTTTATAGGAATGCTACCATGCTGCACCATTTTGAGCGGATGCATACATGATCAGTGTTTTGTGGAGTTGTTCACACATATTTCTTAAACCCATTTAAATTGTATGATAGGAATTATAATGTGTATATATAGATGCAAAAGTGAGCCTGCCATCAAAAATACTTTAGAACTGTTTAGAAGTAAGCAAAAATTATTCTTTGTATTATACACAGATACTATTCCACATAATCTGCTTATTTGACATCCCAGTTTTCTATACCCATCCCCACTATCACTTTGAGACATTGTGTAAGTCACTTCTAATCTCTAAGTGAATGTTTACTGCTATTTTATACACTTTTAACATTTTTTTCTTGTGTACTACCTAGTAGGGAACTGAGAAACTGTTGCAAATACAGCTGTTTATTTGATATGACGATCCAGGTGTTCAACAGATATGCTAGGCATGTCATAAGAAAGGTTTCTTATAGTTACTCCAATAGGATATTATAAAGTGTCTATTGGTTTAGATATATTTATATATATGCATATTTTTAAATATCCCAAAGCGTACTTTCTCACTCTAACTGAAAGATACTTAGGTCATTATAGTCCCATTGTAGGCAATACATAACTCAACTTGCACATTCTATAAAATTTAGTAGATTTAGATGGGTATAACATATATTGTCACAGAAGATTCTAATTTTGATTTCTATAATTAAATATGTTGCTGTTAGCTTTTTTTTTTGAAAACTAGTGCTTTAAAAACAATGCCTCATCAAACCACATGCTAAAATTTAACTTTCTAAAGATCATTTTACTGAAAACATATACCACTGATGTTTTTTGTCTCAATGTATGTATGTGACAGAGAGAAATTCATAGCATGGATATCTGACAGAAACTGATGAGATGAATGATAGGATTGTCTTTAAAAAGAGCTCTTCTTGATTCAAATTCAAATTATCTATAGCCTAAATTTAAATCTGTGAATGTAAAATCCATCACTCCAATATCATATCCTTATGTGAAACACAGCCTTCTAAATTAAGTTTGTTAATGCTTTCAAAGATCTTCAGAAAAAGTTATCTTGAGAATCTATGCATCTATATTTTCATACTCTTTTTAGAAGAAATCATCTGAATGAGTTAAATGATTTAAATACATATCTTCTAAGTTTTTATTAAGCTTTCTGAATAAGAAAACATACAATGGTCTTTATTATTTTAAACATAAGATAGGATTTATTTCCTGTGCTATATTACAGAAGTAACTGTTTTATATCAATACTATGGCTCTTACATGCTTGAAGTTGAATTCTAATTCTGCTATTTCCTACCTAGTCATAGGCCTTGGGTAAACTTTTGTTTCCTGTTTCTCTTCTTTAAAATGGAGATAATAAAAGTAATTCCTTATGACAACTAATACGAACATGCAAGTTAAGCATGTAAAAGAGCCTGAAGCAACCTAAATATACAAGAAACAAAATGGTTACTGATAATAATTTTATTATGTGCCTTTGCTTCAGATTTTTCATAATCTTCCCCCAGACAAAATTATTTTGGAGTGTATTAAAAGTTAGCCATGTTAATAATGATGTTCATGCTTCCACCATAAATTAAAGTGAAAAATGTTTTTTTCAGCAGAGAAACCAGGGTGAATTGGAAAAGATTTGCCTCCTAGTTATTAAGATGTTATTGATCTGAGTGCAATGCATTTCTTTAGTGACATTGTCATAGATTGTATTATTATTCACAAGTCTTGCTACTTGTTGATAATAGTATTATATGTCCTTGCCCTTTGCTATGTGACTCTGATGCATCCCAGTAGAGTAGAAACAATGTGCATTCCCACCTCATCAACCCTGATCTTGCCCATAAATATGACCTTGACCAACAGAATCAGATAAGAAGAGCACTGTATTCAGTACAAGAAGATACTTCAAGATGTATCACCTTATGCTTGTCCCTCTTGAGCTCTCTTCAATAACAATATTATGTCCAGAGAGCAGACATTTCTTCCTCCTGTGTCCTAAAATGAATGAAATTGTGGAGTCCAGCTGAGCCCTACAGAGATGCAGACACCAGAGGAGGAAATAAAAATTTGTTTCTGTAAGCCACTGAAATTGGGCATTGTTCATTACCACAGGAAAAGTTGATTAATACATGTGTTAAAGGCACTTATATACAAAGAGGAAATGAAAACTGTATATTACTCAATAGAGTAAGGGAAAGAAGAATAAAAAAATAATTTAAACACTAACTACAAGTTATTTTTCCCTGAAAAATTGCTAGAGGTAGTAAAACCTATTGAAATAAAAAGGCATTTCGGGGCTTCCCTGGTGGCACAGTGGTTGCGAGTCCACCTGCCGATGCAGGCGACACGGGTTCGTGCCCCGGTCCGGGAAGATCCCACATGCCGCGGAGCGGCTGGGCCCGTGAGCCATGGCCGCTGAGCCTGCGCGTCCGGAGCCTGCGCTCTGCAACGGGAGAGGCCGCAACAGGGAGAGTCCCGCATACCGCAAAAAGAAAACAAAGGCATTTGGTATATAATGAGAAATATACAATTTTATGCTTCAAGTTAATGTAGGGTATAATAGTTAATTTTATGTGTTAACTTGTCTGAGCCACGGTGCCCAAATATTTGGTCAACTATTATTCTGGATGTTTCTGTGAGGGTGCTTTTGGATGAGATTAACATTTAAATCAATGGATTTCAAATAAATCAGATTGCCCTTCATAGTGTGGGCAGGTCTCATCTAATCAGCTGAAGGTCTGAATAAAACAAAAGTCTGAGGTCTCCCAAGTGAGAAGGAATTCTGCCAGCAGATGACCTTTAGACTTGAACTGTTCAGACTCGAATTGCAGCATCAGCCCTTTTCTGGTCTCCAGCCTGACTGCCTTCGGACTTGAACTGCAGCATCAATTCTTCCCCAACCTACTGGTTTACCTGGCAGGGATTGGAAGCCTCTATAATCATGTGAGACAATTTATTAAAATAAACATCTCTCTGTTTCTCTGTCTCTATATCTCTCTGTTTCTCTGTCTCTCTCTAAACACACACACACACACACACACACACACACACACACACACCCTCCTGGTTCTGCTTCTCTGGGAAACCCTGACTCATACAAATTTTGGTACCAGTAGTAAGGAATAGAATCTTAAGAATGAGTTTTCTGAATTGGTTTTGGGGTTTCGAGAACTGGGTCTCTACTGATTAGATTTATAGATACTAAAAATTCTATTTCCAGGAGCAAAGAGAACACTGATAGTTCATCTTGTGATATGACTATAGACATATACAAAATAAGACCACTGGATACTCCTCCTAATAAAGCAATTATGAGGCAAGGGTTTGATTGACCATATATATGATACCTTCAAATATTTTTGTCAAATAAATGAGTAAAATGAGATTAGCTGGTTGCTCCTAATGTCTCTGTACAAAGTGGAGAAAGAAAAGGATGAGCTCACGGATTTGAATTTCCAGCTAAAGTTACACATAAATGACCTGAATGCTTCTATATCTGCCCTGAAAGAGACCCTTATCTCCCATAATCACATGGCTGAGATTGTTAAAAATCAAACCCACAATGTCATCCCATAAATTATAATGCAAATTAAATTCCCAGGGTCACAGGGTGTCTACTGCTAAAGTGAGAACATTGACTGGGAAGGTGTGGGATACTGGAAGTTGAAATGTGGAAACTGGAGACATTAAGCCTCTAAATTCTGATGTCTCCTTTGGCAATACCAGCAGCCCCTCATTGCCTGAAGAAAATGTAATGGCCTCCAATGAGGAAGTTGACCTGCAAGACACTGCTGACCAACTTCCAATGCTTCTTTGCTCCGAGACCTATAACTAGATCAAGTATCAGGAGGTTCCTAAAAGTGAGGTACAAAATTTGACCCATGAGAGAAAGTGTGCTACACTCCAAAAACGATTTGATTTTTCTAATTCATATAGACAGAAATCTGAGGAATACATGTGGGAATCCACATTAAGGGTGTGGCATAATGATGGAAGGAACACATGGCTGGATCAGGCCAAATTTATTGATATGGGTCCACTATACAGAGATTTATGCATTTAATATTGCAACTTGGAGAATTAGAAAGGGCTCTATCAGATTGTTTGCTTGGTTGGCTCTAACATGGACAAAAAAGCTGGCCCACATTAAGTGAAGTTGAAATGCTGGACCTAACTTGGTTTACTTCCTCTACAGAGGAAGGGATTCAAAGACTTAAGGAGATTGGGATGTTAGAGTGGATTTATCACTTAAGAACCACTTACCCACCCTGGGAGAGTCCAGAAAACAAATCATCCAACATTACTGTAAGAAATTAATTGCTCTGTGATTGCTCTTCTCTATAGGTGATTCTAACCACATACCCATCCAATTTACCTTTTAGGTCTGCACAGAGAACAAATGGATCTTGGGGAATGACAGTAGATTATCATAAGCATAACCAAGTGGTGACTCCAATTACAGGTACTTCACCAGATATGGTTTCATTGTTTGAGCAAATTAACACATTCCTAGGTAACACGTATGCAGCTACTGAGCTGGCACCATCGTTTTTACATCCCTGCTGATAAAGATCAGCAGGAATAGTCTGCTTTTAGCTGGCAGGCCAGCAATATACCTCATTATCCTACCTCTGGGGTATATCAACTCTCTAGCCCTATGCCATAATTTAATTTGCTGTGATCTCGATCATCTTTCCCTTCCACAGGATCTCACACTGATCCATTACATTGATGACATTATCCTGATTACATCTAGTGAGCAAGAAGAAGCAACTACTCTACACTCATTGATGAGACATTTGTGTGTCAAAGGGTGCAAAATAAACCCAAGAAAGATTCAGAGCCGTCTACCCCAAGTGAAATTGCTAGGAGACCAGTGGCGTGGGACATGTTGAGATAGCCCCTCTAAACAGAAGGATAAGATGTTTCACCTGGCCCTTCTACAACTAAAAAACAAGGCATAACAGCTCGTGGGCATCTTTGGGTTTTAGAGACAACATAGTCCTTATTTGAGTGTGTTATTTTGGCCCATGTACCAAGGGACCAAATAGCTGCTAGTTTTGAGTGGGGACCCAAACAAGAGAAGGCCCTGCCACAGGTCCAGGCTGATGTGTGCTGTTCTGTTGATTGGACCATACGATCCAGCAGTGGCTGAAAGAGAGCTGTTTGGAGCCTTTGACAAGCTCCTATAAGTGAATCACAGGGCAGTCCCTCAGGGTTTAGAAGAAAAGCCCTGCCATCCTCTGTGGATAACTACTCTGCTCTTGAGAAACAGCTTTTTGTCTGCTGCTAAGCCTTAGCAGACACTGAATGCTTAACCATGGGTCACCAAGTTACCATGCAAGTGAGCTGCCAGTTGTGAACTGAGTGTTATCTGACTCACCCAGACACTGTTGGTCGTGCACAGCAGTACCCCATTATCAGATGAAAGTAGGAATATGAGATTGGCTGAGCAGGCCCTGAAGGTGGCAGTCTATTCTACCTTATAACATGTTCTTAGTAAGTACATGCTATATGTTAAACATCTGAATTGTAAAGATATATTTTAAAATTATGCCAATTTTATATTTAATCATATCCAATCATTTACCATTTTGGTAGCTGGATTTTTTAAAATCCTTTGTAGTTGGATTTTTTAATTCTTGTGTTGGTAAAGTATAAAATTTTTATTTCAATCTTTATTAGTCTGCTGGGCTGCCATAACAAAATGCCATGGATGAGTGGCTTAAACCACAGAAATTTATTTCTTAAAGCTCTAGAGACAGGGTAGTCCAAAATGAAGGTACCAGCCAATTTGGTTCCTGGTGAGAGCTCCTTTTCTAGCTTGCAGATGGCTGCCTTCTCCCTGTGTCCTCACATGGCAGAGAGAGAGAGAGAGAGAGAGAGAACAAAAAAAACCTCTTTCTTTTCCTCTATTTCTAAGGCCATCAATCCTCTTGGATGAGGGCCTACCCTTATGACCTAATTTAACTTTAATTACCACCTAAAAGCCCTATCTCCAACACAGTCAATTGGGGATTAGGTCTCAATAAAAAATTTTTGGGGGGGCACAGTTCCATCCATTGCACAAGCCAAATTCTGAATTTCCTGAGCAAGTGTATGGTTCTATACTGTTTAAGTATATCTGACTTCATCCTCAAATGACTGAGTAAACCTTTTACACATCTGTATGGCAAGATAAAATGTACAGATCATGTCTCTTCTATTTAGGTATTTTTGTTGTTGTTGCTATTTTGTTGTTTTCCTCTCCATTTTTAGAAACATTCTTGATTATTTTAATGCTGTTGTAAATAAAAATGGGGATTTACCAAAATGGTCTCCTTGAATAAACAGTGGCATCAGAAGCAGACACACTTCAGGGTCCAACCAGCAATATATACAGAGGAAAACTCCTTGTCTGAATGAGAAGCCCGCCCACCTTGTCTCCCTCTCTTCCGTGTACACTCACATTTGTAAGCTGTCTGGCCTGCAAAGAGATGTCTTTAATCTTGTGTTTTAAGTACTTAAATTTTCTCCTATCTATATTTTGTTAATTTGAATAGGTAGTACAGACATGTGGTAAAAAGAAAAAAAGTGAGATTATCAAAATGAGTAAACTGTGAAGAATAATTTACCCTTTTACCTCATTTACAGAATTTTCCAGAACGTTCCCTCAGAGGGAGTCACTACTCATATTATAACTAGCTGAACATGCATACAAGTGAAAGTTCTTATGTACATTCCATGATTTTTTAAATGGTATAATGATAGACATTCTTCTACTTTTTTCTTTAAATTATTCATTATCATTGCATTTCATCTATATAGAGTTTCAAATTTTTCCATTAGAGGCATTGACTAAGCTCAATCTTCTATTAATAGGACATATATTGTGTGTTTGTGTTTTCCTGTTATACACTATTCTGCAACTGCCCATCCTACATACATTTCTTCAACAGCCCTCTAATAACATTTTGGCAGTCATTTGAAGAAGTGAAACTGCAATATATTTAGTTATATCAACATAGTTGTGAAAAATTACAATAATACAATTAGAGAACTGCAGTTGAAATATGTATGTATTTAGTATGCAGACCTCCCAAGTTTAGCTTAAATGTGTGCTTGAAGATGGCCAAGTCCTTGAACAAATGGCTTTTGCCCTATCCCATTCATGTTGGAAACCCCTTCCTAATCTTCAGAGATTCTTGGGAAGAGGTGTATTTTTAACCCCTAAGCAAATCTAGTTCTGACATATTACTTCCTCTGAGTTTGTAATCTCCATTCTGGACATCACCTCCTATTCTACTGTACTTTTTCTTCCCTGTTCACCCAAATATTGAATCTTTCTTATCCCATTAGTTGTCAACTAAGCTCGCGTGATGCAGATTTTACGGAATGTCCACGGGATGACAAAGTCAGAATTGAGAAGTTCTACAACAAAGTACCATACTGAAAGATAGTCAAAAATTATGTTAAGACATCTTTATTATTTTATGAACCTTGAAAGTTTTTACTAATCATCTCTTTCCAAAGCTTTCAATTTCCCATTTGTCACAGAACACACCATTCTGTACGCTATTTTCTCTTCGTGCTCCCACCTTCCTTTTTTTTTCCTTCTCATTCTTCTTATTCTCTGGGTCTCCATTCTTCACTCTTCACTGAATGATGATCTGAAGCTAAACATTTCTCCTTATATAACAATGAGCTTAGTTCTTTCTTGTTGCTACTTTATCTTAGGCCCATCTTGCTTAAATAAAAAAAAATACATATATGAGGTAAACTTCTAAGCCAAATGCCATTTAATTTTTTAAAAAAAAATTATTGGAGTATAGTTGATTTACAATGTTGTGTTAGATTCAGGTGTACAGCAAAGTGAAACAGTTATACACATACATACAACCACTCTTTTTTAAAATATTCTTTTCACCATTGACTTTTGATTTCCAACCTCTACCAGCAAAAAATAACCACTACTGGACTTGAAATAAAGGGACTTGTTTTAGTAAATCAAATTGTTAGGAATAATCTCTCGCGTTTAGTGTCCGTAAGCAAACTGAAGTCATACAACATAGAAATGTTAATCTAATCTGCTCAAAATATAACTTTCACACCCAGCTTCCTGCTTAGAAATAGGCGATGGATAAAGCCAGTGTTTTTTGGTTATTCCTCTTGCTTTAAACAAATTTCTTACATATATATTTTTCCCCTTTGAAAACACAGAAAAAAGTTGACATAGAAAAACTAGATTAATATCAATGAGCAGTAGAGAAATAAAGAGGTAAAAACTAATGTATTTAGTTTTTACAAGGCTCATTATACTAAAATCATTTCACCTGCCATTGATCCTTAACATTCAACTTTGACCACATCAAGAGTACATGTATTGGCCTGTGGCGGCCTGCAAGCCAACGGTTAGCGTTGACGGAGATTGTCTGAGAGTGTCAGCTTGCCGTGTAGCTGACAGGGTCTTGGTGCTCTGGCCGGCTGTCAGGCCTGAGCCTCTGAGGTGAGAGCGCCGAGTGCAGGATATTGGTCCACCAGAGATCTCCTGGCGCCACATAATATCAATCTGTGAGAACTCTCCCAGAAATCTCCGTATCAACGCTAAGACCTAGCTCTACTCAATGACCAGCAAGCTCCAGAGCAGCACACCCCATGCCAAACAACTAGCAAGACAGGAATACAACCCCACCCATTAACAGAGAGGCTGCCTAAAATCATACTAAGTTCACATAAACCCCAAAACACACCACTGGAAGCAGTCCTGCCCACCAGAAAGACAAGATCCAGCCTCATCCACCAGAACACAGGCACCAGGCCCCTCCGCCAGGAAGCCTACACAGGCCACTGAACAACCTTACTCACTGGGGGCAGACACCAAAAACAATGGGAACTACGAACCTGCAGCCTGCGAAAAGGAGGCCCCAAACACAGCAAGTTAAGCAAAATGAGAAGACAGAGAAATATGCAGCAGAAGAAGGAGGGACTGTTAACAGAGGGTGGGTAAAAACCCACCAGACCAAACAAATGAAGAGGAAATAAGCAGTCTACCTAAAACAGAATTCAGAGTAATGAGAATAAAGATATACAAAATCTTGGAAACAGAATGGAGAAAATACAAGAAATGCTTAATGAGGAACTAGAAGAACTAATGAGCAAAGAAACAATGATGAGCAACACAATAAGTGAAATTAAAAATTCTCTAGAAGGAATCAATAGCAGAATAACTGAGGCAGAAAAAACAGATAAGTGACCTGAAAGATAAAATGGTGGAAATAACTACCACAGAGCAGAATAAAGGAAAAAGAATGAAAAGAATTGAGGATTGTCTCAGAGACGCCTGCAACAACATTAAACGCAACAACATTTGAATTATAGGGGGTCCCAAAAGAAGAGAAAAAGAAAGGTACTGAGAAAATATTTGAAGAGATTATAGTTGAAAACTTCCCTAATATGGGAAAGGAAATAGTCAGGTGCAAGAAGCGCAGAGTCCCACACAGGATAAATCCAAGGAGAAACACACCAAGACACATATTAATCAAACTATCAAAAATTAAAAACAAAGAAAAAATATTGAAAACAGCAAGGGAAAAAAACATACAAGGGAATCTTGATAAGAGCTGATCTTTCAGCAGAAACTCTGCAAGCCAGAAGGGAGCGGCAGGACATATTTAAAGTGATGAAAGTGAAAGACCTACAACCAAGATTATTCTACCCAGCAAGCATCTCATGCAGATTCGATGGAGAAATTAAAACCTTTACAGACTAGCAAAAGCTAAGAGAATTCAGCACCACCAAACCAGCTTTACAACAAATGCTAAAGGAACTTCTCTAAGCTAGAAACACAAGAGAAGGAAAAGACCTACAATAACAAACCCAAAACAATTAAGAAAATGGTAAAAGGAACATACATATCAATAATTACCTTAAATGTATATGCATTAAATGCTCCAACCAAAAGACATAGACTGGCTGAATGGATACAAAAACAAGACCCATATATATGCAGTCTACAAGAGACCCACTTCAGACCTAGGGACACATACAGACTGAAAGTGAGGGGATGGAAAAAGATATTCCATGCAAATGGAAATCAAAAGAAAGCTGGAGTAGCAACACTCATACCAGACAGAAAATACTTTAAAATAAAGACTTTAAAATAAAATAAAATAAAATAAAATAAAAATAAAATAAAGAAACAAAGAAGGGCACTACATAATGATCAAGGGATCAAGAAGAAGATATAACAGGGGCTTCCCTGGAGGCGCAGTGGTTGAGAGTCCGCCTGCCGGTGCAGGGGACACGGGTTTGTGTCCCGGTCCGGGAAGAAGATCCCACATGCCGTGGAGCGGCTTGGCCTGTGGGCCATGGCCGCTGAGGCTGAGCGTGCAGAGCCTGTGCTCCGCAACGGGAAAGGCCACAGCAGTGAGAGGCCCACGTACCGCAAAAAAAAAAAGAGTAGTCAATCATGACAAAATGCAAATATGAGATTATAAGGGACCAGAAACAAAACCCAATGACCAAGTAAACAACCAAACAACCAAGAGAAGAGTTCAGCGACCAAGACTGGGTAAAAGGTAAAAGTGGAAGCTACAGATGGAATGACTCCTGAAAAGCTGTCTCCACTCTTCTCAGGGTAAGAATTAGGTTTACCCCAGGGTCATAAGCTGCCCATAGATTAGGACCAATCTAGGTCTGAAAATGCCGACCTCAGACATATAACTCACATAGTTCAGGAGACAAAGTAATTTCAGAACCATGTCAGGCAAATGCAGAGCTTTGACAATGTGAGTGTCACAAAGGCATAACCTTTTGTGTCAACTTCTGAGAAAGCAGCGGTAATTACCATAAATTACCATTGAAAGATTTCAAAAATGTACGAGGCAATTATCGATATTTTTAGGCTTCTCAAGAGTCCTAGGAGCTTGAAAACTACAGTCTTATGAATAAAATACCTCCTAGAATACTAATATTTTATTTAAACTACATACAATTATACGTGTGTGTATTATAAAAAAGCTATGAGATATTTATGAAGTCATAAAGTTGTATTAGTCAGCTCAGGTGGCCATAACAAAATACCACAGACCAGGAGGCTTAAATAACAGAAATTTATTACCTCACAGTTCTGGAGACCAAGTCCAAGATCAGGGTGTCTATATCTGGTCTGGTGAAGTACTCTTCCTGGATTTCAAACAGCATTCTTCTTGCTGCGTCCTCATATGGCAGAGAGAGCACTGGTGTCTCTTCCTCGTCTTATAAGAGCATTCTTATTATCAAATCAGGACTCCACCCTTATGAGCTCATTCAACCTTGATCATCTCCTTAAAGGCATTATATCCAACACACATGTGATGTCAGGGCTTTGACATATAAATTATGGGGACACAATTCAGTCTATAGCAAAGGTAATATGCAAAATTAAACATTATAATTTATTTATTATTAAATAAACCCCATTTATTTTGGTGGAGACAGAAAACAATGAATAAGTAATAAGAACAAAATTATCTTTATATTCCTACTCCCGGGGAAAATGCTCAATATTATGGCATGTTTCCTTACAGCCACAATTCTGTATATGTTGCTTATACAAATAAAACTTTAAAATTTAGTTTTACATGTGTTTTTTTCTATTATAATAAACTTTACTGAAATGATTTCAAAGGCTTTAAAATATTTTAATAAATAATCAGAAAAATTTTTTGAGTTAAAGACATAAATGGTAGCACATTTTTCATCTTTCATCAGTCTGTCTGCTCTCTATCTTGTTTTTTTCCCAAGGATACATTAATGTAATATATCAGGTTCTCCCTAGTAACTATTCTCATAATCTGTCTCTTTTTGTCAGAACTTCTCAGTGTACCCAGTGTCAACAGTTACCACAAATGGGTCACATATGAGCCAAAGTACAGATCCTCTTGGTGCTCCAGCCCCTGAGTGGGCTCTGGACATACAGGACCTTTTGCTGGTAACAGTCGTGTCTATTAACCCTAGAGCATTGTATAGAATTATAATTATCTATGTGTGCCTCAGTCTGAAAACATTTAGGAGGCATTGCTTAAGTTTCATGTTCTAAGGATACTGTGATGAACACATTCGTGAACAAAAGCATATTCAGCGTTCCACACTTCTTATTAGATTAGACTCCTCTAAGTAAATGACTAGATAGAGGGATAACAGCCTTCAAGCAAATGGTACATATTGCAGGACTGCTTTGTATAGACGTAGTGTCAGTTCACACCCCCACTGTTATGCACTGAATTGTGTGCCCCAACATTCACGTGGAAGCTGAAACCCCCAATATAACTGTATTTGGAGATATGGCCGTTAAGGAGGCAATTAAGGTTAAATGAGGACCATTAGTGTGGTCCTAATCCCAAAGAACTGTTTTCCTTATAAAGAGAGGAAGAACACCAAAAGTGCACATGCATAGAGGAAAGGCTATGTGTGGACACAGTGAGAATATGTATGCAAGCCAGGAAGAGAAGTCTCACTAGAAACCAACCCTTCTGGCACCTTGATCCTGGACTTCTAGGCTCCAGAACTGCGAGAAAAGAGATTTTGTTGTTCAAGTCACCCAGTATATGGTATTTTGTTATGGCAGTTCGAGCAAACAAATACACTCACCAACAAATTGTGGTCTCCCTTTTTACACATAATTACTTAATCTTGATGAAATAAAAATATAAACAAGCAAAGAGAAAGAAAGAAAGATAATGAGAAAAGTTAAATAAACAACTATAATATCTATGATAGTAAATAATATCACACAAACTGTATGTGTGTGTGTGTGTGTGTGTGTGTGTGTATGTGTACGTGTGTGTGGTATATTCATAGAGGACTTTTCATAAAGAATTGATTTCGAACCAATTAACTGTAATTACTAATTAGCATTACTTTTACCTGCATGATTTCTAAACTCAAAGAGATTGAGACACTATTACTTTTCCAATGCATATTGTGATTGCCAAAGCAAGTAGTATTTAAAAGACAGAGAGGACAACATGATTTTAGAAATTTATTATGTAGTAATGATTCAGTAAATAGTGAATTTTGAAATATTTTTTCTCAATAAAAAATTGTAACATACTTTAGAAAAAGTGAATTGATTTTTGAGGCGATGGATAGCATTCTCAAAAGCTACCAGTAGATGGTGTAACAGGAGTACTCAAAATTGAGAAAACACCTTTGTACATTTTCTCCATAACCACTCTAATTTTTTTGTTAAGGAGAGTTTTTTTTAAAATAATATAAATTACTTTAATATCAGTAAGTTCCTATATAAAGTGTATTTCAATTATCTCTACACTATTTAAAAACTGCCGCAACTGATTCAAACATAAATAGCAAGAAAGATATGACAATGTTTTTCTCCTTTCATTAAGTTCTATGCACAAACATTTTAAAGTTTACTTGCCTGTATGCATTTAGTACTTCATATAGAATATATGCATACTATACATGTGTCTTTTTTCTTCCAACACAGCACATTCACTTTTGTAAGTTTACATTTATGTAACCCATATTGGTCTATGAGAAAATAGTTCCCATGTTATAAAAAATACACAGTCGTACCTCGGTATCAACGCAGGATTGGTTCCAGGAGCCCCCATGGACACCAAAATTATAGTAGGCTCAAGTTCCAGAGCTAGCTCTCCCAATCCACAGTTCCACACTCGGGATTCAACCAACTGAGGATTCTGTAGTACTGCAGGTATGTATTGAAAAAATCCAAGTATAAGTGGACCTGCACAGTTCAAACCCCTGCTGGTCAAGGGTTAACTGTATATTGCTAGAATTGAATTAAACAATATATGTGTTGTTCCCTTAATATCAGAGATTATATATGCACGAAAGAATATATACTTAACTAGTTAACACTGTTTCCATTATTAAAATTTCACGAATTGTCACATGTAGGTGACCTCTCTAAGAGGACTAGTGCAAAATCAAAATAAGTGTGTAAAATATGAAAGAGCAATCTCTTGCACACCCAGTCTACATTGTGTGACCACTGCCACAAAAGTTCCCTGTCTACTATGTGGCCTGGAATAACAACAATTAATTGATGTGTTGTGGGAAGTAGTGTGATCATGATCATTTTTATAATAGAACTGTGTTTAGCCTCCTTCTTTTCACATTTCTAATTTTTAGGGTAATTTACTCCTGAGATATACCTCCCCATTCCCCTGTTAGGACAGTTTACAGATCATCTAAGATTTGTACAGAAAGTATACACAAGGTAATCGATCGTGATGCTCAACAATTCTTTCCAGTTCTCCACCTACCAGCTCTTGTGCATCACTACCTGCCCTACTTCTTTTCTGAAGTGTGGCCCAATGATCTGTTCTTTTTTCTTTTTTTTTTTTTTTTGCGGTACGCGGGCCTCTCACTGTTGTGGCCTCTCCCGTTGTGGAGCACAGGCTCCGGGCGCGCAGGCTCAGCGGCCATGGCTCACGGGCCCAGCCGCTCCGCGGCATGTGGGATCTTCCCGGACCGGGGCACGAACCCGCGTCCCCTGCATCGGCAGGCGGACTCTCAACCACTGTGCCACCAGGGAAGTCCTTTTTTTTTTTTTTTTTTTCCAATGACCTGTTTTTGACACATTACTTTGTGGAGAAGATTTGTGAATTTGTGAATAGGATTCACCATAACTTTTTCCCTGCAGAATTTGAACTTTATTGATTAAATAAACTCATATTTATTAAGAATATAGGACAGTGCCTGGTACATAGGAAGTACTGGACCAAGGACTTATGATTGGCCATTACTTACCTATTGGACTGGCTTGAATAACTTTAGTCAGGCTTCTCTCCTCCTCATAGGTCCTAAACTTTGGCTTACCCTAAGTTTAAGCAAGCACTAACTAGGGTGCATAGCATGCCCCCACGCCCGCAGCAGCTCATTTGAAGAATCTGCTGGCCACCAGAAAAGCATTTCCTGCTGAAGCACTTGATTTTGCCACCTACTCACCCAACCTGCTTACCTTACTCCCCACAAAGTTCCTGCTAATTCTGCTTGCCTCTACCTGCAAGAGATAACCTTTTCTCTGTTTGATTCTGAGATACTTGCTATCCTGAGGTCATACTGTTCTCCCTAATGTATTGCAAATAAGTCTTTTAAAATAAAGTCTCTCCTAATCTAAGTCATTATTTTTTGGCATACCATATAACTGTTTGCTATTGTTATCAGCATCTATAAAGATTGTTCTATGATTTTTTCATCTTTTATAGTAAAGTATACTGATATATTTTCTAAAGTTGGCACATACTGAGTTCTTTCAATAGACGTAATTAAAAGTATGCTGCTAGTATGTATCTCATTATCTTTAGCTAAAATCTGAACCTATATAAAATGATACATTTGAAATTACTGGCACTCAATTATTTGATCTATAAAATTGGCAATTTCACATGATTCAGCCTAAAATTTTGATAAGTGAGAAGAGTTCATTTCTTGTTTTTTTTTCGTATTAACATTCCCTGGTTGATGTTGGTTTATAAAATGAATTGGGAAATTTCTAGTACGTATTTGTTTTTGCTGTTAATGTTAACCTGAAATTATTTATAAATGTGATAAATCCCAATTAATTAAATACTTATTTGATCTTTCATGCATATGTCAGGAGTGTTTTGATATTTTGTTTTTCTTGTAAATCTGTTAAAGTTTTTTACTTCATTTTGCCAAATTGTAAGGGCAATTAGAGATTTCTTAACAAATTTATTATTTGATTGGCTAAAGTTGTATATTTTTATTCCTATTGCTCATTGAAAACCATGCATAGTCTCTCTCTTTTAATGCTTATCGCTAAACTTTGACATAGAAATATGGAATATATCACTTATCAACATGTGGAACTATTTACTCCCAAGACAATAATCTTAGCATTCTTTTCTTTCTGCTACTCAAAACACCTTCTGCAGTTCGCCTGATATCACATTAGGTGGTATTTTACATTCTGATAGCTATTTTTTTAAGACTTTGTTTTTTAAGAGTAGTTTCAGGTTCACAGCAAACTTAAGGGGAAGATACTAAAATTTCCTATATACCTCCTGATCCCAGACATGCATAGCCTCTCCCATAATCAGCATCCCCCACCAGAGTGGTACATTAGTTATAATCAATGAATTTACATCGACATGTCATAATCATCCAAATCTGTAGTTTACATTAAAATTCAGACTGCCTATTGTACATTCTATGGGTCTGGACAAATGTACAATATAATGACATGTATTCACCATTATAATATCATACGGAGTATTTTCACTGCTCTAAAAGTCTGTTCTACCTATTCATTCCCCCACCCTCATTCTGGCAACCACTGATTTTTTTACTCCCTGGTTTTGCCTTTTCAAGACTGTCATATAGTTGGAATCTAATAGAATGTAGCCTTTTCAGATTGGCCTCTTTTGCTTGTTTAGTGATATGCATTTAAGGTTCTCCATGTCTGTTGATGGCTTCATAGCTCTTTTCTTTTCAGACCAGGATAATATTCTATTGTGTAGATATATCACAACTTATTTATCTATTCACCTAGTGAAGGGCACCTTGATTACTTCCAAGTTTGGCAGTTATAAAGCTGTTATAGACATCCATGTGCAGGTTTTTGTGTGGACATAAATTTTCAGCTACTTTGGGTAAATACAAAGGACCACGATTGCTGGATTATATGTTAAGAACGTTTAGTTTTGTAGGAAACTGCAAAACTATCTTCCAGAGTGGCTGTGCCACTTTGCATTCCCACCTGCAGTGAATGAGAGTTCCTGTTGCTCCACGTCCTCACCAGCACTTAGTGTTGTTAGTGTCCTGGACATTGGCTATTCTAATAGGAATTTAGTGGTATTTCACTGTTATTTTAATTCCCTTTTCCCTAATGACATATGATGTGGAACATATTTTCATGAGCTTTTTTGCCATCTGTATATATTCTTTGGTGAAGTGTCTGTTAAAGTTTTTGTCTCATTTTGTTGAATGGGTTGTTTTCTTATTGTTGAGTTTTAAGAGTTCTTTTTATATTGTGGATAACAATCCTTTATCAAATGTGTCTTTGAAAATATTTCTCCCAGTCTGTGGCTCTTCCCTTCATTCTCTTGACATTGTATACTGCAGAGCAGGTGTTTTTAATAATAATGAATTACAGCTTATTAATTATTTCTTTCATGGATTATGTCCTTGGTGTTGTTCTAAAAAGTCAACCCCATGCCCAAGATTGTTTAGGGTTTCTCCTATATTATCTTCTAGGAGTGTTACACTTTTGCATTTAACATATAGATCTGTAATATATTTTGAGTAACTTCTGTAAAGGATGTAAGATCTGCATTTATTTTATTTTATTTATTTACTTATTTTGCATGTGAATATCCAGTTGTTCCAGCATCATTTGTGGAAATGATTCTCTTTTTCCACTGTATTGCCTTGCCTTTGCTCCTCTGTCGAAGATCAGCAGACTATATTTACACAGGTCTGTTTCTGGACTCTTTTTTCTGTTCTATTGATCTGTATGTCTATTCTTTCACCAATACTAGTGTCTTAAGTACTGTAGCTTTATAGTAAGTCTTGAACTCAGGTAGTGTTAGTCCTTCAACTTTGTCCTTCTCCTTCAATACTGTGTTGATTATTCTGGGTCTTTTGTCTTTCCATATAAAATTTAGAATGTTTGTCAATATCTGCAAAACGAACTGCAGAGATTTTGATTGTGACGGCACTGAGTCTATAGATCAAGCTGGGAAGAACTGACATCTTGACAATATGGAATCTTCCTATTCATAAAAATGGAATATCTTTCTATTTATATTTTTTGTTGATTTTGTTCATCAGAGGTTTGTAATTGTCCTCATATAAACCTTGTATAAGTTTTGTTAGATTCTGATTGCTATTTTAAAAAGTCATTTAAAAACATTTGTAATATTTATCAATAAATCAAACCAAATCTGGAATAAAATATTTTATTTGAGGAGACTATTTTAATAAGAAGAATGCCCCTACCAAAAGATCTGCAAGCATCTTAAATATTAGGCATAAAAGAGCTTTTATAGAAAGGATAAAACAAGGCTAGAAGGAACAAGGTTCAGGAATTTGGACAAGAAATGTTAGGGGCAGCTCTGCCTTCTAATTCTGCCTGGGGCTGGGGATGTGTCTAAACTCAAAATCCTTTGGGTCCTAATCTACAGAATGTAAGTTAATGTGAGGTAAATATAAATTCTGAAGGCCAAGCATTCGGTACATCATGGATGTATTAGTCAAGGTTCTCCAGAGGAAAAGAACCAATAGGAGATATATATATATATATATATATATATATATATATATATATATATATATATATATATATATAATTTATAATTTATTTATAATATATATTTAGTTATTTATTTTAAGGAATTAGGTCATGTGATTATGGAAGTTGGCAAGTCCAAAATCAGCAGGATGGAAAACCAGGGAAGAACTGACATTGGAGTTCAAGGCTCATCTGCTGGCAGGTTTCTCTCCTGTTCAGTCTTTTGTTCCATTCAGGCCTTCAGTTGATTAGATGAGGCCCACTTACATTATGGAGGGCAATCTGCTTTAATCAAAATCTACAATCTCAATGTTAATCTCACCCAAAAGTACCCTTAAAGAAACATCCAGCATAATAAAATTTGACCACTTTTCTGGGCATTGGGGCCCAGCCAAGTCTGACACATAAAATTAACCATCAAAATGAATATGAAGACTTTTTTTTTTTTTTTTTTTGCCAGTCTCTCTTCCTGAATGCACTGTGACTTATCTAGTAATGTGCATGGAATTATCTGGGATATTAATTATATAGTTAGATTTTTTTTTTTTTGCCAGTCTCTCTTCCTGAATGCACTGTGACTTATCTAGTAATGTGCATGGAATTATCTGGGATGTTAATTATATAGTCAGATTTCCAGACACTTCTGTTTAATATTTCAATTCATTAAATCTCAGATAATGGACATGAATTTACAATTTTAGCAGTCTCCTAGGAGGGATTCAGATACAGATGGTCATGCACCTTACTTTGAGAGACACTGTTAGTGATTTTCTCCTGACATTCAGTGTTTAATTAATGCTTTATGAAGTAATGGAGATTTTAACCACCTGCAATTGTTCATCACGGGCATGTTTAATAGTCTGGAAATAACATGTTGTGATCTATAATATTCTTTGAATCCATTAGTTTCTTTTACTTTTTTTATCATTAATTTACTAGGCTCATTATGCTTACATTTTTTACCACTCTGAGTAATAAGATTTGTTAAATGTGGACTCTAAGTATAATTCCCTGTAGATATTCTTTTAGCTATTTTATTTATTTGGTGTTAAGACTGTCAGTGAATCAGTTGAATAATAATACCAAAAGTTTCTAGCAATTTGCTTATGAG
This sequence comes from Leucopleurus acutus, assembly GCF_964270905.1. Lineage (NCBI taxonomy): Eukaryota > Metazoa > Chordata > Mammalia > Artiodactyla > Delphinidae > Leucopleurus > Leucopleurus acutus. Next base: position 156,381,621 of record NC_139145.1, read on the forward strand.
AACATGTACATGTTTTAAAAAATACATATGCATGAAATTGTCTACTCAATTCAAAATAAATAGAAACAAATTACAATGAAAATAAATATATATTAATTTAAAAAATATAAGTATATTTATAATAAGTATGCAAATGTAATAATTTTTTATTTGGCAAAATTTGTTAACCTTGAAGTTTTTTGTGGTGTTTGGATAGATACAGTGAATGTGCCACATATATATAATAATGAAAATCCCATTTTCAGTAGAATTATCATTTATAATATTGGATGCTATAAAACAATTGAAAAATGCCTTCAAATTTTGAGCAAAAAATATTTGTCAAGTATGGAAACAATATGTGTTTTCTTATACCTGTGCATGCAGACAGATAACACTTCTGCACATTTTTTACAAAGAAATTAATCAAGAATGAATTCCAGAATAAGAAAACCAATAGAAAATGTGTGATACAAGAAGTAGTGGCTTATATGAATTGTAAAATGTAATAAAATGTCAAAAACATTAATTATAGATGAAGAGACATTTTTTATTTAATTTCTTTTTAAAATGTCAGTATTTTATGTCAGTAAGTTGCAAACCACTGTAAACTTTTTTTTGCATTAAATAACATGGTATCAAAGTACTCTATAATTTAAATTACAGATTTTCTAACTTTTCATTCATTCTTTCTTTCTTTATTTTAAAGTGGAGGACTGTTCTGTTTAATATCTAAATAACTTCTCCTCAGTTCTGAATTCCATTACTTCCCAAGTTCTAGGGAAACTTACACTGTTGATTGTTCTTTTCCAGATATAACTTCAAAACTACCCTCTCTACCTGATCTTCCATATCTGTATTTCAATACATTATATCCCATCCAATATTAAAGATTAAGTAACTTTATATCAGATAAAATTTAACTCCTTTGTTGCAACTTTTTCCTATAGCTAATACTGAAATCCTCCTTTCATCAGAAAAACTACAGAAACTAGCTCTGCTCCCTATCCTCTTTTAAAGTCTTCAATTTGGTTTAATTTGGCCTATGATATTACCTCTCAGGTTAAACTCTTTTTTATAAAGCAGCTTTTATCTTTAAACACATATAAGCAAATCCAAAGGATTAGCATGCTTATTTCTTTATTAAATTGTTTCCACCATCTGTTCATAAATATAGATATAGTTATAGACATAGACATAGAAATAAATATATTTGAATTTGCTTTCACACCTGTGGCAATAAGTTAAAAGTACCGCCCTGGTATTTCAAATGAATACAATATAAAATTCAGTAATATGTTTTAAAGATAATTAGAACATCATCATTTTCCAGTAGATGAATTAAAGTAGATTAGATTTATTTAAATAATTTTTATGCTTTTGTACATCTGTTATTTTGTGTATTTAAACATATTTGAGTATAAATTTATTTTACATTTTGGCTATATTAATATATTTAGGCAATCATAGGAAGTTATACATTCTTCATTTCTAAAATATTGTAACTTATGGGACTTCCCTGATGGTCCAGTGGTTAAGAATCCATCTTCCAATGCAGGAGACACGGGTTTGATCCCTGGTCGGGGAACTAAGATCCCACATGCCACAGGGCAACTAAGCCTGCGTGCCACAACTACTGAGCCTGCGAGCTCTGTAGCCCGCGCGCCGCAACAAAGAGCCTGTGTACCGCAATGAAAGACCCCGCATGCTGCAATGAAGATCCCATGTGCCGCAACTTAAGACCCGGCGCAGCCAAATAAATAAATATTTTTAAAATGTCAATTTATGACTTAAAAATAATAACTACAGTGGATAAACTTGACAAACACTTGAACAAGTGAGTAATGTTGGTTAACATCATCAATATATCATGCGTATGTCAGGTACCCCTCCCGGACATGTGAACAGAACACATAACCTGTTTTATTCTTTCCAAGAAAACTTGTAACTTCAGTCTAATAATATGAAAAGAGAAAGAAAATCCTAGATTATGACTTCTATACCTGGTCCACATTCCTCAACATTATAAAGATCATGGAAAATAGGAAAGGGGAAAACGTCACACGTCGGGGGAGCTTGGGGGGACCTGACAACTAAATACAATGTGGTATCTTGGATGCGATCCTGGAAAAGAAAGTAGACATTAATGGAAAAATAGGTGAAATCCAAATAAAATCTGGAGCTTAGTTAATAGTGATATAACAACATCAATTTCTTAACTTGATAAATATACCATGGTAACGTATGGTGTTAATCATGTGGGAAACTTGATGACGGGTATTCAAAAAATCTCTGTATAACATTTTAACTTTTCTCATTCCAAAATAAAAAGTTTAATTGAAAAGACTTACATATACTTGTATGTATGTATATATGTATGTATTTACTATGGGCCTCAGGTACATTTGTTGAATGTACACATTATCATCATTTATATCTGTTTCCTTCACAAAAGAATGATCTGTATTAATAGCTTTTTACTTTTGTAGATGCTTGTATCAATTACCGACAATGACAGTTTTATTTCTTGTTTCTTCAGTAGATTGATTACAAAAATGTCTCTGACTTCTGAGCCCACTTTGCGTCTATATCTTTAACAATGCTACTTTGCAGCTTCTCTTATGATGAGATTGAGTTTATTTCCTCATTCCAAATTTCTGCACTAGCCTTATGATTTGCTTTTGCCAATAGCATGTAGTAGAAATACCGTTGTACCACTTCCAAATGTAAGCCTCAAAAAGCCTGGCATGCTTCTTCTCACTCTCTTGGAAACCTGCTGCTGCCATGGTGAAAGGTTTTGGCTAATGCACTGGACCCTGAGAAATACATTGTCTGATCATACCACTTAACCCCGCAGCCAGCCAGCCAAGTGCCAGGTATGTATCAGAGGTCTTCCTAGAACACCCAGTCTCCAGCCAGACATATATAGCTAACCACTGAAATATAATGAGCCCAGCTGAGATCAGCCACACAGTACTTGCTCAAGTGATCTATGGACTCATAAAAATTAATAAACGGCTCTTGTTTATTTCTACTATGGAATAAGTAACAGAAACAGCTTATCATACATATATAGTTTTTCTTTATATTTTATCAAATTTTTTGGCATATTAAAGTAATTAAAGGAATTCATTTCTATGCTAGTCTGACAAGTAATTTTATGTATACAGTGTTTTAGATTCATCACCTTTTATCTCTTGAAAAAATCAAATAGTTTTCTCTATTAATTTATTAATATATTGCTTTATATTTACAGATATTTTGATAATAAGTCATCTTTACATCCTTTATATATATATAGCAGAGTTCACTTTGTCCATTTAAAAAAATAAATTGTGGTTTCAATTGTATAATGCTGTATCTAGAATTTGGTTTTCACTGTAATTTATAAATGAAATAGGTCTACATATATCCTTTTTGCATTGTCTTTTAGAATTTAAAAAGTCAATAGTATACTAAATATGAAATGAAGAGCTGGACATGGTCTGTTCTTTCTTTTTTTTAAACAACTCTAAGAAGTTAACAGCTTCTTGGCATCTAGGTAGCAGTTAACTACAATAACATCTTGCAAATAGCCTTGTATTAGGAAAACTTTTCATTTTATTTTGAGTTCTTTTCCATGAAAAACTTTTCATGTTTTTCTCTATTTTTGTATTTTATCTATTTTACTGATTTCTGCTCTTTATTTCTCCTGATTTTTTCTTATTGACACAACATCTTCTTCAGTTGTCATTGTGTAACTGATTCTAATACTTATTTGGCCAAGAACCAAATAGGAAATTACACTTGAAGAGTAAGAACAGGTGGAAGGATATACTCTACCAAGTGCCAAGGATTAATGAATATAAGGTATTCATTCCACTTCCAGAATAGCAACCTAAAGAGTATAAGTACAGAAGTGCACCTATTCCCCAGCAAAACAACTACACCTGCAAATTATTTTTAAAATAACAATTTAAAGTCTGAAAATTTTCCTAAAGGTATACTATAAGTTAAGAAACATGCATTTAACAAAGTCTACCAAATCTTATACATATGAAAAAGAACAGTGAGAGTTTTTAGCACTTGAGCTACGACAATCCTCCTTGTTCCTCCTGCTCCCCTATGTGACGCCTATGTGATGGAAGTGCAACTTGAACAAATACATCCAGACAATTGGGCTCCATCTTACTTCAGCTCCTGGTCAAGGAATATAGTATCTCACCAGGAGAGGCAGGCCACAAGCATTTCTCATTTCCCCGTTCGGGGTCACAGAGTATAACCTGGAAGCTATGGCTATGAGATCAGGGTCTCCCTTCTTCCACCCATCTCCCACTCATAGGATAGAGTCTCTACTCCAGGCACACCCAAGGATATTGGAACCCTGATTACTCTTATCCAGCTTGCTCAAGTGGTAGAGATTCCATACCAGGAAGGTCAGATTGAGAACTAAATGTTACCATTCCAGCTTGGCCCCTACTCTTAAAGAAGGAGGTCATTTTAAGAGAAAAGAAAATAAGCCATATTCCCATTTCGAGATCAGGAACAGTGTGGCTCAGTGATTTTCAAACACAGAAGGCAGAAAGTTCATAAGGACAGGGAACTCCAAAGCTCTCCCTGAAGGAACTCACTTTAGTTGAAACAAAATGTGGGGAAGTTCAAGCTTAAGGGTGCTTTCAAATACAGTGAAGATTATGAATGGGAAACAATTAAGAGGAAGCTGGTAGATTCTTTTCAAGAACCATGAAACGTGACAGCTATAAAGGACCATAATGGAGTCAGAACAAACAACATGAAATTCTTCAAAAAGTACCCCCAGCAAAGAAGCTCACATTTGATTGTGTATAATCATGGAACCATTTATGTATGTTCACCTCCAAGGATTCCGAGGTATTTTACTTTTACCTTCAAGTATCCCAATAGTCCTAGCCACTACTGCCACCCACAGGACCTCCAGAGACTTAGCTACTGAAGACTTCTGCAGTCTGTGCCAATGTTTCCCACAGCTGATGGAGTTAAAAGATTAGAAATGACAAAATTCCCCATTAACAGTAAAGTACATACATACATTATTTTGCATTAATCTACCAATCATATATTGAATGTAAAAGATCCAAACATCAAGTGATAAACATGGTTTGGTTCCATGTGTTTAAAATTAACAAATAAGTGTTTGATGTTTGGATGAGGAAGGAGAGACATGTCTAGAGATGGTAAAGGGAAGTTTTAAGATTGGTAGTGATGCTCCATCTCTTAGCTTTGGTAATTACATTGGTATGTTCATTTTTGAACCATTTAGTAAGCTATATTTATGATTTTTGCTTTTTTTTTTTTTTTTGCGGTACGCGGGCCTCTCACTGTTGTGGCTTCTCCCGTCGCGGAGCACAGGCTCCGGACGCGCAGGCCCAGCGGCCATGGCTCACGGGCCCAGCCGCTCCGCGGCATGTGGGATCTTCCCGGACCGGGGCATGAACCCGTGTCCCCTGCATCAGCAGGCGGACTCTCAACCACTGCGCCACCAGGGAAGCCCCCATATTTCTTTATGTGTTATAATGCAGTAAATACTGTTTTACCCTAAAAAACCTAAAAGCTAAAAAACTCCTCCCAAGTGATGCAAAATAAAATTCAAAGACCTAAACTGGGCAAACAAAATAATATATGGTTGGCTCCCCATCTCTCTAAAGTAATCTCTTTCACATTTTGTTTCAGCAAGACTGAACTTCTTGTTCCTCACACATAAGGAGAACACTTAATTTGTGGTCCACAAAGGAGTATTTGAGTTTTTGAAAATGAAATGGGAATCCATTAGTACTTATACTGAGACAACAGGAATGAACTATGACTCCCAGGGAAAACTGGAATGAATGGTGACTGCACTTGTACACATCAGCTTGCTTCTGCTTTAGAGGCTATGATGTCTACTAGGAATGCTCTTCTTCTAGGTCTTCTGGCTCAATTCCCATTGTACTTCAGCTTACTGTTTGTTATGGGTTTAATTGTGCCTCACCTCAAAAGGCCCCAGTACCTCAGAATGTGACCTTATTTGGAAATAGGGTCATTGCAGATGTAAGTAGTTAAGTTCAGATTCGGTCACTCTGGAGTAGGGTGGGCATTTTACCACATATGACAGGTGTGCTTTTAAGAAAACAATGTGAAGGCACAGGAGAATGCTATGTGAAAAGACAGAGACACAAAGAGAACACGATGTGGTTACCGACACAGAGACTGGAGTGATGCAGCTTCAAGCCTAGAATTGATGGCACCGCTAGTACCTAGAAGGAGGCAAGGGAGGATTCTACCTAGAGTCTCAGAAGGAAAATAGCCTTTCTGACACCTTGATTTTAGACTTCTGGCTTCCAGAACTGTGAGACAATAATTTCTGTCATTTTAAACCACCTAGTTATGGTACTTTGTTATGGCAGTCCTGAGAAACTCATACACTGTTTATAGGTCATTTCAGCAGAGAGGTCTCCCTTGGCCAAACCAACAAAAATAGATACTCCACACCTTGCCCTATCACTTGAAATCATCTTAAACACTATAAAAATGTTTTCTCATCTATTACTAACTGATTATAGATTATCTATTTATTTTTCAACTCAACATCAAAAAGACAAACAACCTGATTAAAAATGGGAAGAGGAAATGAATAAACATTTTCTCAAAGAAGACATACAGGTGGCCATCAGATACATGAAAAGATGCTCAACGTCACTAATCATCAGGGGACTGCAAATCAAAATCACTGAGATACCACCTTGCACCTGTCAGATGGCTGCCATGCAAAAGACAACAAGTAACAAGTGTTGGTGAGGATATGGAGAAAAGGGAACCCTTGTGTGCTATTGGTGGGATTGTAAATTGGTACAGCTGCTATGGAAAACAGTATGAAGGTCCCTCAAAAAATTGAAAATAGAGCTATCATATGATCTAGCAATTTGACATCTAGTTATTTACCTGGAAAAAACAAAAACACTAATTTGAAAAAATATATGCACACCAATGTTCATTGCAGTATTATTTATAATACACAAGGTAGGGAAACAACCTGTGTCCATTGATAGATGAATGGCTAATGACCAAGTGATTACACACACACACACACACACACACACACACATACACATACACACAATGAAATACACACAATACACACAATGAAATGTTACTCAGCCATAAAAAATAAAATCTTGCCATTTGTGACTACATGGGTGGATCTAGAGGGTATTTTGTTAAGTGAAATATGCCAGGCAGAGAAAGACAAATACCATATGATCTCACTTATATGTGCAATCCTAAAAGAACAAAACAAATAAACAAAACAAAACGAAAACAGACTCACAGATACAGAGAACAGGTGGGTGGTAGGCAGAGGGGAGGGCCGTGAGTGGAATTTTGCCTATAGGCAAAACAGGTGAGGGGAATTAAGAGGTAAAAACTTCCAGTTAAATAATAAGTAAGTCACAGGAATGTAATATACAGCATAAGGAATATGGTCAATAATATTGTAATAACATTTTATGAGGACATATGGTTACTAGACTTATATTGCTGACCATTTCATAATGTATTCATAATGTACTGCACTATGCAGTACACCTGAAACTAAGCATAATAGAGTACATCAACTATTCAGTATATTTCAGGAAAACAAATAAAACTACAAATTTCCCTCTGAGTGCTTATTTAGCTGAATCTCTACAATTTTGATATGTTGTATTTTTATGATTCAATTTGAAATATTTTCTAACCTCCAGTTTGATTTAGTCTTTGAAACACACATAATTTAGCAGTGTGTTATTTAATTTCTGGAATTTTTTTTTTTTTTTTACTTCTATGGCGTTGTTCTTACGCCTAAGGCAAATCTGTTTGCAAGGTTTGTCTATAATATGGTGTTAAGGAGATATGTCTACTCTGGCACTACTCTAATCCAGCACTGCTCATCTTCTAGTACTCTGTTCAGTGTTCAACTCCTGGTAGTTTTTGGATAGTCTAGTCTTGTGCCTGTTCAGTATGGTTATTAGCTGTAGAGTTGTAGAAGATTTCCACATGGACTTCTAGAACACCTTCTATGCATAGCTCCTCACTTCCAGTGTTGCACTCCATGGATTCTAACTGCTTCACTTGGCATATTTCTTTGCTAATTAGTCCAGTAGGTCCACCATGCTCTCACTGGAATCACCTTGCTACATCATGCCTGGGAAAGTGTCCATAAGAACAAGGGCAAACCTGGGGCTCACCTTGTGATTTTCCTTCTCAAAGGGACTACAGTTAGATTACTGATGTATGATTCCTGAGAAGTGTTTTCAAATACAATTTGCCTAATTTTGCATGTTACTTTCACATGAGGGCTATTCAGGTACCAGTTACTACATCATATAAGAGAAATTAAAAATAAATTCTACATATTGAACTGTATGGATTAACTAAAACCCAATGGAAAAGTAAAAGTTATACTAATAAATACTTACTGACTAAAAAAACAAAAGTCAATGATTTATGTAACCAATTAAAGAATTTTTAAAAATACAATTATATAAACCCAAGGGAAAAAAAAGCATAATGAATGTAAAATTAAAAATAATAAATTAATAAATTAGAAATTGGAATATATAAGGTAGAAAAAAATCCAAATTATATTTTGTAAGAATAGATTAAAATTTTTAAGTAATTCAATAAAAATGCATAAATACTCCAAATATGTAATAATAAGTTAATGGCTAACATAAAAAGAAAATCAAAAGAATTATAATGGACAACTTTGATAATGCTACGGAAATAAAGTAATGACCTCAATCAAATGTGTTATTTTCTAAACATATATTCTTCACCACAGCTTTCCCCAGAAGATAGAAATAAAATAAAATCAGATGTATTTGTATAGAAGAAATAGATAATTAAATAAAATCTCTTATCTCCTTACGAAACAGAACTATCCCCTAATATTTTCATTGAGAATTACTATATAAACGTCAAGGAATTTCTGTTTTGCCAATCAGGATGGGTATTAAAAATGAGTAGATTTGTCATAAAATCGTGTAAACACTTTTTTTCATTGACAGTGGAAATGGCATAGTACAGTCAGCCCTCTATATCCTCAGATGTGAAACCTGCAAATATAGAGGACTTACTGTACATTTACTGAAAAAATTCCAAGTATAAGTGGACCGACACAGTTCAAACCCCTTGTCGTTCAAGAGTCAATGGTATATTTATCTATCTACCTATTTAGCTATTTTATTTATGTATATCTGGGGCCTAGAGCACTCTCTGGATAGGTTGAATGAATTAATAAATTATTGGTATTTTTACAAAAATTAAACAATTTATTACGTTGTTATTACTTTGAGTATTTGAGAAGAAATGTACAACAAAATAACTTCTACTTCACTTAACCTTCAACAAAATGTAAGAGATTAGAATAAAAAAATTACCAGTTGACCACATTACTAGATTATTTTTAAACCTTAACTCTTTTTAAAAATATTCATTTGTTTATTTATTTTATTTTTATTTATTTTTTTGGCTGTGTTGGGTCTTGGTTGCAGCACGTGGGGTCTTCATTGAGGCATGCTGGATCTTTCGTTGTGGCACGTGAGGTTCTCTCTAGTTATGTTGTGCAGGTTTTCTCTCTGTAATTGTGGTGCACAGGCTCCAGAGCACATGGGCCCTGTAGTTTGTGGCACGCAGGCTCCCTTGTTGAGGTGTGTGAGCTCAGCGGTTGTGGCACGTGGGTTTAGTTGCCCACGACATGTGGGATCTTAGTTCCCTGACCAATGATCAAACCCACATCCCCTGCATTGGA